>NW_020451060.1:2437125-2690866 GCF_003343035.1 Apteryx rowi | reverse complement strand
TTAAAAAAAAAAAAAAAAAAAAAATTGGAGAATGGCCACCTCTAGAAATCAGTTCTCTGTGACAGTTAAGGTACTATAGTATGTCATGATCTATAAATGAAATCTGTATTAACAGAGAAAAGTAGGGGAAGGAATTATTTCAAATTTCTTCTAGTTTTCAATAGAAGAGAGTAGAATACTGCTACATTTTGATTATTAATTTTTGCCTTTTGAAGTACTCTTGAAATACAATTTCCAGAAATATATATGTATGCATAGCTTCATATTCCACAGAAGTGCTGGTCAACTACATAAGTATTTAGATATCATGAAGTCTCACAACTGGCTTCTCTTCAGTAGTAACATTTTTTAAAAGTTTCAGGATTTACCAGTTCAACATCTCTTTTGAAGACTTTTGAGGAAGTAAGTGGCAGCCTTGTGCTTTTGGACAATTTCATAGACATCTGTGGTCCATAATCACCACTTGCTCTTTATCTTTCACTTCTTGTTCCAGGACAGTAACGTGCATCCTGAGTTGATTCAGTAGCTTTTTCCTTTCATGACACTGAGTCAGATTTTCTCTCTAAAGAGAAACACTTCTTGTTTAACCTTCTGATATTCCAATTAAATGAAGACACATGCAGGAGACAGAGAAACAGTGGAAGTGCACATTAGAATGAATACCAAAACAAATTCTCTTTGATGATTGCAGTTGAAAAGCATTCAAAAAAAATTGGGGGKGGGTGGGTGGACCAAAAACCAGAAAGCAGTCTGGTCTTCTTTATCCAAAGTATAAGCTTTTGAGAGTTTGCCTTACACCTCCTCTATTATCCACTTAGAATTTTCCCATTAACCTTTGCCTGATTCAGTGGAAACTTTGGATGAATTCATCCTACTTTCTACCACAGTGCCCAAAAGAAGTAAGGGATGCTTCAGCTCTATGACTCTGCAACTGCACTTGGACCAATTTTTGGTACACTTATGATAACTCCTAAGTAGGGCCTAAAACAGGTGCTATGCAAGGTGTCAGTAAAATTATTTAATTCTTTTTTTAACCTGTAACACTTCCCTGGAATATATGAGGTTCTCATCCTTAACATTTGAAAGTCCCTGCTTAAGGTAAAGTTTCTGTTGCAGTCAATTTTCACTCATCAGAAATCGAACATATGTTAATCTTTTAACAAATTGAAATAGTTATGTTTTACATCATAATTCTTGCTTACCTCAAAAGTCAGCACCCTTGTATGAATGGGAAACAAATAAACATAGATCCCTGTTCAATAGGCAAAATCATCATGTTTACTTGATGATGCCAGGTGCCAGCCTTACTACTAATGGAGACCATAGGAGCTGGCTATGAGTTGGAAGCAGTTTGAAGAACATTTAGAACATAAGAAAACTAAACAAAACACAAAACACAGCAAAGTCATCCTGTGAGTATAATTTATGCTTAAAAACAGTAATTTCCTTCTTTGTTTTCTTTTTTGCCATGTTAAAAATACGGAAATCTTTTCTAAAAAGAGGGCCACCAACAGAGTAAGCAATTTGTTTTATGGATGAATTCTGGTAAGAAAATAATAATAAAAATGGGAAACAGTTCTTTTGTGTCAGCTTCAGAGTAAATGTAATCTGTTCTGTCACGTGCCTTTGGTTAGACTGGCTCCTAGTACAAATAAGTGCTTGTTGAAATAGGAAAGAGGAGGGGAAAAAAACTCTAATTGCAAACAAGTCTCTCTCTCTGCTCAATTAAAATTTAAACTAAGTGGAATAATTGTACATATGGCATGCATAATAACGACAGTGATAACATCCTGTTCAATTCACTGTAATGGAAATCTACTACTGCTGCTAATGGTATATAATAGCTCCAAATTAAAAGAATTAAATGAAATAGCAGGTAAAAAAAAATGGAGTTCCTCAAGAAGCCTCATGAGAGCAGAGAATCTGTACCTGGGAGGATTCGGTAAATAAATTTGTGACTATAAGATGGAAGAAGATTTGGCAAATGAGAAGGAAACCTTTTTCTTCACGGCACAGGCTTTAGTTTCCTACTCTTTGCAGTGAACCCCTCCCAATGTATAAGTGCCAGGATCCAATTCCAGCAGTGCCAGATTTCTAACCTGCATGCACTCACAACTACAACACAGTCGGATCTGGGGTCATATCAGACTACATAAAATGTCATGAGCTCTAGGATTAAAGGACACAATTCAATAGGGCAGCTCAGTTCACGAGAATTTGACACCAAACTTTACTGCATCTCCTGCTGAGCAGCTAGCAAAAATAGTTGTAATTCTGCCACAGATAGTACCACAGTAACATTTTTGATTATTCAGAACATCAGTACCTATATCAAGTTTTTAGGCCTATTTTGCACACTTAGCTGGTTCATTCCCCAACAAAAGACCCTCTTTATTCAGTTCCTAGCCAATGAATATGCTCTAAATTCAGTCATCATTAAATTAATTGACTGCATCAGTGAACATCTCATTCCTCAGTATCTGGTTTGCTGATTAGCATGATCATGTATCTACATCATTGCCCCCCACCATCTCAATACTTTCCTCATATATGCCCATTCTCTCTAATTTCTTGAAGCTTGGAAACACTTTAGAAAAAAAAATTATTTTTATTTCTTAAAGTGGGTTACAGCTGCCTTAAAATCTACTTAACTTGATTTTTTTAGTAGATAAAAGTATTCCAAACTACAGAGACGCTAATCCATTTGCAAAACAAATGACAAACACGACTTTATTTTTAACCAGTGTTTAGTTCTATAGATAGACAGGTAGTGAAAAAAATGCTGTTTGTACAGCATTGTTACATTTTCCATTCAATTCCTCATAATATAATAAAAAWTTTTTTTTTTAATTTGGGTAGTGGTTTCAGTATTCAGACATCTGATCACATCCAAATTACAAACTTAGACTTCCATAAAGTAATTTGATTAGAACTTTTACCTAGCTAGTATCCATCGTGTAATCCACTGGCTTCACAGGAAACTTTATTTCATATTGGTTATTTAACTCTAATTCTCTCTATATAAAAAACTTGTTGCCTGAAACTTGGCTTGATAGTAATTTCCTTGTATTCTTATTACTTCTGATATTAAAACTTGCTTTGTTCTTGTGATTTTTCTTGTTTTGTTAAAGCATTTGAATTTACAAACCCATCACATTTCTTCCAATGTGCAACGTGGTCTTCTGGACCTCAGAGCTCAGGGGAGGGAGGAGGAAGAGGAGGAGAAGGGAGAGAAGGGAACAAAAGACATCAAGCAGTTAGTCCAAATTGATTAGCCTGCTGTCAAGACTTCCTTTCTTCTTCCTTTTCTGAGAAAGTCATTTCTTCTTTAAGATAAGTTGTTTTTAAATCTCTGCGGCAAACAAAGGCATAGTAAGTATGGAAAAAGAAAGTTCTGGCATGGCTACAAGGGAAAGACATTCCGATGGCTGTAGCCAGTTACAGTGGATATATGTGATAGACACTTCATGGTTATTCAGAAATAACTATCTAATAATTATGCAAATCAAGCCTTCCACAGTCAGAGTGCAGAGATTTGCATAATTGAGAAATAAACATACAATTATGGGTCAGTAGTTGCACAGCATYGACGTACTTGGGAGGAAACATTTCAGCATCAACTGTATTTAAACTAAAAATGTGTAGTAAATGAAGCGAAGATACAGTACGCTAAACCTGAATCTGTGGAAATACGGCTGCTATGAAAAATGCCATTCTATATATCAGGATAAAGGACCAAATAATCTTCACCTGTTGAGAGCCTGCACAGGTCCACTCACTAAAAATACACCAATTTATATAACACAACATGGGTAGAATAGCCCAGTGTGCTATGCAATCAAGCAGATAAGGATATGGGACCAAGAAAATTTTCTCTTAGACTTACAGGATTTTTTAACTCCCTCTGCAGCAGGAAACATGGTTTGCCGTTAGGATTACCTCTGTTGTTACAGAGACCTCATCGAATACCTACTGCTACAGGAGCTTCAAGTACCAGCAGCATCCTGGCTGCCTCCAGCCACCACTCCTCCTGGTTGCGGTGCACACTAGCATCCACAAGACTGACATGGTTTAAGTGTTTGGGCAAAACATTTTTGCCTGCAGGAGACAGGATTAAATGATTTAGTAATATCTTCTGGTATAAACTCTCTCCAGCTATAACATGTAAATGTCTGACATATTTAGTTTGATTTGACATTTCATAAATGTTTAAGAAGAAAGTTTTAAAGGTAAATATGATTTTTACCTGCATCACAATAGTCTTTCATTAAAAAAAAGAAAGAAAAAAAACACTAGAGCTGCCCAACTTGTCCCTGCATTTTATTTAACAGCCTAAAAGACTCCACAATCTAGGCCTCATAGTACTGTATTAGCTAACTTCCAACTGACTTCTAAAAGAGGGTACAATCTTCTATATATCTCTTCAAACCCTGAAAGTTGACATTCAGATTTGTCTTTTCTTCCTGCAAGATCCTCATTAAGATTATCCAGCTCAGATATTCTGCTTTCTAAATGATTTAGTTTCTTGCCAAACATAGTTTCCATATTTCTTCTGCTGTTCATGCTGGAGTTTATGCAACCCTTGAATCTCAAGCAGGAAAAATTAATGAAGTCATGTAAACACATCAGATTTTACAGCCACATTTTAAATCATTTAGTGAAAATTTTAAAAGTATGCTAGGCTCAAGACAAAAACAGTRTTTATAAAAATACACTGTATTTCTCCATTGGGGTAGGGAAAAGGGGAGAGGGAAAGATTTCCCCAAGTGAAAGAACACAGGTTCACCTTTTTCAACTAGTACATTATATCACAGATCATGCAGGGATTCCCAGCCTGAGAGGTGTGGCTTTATTGCTTACCTCTATAGCCCATTTTCCTTTTCTGCTGTGATTTCTTGAGTGTACTTGTTAAACAATGAAGAGGCCTGTGCAGTCCATTCATTTTGCAATTTATCTAGTTCCTTACTCCCTGCCCCTGCACAATCCTAAAAATATCACAGGGTGATGTCTGTGTATGTGGCTGTAATACGTCTACCGGAATCTGGCACTGAATTAACATTAGCATGTCAATTCACAATGTAGTGTCAGGTTAGTTTTATTTATCTATCCTCTGGAAAAGACTATTTCCTACCTGCTGGGTTGCAATAAGTCTTTTTGAAAGTCCTTCTTCTGCTCTGTGTAATGTCTCCTCAAATACACTGTTTTCTAGCTATTAAAAAACACACAAGCATTACAAAAACTACAGTCATTAAACAATTCAACTGAAATGTGTGAATGTTTTTATTTGTCAATATATGAAACAAACATTTCACAATTATAAACTATTGGTTATGATACAGAATAACCAGTAAGCTTGCTCCTACATTAGTAAAAAAAATAACTTTGTTTTATTTCATCATACTTGCTGAACAGCCAGATAATTAAGACATAAAGAATACACAGGCCAGTAAGAGTTACAGGACTGGAGAAACAGAAAAATGGACAGAGTTAAAAACAAACCTGCACAACATTTTTATGGATTTTTTTTTTTTTTTTTTTTTTACAACGTTTCATCATTCCAGAAATAATCACTACACGACGCTCTTCGGACCACCTGCTTTTTTCTTGTAAAACTTTGTGAGAACAAAGCTTTATTTTTTTTTTTTTTTAATAATCTCCTATGGAGATTTCCTTCCTTGTGGGCCTTTTTCTTCTGCTACTTCTAGAGACAGAAGAACTAATTCAAATCCCCTCAATCAGCATAGATTTGTAAGGTACGCTAAGAAAGTACAGCAAATTTAAAGCAAAGGGATGGTAGAGAGTGCCATATTAAAAMAGAGAATGTATACATACACCATATAAGGTGGGCATTATATCACTACTGATTTTGAAAGGATTTTTTTTAAACAAAACCAGCCTTTTTTAACTAGAAGGAAGCATCTAAATACAGGAAAGATATTTAATCCTGTTATTCAGTTTTGTCATACTATCTTCTTTTCCCACTGGCCTCATACTATCATTTTCCAATGCTGAAACTCATTTTGATTATACCAATTAATCATACAATGTATAAAGTTGCTAAAATAAATTTAGCAAAAGTGCTAAAATCTGCATTTACATTAATCTGAAAGCTGTTATAAGACACAGGCCTGGTTTTCCTTTCATTGAAATTAGTTTAAAAACTGAAAAAGCAGAAACAGAATCAAAAAAACCCACCCTCTTCTTAGTTCTAAGACTTTCATCTAGTGAGATAAGAACCCTGCAGTTTGCATATCCACATTTCAAGAATGCCAACATAACATGACTTAGCTACTACACTAATCAAAAGTTCTAAAGTTTCTTCTCCTTTTGCTCTCAAGGTTGCAGCTGATTTTGCACATCTTAGTACAAAATTTCATTGATAGCAACAGGTTGTCAAATGGAGTAATTTCCACAGCTCCAAAATTTGTAGCAATCCAAAGCTTGGCAGAACTACAGAAACAGTGAAAGTGCTGTCAGCTAATCCTAATAAAGGGACTTTAAATCAAACCTTTAAGCTTTTAAATGGAAAGGGCAAGTTGCTTCCTGAGTTCACTGCCACTTCCTGGCTGATGTTTTAAATACTAGTGAGGTGTTTGAATGGATTGGTTTTCACTCCATTTAAACATGCTTATATGCTATTCAAAATAGGTATGTTATAAGCTGAATTAAAAACCTACAGCATAAAAATAAAAGATTAAAAGCACATAATTAAAAGCACTTAAAGCTATTAAGATAATCTCTGGAGACAGAGTGTCACATTTTAACAGTCTGGCTAAATGAAAAATAAATACTAGGAAAGGACAATTTTAGCTGGCTAATACCATCCAAACTACCATTTGGCACCTGCTGCACATTGGCTGACAAAAATATAACTGTAAGTATGAATTCTCAAGCCTGAAACTAGGAGAGTTTCTTATGTTTTAGAAAATAAATACTAGCTTAAATCCAAATGACGGCAAGGCAGAGTATTGAATATCACAGTGCAATACTGATAGCTCCAGCATCAGAGGCAGTGACACCAGTACAGTATGCCGCTCCATGTGTGCTTGTTAAAGCTGCCTTGTAGGACTCCTACAGGGCTGTATGGAGCGTTTCAACACCATGCAAAATGGAAGGAGCTTTCCTTCTGTGAAAGCAGAGGGATGTAAGATCCCTCAGATCTTTCCTAACTCAAGTATTTTTATTGCCAGTTAAATCAAGATCATTACCCTCACAGTAAAGTTTTTCCTCATGTTTGGAGGGAACTTCCTGTGTTTCAGTTTGTGCCCGTTGCCTCGCGTCCTATCACTGGGCACCACTGAAAAGAGTCTGGTCCCATCCTCTCTACATCCCCTTCAGATACTTTTACACATTTATAAGATCCCCCCTCAGTCTTCTGTTCTCCAGGCTAAACAGGCCCAGCTCTCTCAGCCTTTCCTCATAAGAGAGATGCTCCAGTCCCTTCATCTTCTTAGTAGCCCTCCACTGGACTCACTCCAGTAACTCCATGTCTCTCTTGTATTGGGGAGCCCAGAACTGGACACAGTACTCCAGATGTGGCCTCACTAGGGCTGAGTAGAGGGAGAGGATCACCTCCCTCCACCTGCTAGCAATGCTCTTCCTAATGCAACCCATGATACCACTGGCCTTCTTGGCCACAAGGGCACATTGCTGCCTCATGCTTAACTTGGTGTCCACCAGCTCTCCCAGGTCCTTCTCTGCAGAGCTGCTTTCCAGCAGGTCAGCCCCCAACCTGTMCTGGTGCATGGGGTTATTCCTCCCTACATGAAGGACTGTGCAATTCCCTTTGCTGAACTTCATAAGGTTCCTCTCCGTCCACCTCTCCAGCCTGTCCAGGTCTCTCTGAATGGCAGCACAGCCCTGGTGTATCGGCCACTCCTCCCAGTTTTGTATCGTCAGCAAACTTGCTGAGGGTGCACTCTGTCCCTTCATCCAGGTCATTGATGAAGAAGTTGAACAAGACTGGACCCAGTACGGACCCCTGGGGGACACCGCTAGCTACAGGCTTCCAGCTAGACTCTGTGCCGCTGATCACAACTCTCTGAGCTCTGCCATTCAGCCAGTTCTCAATCCACCTCACTGTCCACTCATCCAGCCCACATTTCCTGAGCTTGTCTATGAGGATGTTATGGGAGACAGTGTCAAAAGCCTTGCTGAAGTCTAGGTAGACAACATCCACTGCTCTCCCCTCATCTACCCAGGCAGTCATTCCATCAGAGAAGGCTATCAGATTGGTTAAGCATGATTTCCCCTTGGTGAAGCCATGCTGACTACTCCTGATCACTTTCTTGTCCTCCACATGCTTGGAGATGGCCTCCGGGATGAGCTGCTCCATCACCTTTCCAGGGATGGAGGTGAGGCTGAGTGGCCTGTAGTTCCCTGGGTCCTCCTTCTTGCCCTTTTTGAAGACTGGGGTGACACTGGCTTTCTTCCAGTCTTCAGGCACCTCTCCTGTTCTCCATGTCTTTTCAAAGATGTTTGAGAGTGACCTAGCAATGATGTCGGCCAGTGCCCTCAGCACTGACGGGTGCATCCCATTACCTTCCTTTCTCCAGACTTTCTCCATGGTCTCTAGGGTCTGGGATTCCTGAGGGCTGGTCTTAGCAGTAAAGACTGAAGCAAAGAAGGCATTCAGTATTTCTGCCTACTCTGTATCATTTGTCACCAGGGCCATTGCCCCATTCAGCAGTGGGCCCACATTCTCCCTACTCTTCCTTTTGTTACTGATGAATTTAAAGAAGCCCTTCTTGCTGTCCTTGACATCTCTTGCCAGATTCAATTCCAAATGAGCCTTTGCCTTCCTAGTCACATCCCTGCATACTCTGACAATGTTCCTATAATGTTCCCAAGTGGCCTGTCCCTCCTTCCATTTTCTGTGAACTTCCTTCTTAAGTTTTGCCAGAAGCTCCTTGTTCATCCATGCAGGTCTCCTGCCCCCTTTGCTCGACTTCCTGCTCATTGGGAGGCACCAATCTTGAGCTTGGAGGAAGTGATCCTGGAATATTAACCATCTCGCTTGGACTCCTCTTCCTTCTAGGGCCCTATCCCATGGGATTCTTCCAAGAAGGTCCCTGCACAGGCCAAAGTTGCTCTCCTGAAGTCCAGTGTTGTGATCATATCTTTTGCCCTGCTTCTTCCTCGCAGGATCCTGAACTCCACCATCTCATGGTCACTGCAGCCAAAGCTGCCCCCAGCTTTCACATCTCCAACCAGTCCTTCCTTGTTTGTTAGTACAAGGTCCAGCAGTGCACCTCTCCTCGTTGGTCCCTCCATCATCTGTGTCAGGAAGTTGTCATCAGTGCTCTCCAGGAACCTCCTGGATTGCTTGTGCCTTGCTGTGTTGTTCCTCCAGCAGATATAACGATGGTTAAAGTCCCCCATGAGAACCAGTATGTATATCATTATGAGTATTTGCCTCAAGTGATGTAGGCCTGGACTTGAAGGATATACCTTCCACATGTCAAAATGCCATGCTGCCTGTAGCGCAAAAATTGTAGGTGTTATAGAAATAGCAAACAAGGCAAGATGGGATGCACTTCTCTCAATTTTTAAAACAACTTATGATAGCTTACTTTGCTGTTTCTTAAAGAAAAGATGGGAAAAAAAATTTACCTCTGGATTCTTCCTCTGTAATTACAAGTGAATACAAAAATGATGGATATTCATAATCCATAATATGCACAGTAAGTTCTTGTCAAACTTAGATTTTATGTATCTGGCATTGTACAGAGCAGTAGAGACTCACTTATCTTAAAAAGTTAACATATGCAGTATGAAAGAAACTCTCACTAAGAAAATATGCTACAGTGTGACCAAGAGACGCTTTAAATCACTGATCAGTTCCAGGTAAAAGGAAAAACATGTCATTGTAGTAATAAGGAGCACAGTAGGTAAACATTAAAAGAATAAATCTGAAAACATTTGTCAAAGACTGCAGAAGTAGAGAGAAGAACATTAAAAGCGTAGATTTTCTGTCTGTTGAATTGTGTCAATGCACTAAGATGTTAAGTTAGCTTACATTCTGCTAGGCTGAGGAAGACATGTTCACTGACTGTGGAAAAAATGTCATATCCACCAGAAGGCACACTGACAAAACAATTTTTAAACAATAAGACTTATACTAGCCCTCCTGCAACAAAAGACATTCTGATTAAGAAGTATGGACACTAATATGTTAGCATAATATTATGTACACTTCATTATAAATCTGAATAATTTTATAAATATAGTGGAAGCAATTTAAAAATTTTTAAAGATGCCACAAATGCCACAAATCTTTCAAAATGCTCAATAAGCAGCACTTTTTCAATGCTCAGTTAAGAAGAAGTAATCAAGTCTAGAAATGAGATAGAGCATGTAGTTCAAACTTCACAAGCACATTTTCCTTAATGACTTAGAAGTTTGAGATGACCTCTCATGGGATACTGCAAAAAATCTCCATTAGCATTTGGCATCAACACCTATACTGTCTTAAAAAAAAAAAAAAAAAGCACTCTAAGAAACAGTCTTCCACTAGCCAGTCAAAGTAGAAAATGGCAACTGTGATTTCAGATAAGTAGGACATTGTTTCTGCCACTCTCCCAGTTCCTCCAGTTCTCTGACTGCTTTCTTTTTGTATCTACAGAATTTGTCTTTACCAAATATATTAATAATATAATATTATTAATAAATCATATTATACTTTCTTTTATAAGTGAGATCTACATTTTCAACACAAATGACAAAAGTAAATACTGGATTTTTAAAACTGCTAAAAATATGCTGAAATATTCTGCAAACCTAGCCAGTTCCTTTTATGACAAAATGGAAATGGATCTGCTCTAAAAAGCATCATTGAAAAAGAAAATATTAATCTAAATTTTTTAAAACTGCCAAGGAAAGCAATAGGATGACCCCATGAAACTTATACACCCCTGACAAATCAAGCTACATCCTACATAGCTACAATAATTAGCATGCTGTAGTCCCCTGCCTTTGTACTACCATGCTACAATGCCTGCAAAACTGTTCACRTAGTTTTTGAGGGTTAATTTGGGGGGAAGGGAAAGGGAGTCACTTTTAAAACCAGAAGTCTCAGCTTTGCAGTGAAGCCAGCAAGTTTCAAAGATCTTATGGAAGCAAAGTCACCATGATTAGTACTTCCAGTCTTTTATCAGCAGCATGAGATACTCAGCAGAAATAAGAAAACACAGAGGCTATGCATTTGTAGGACAGTGGGTCTGTAGGGTAATTTGACCAGAAAATCAGTCACAGGATACTTATGTGAGGAGTTACAGCCACTAGGAACCCAGGAACACCCTAAAGCTTGCAGCATATTCGTATCTTATAAATCAAAAGATGTTACTCTGTATGATTGATGGAGATAATACTGGAAATGCGCAAGCTAGAGGGAAAGTGAGATATTTGTCTGATGAGTTCTTCTGATGAGTTGCATGCAATGTAACCATGATACCGTGAATTTGCACTTAATTTTTATTTTGTCATTTTATAAGCAAATCCTAGGAAAAAGCCCTGCATATCCACCCACATAATGCATTTGACAGTGTGTTTCACAATGATGGATGCTTCATCTTAAACTGTTATTTATGCTACCAAATAATACCTTTCAATCAATACAGTGTATTCACTGCTGCAGTCTTCTCCCTTCATGAGTTATACTACAAACACTTGATTAAAAAATGTGAATAAAAACTAATCTGGACAGACATTAAAATGAAGACTAGCGTCTAGCCTAAGGCTTGTAAACGCAAAATAATGTATATGACTATATGTAATTTCCTGACAATTTCTACTATAACTTGTAGATCTTTCTCCATTGGCAAAGTGCCACTAATGTCCAAAGCATGAATTACATGGAATTGGAGTAATCACTGTGCTCCCTTCTGTTAAGCTTTTCTGCATTTAGAGCACGACACGGCCTTAAATTAAAATGTAATCTTCAGCAGCAGAAATACTGGAGAGGAAAATATCTCCATTCTACAGTGTATTAAACCTCATAATTTGATCAAAACCTCTCTCAAATAGTCGTGAAATAAGGAATAAAGTACACACCACATATTTGGAACCTCTAACCTCTAATGCAAATTCCAAGGATAAGGCAAGCTGTGGTACATATCATTCATGATGCACAAGCCACTTTCCAGTGGGAGCTGCAGTTGCATATAGGCCTGGGGCATACCTCTATTTTCCAGGCAAGCAACTAATGGGCATGAAACGCCAATGAACTGGTGTGTCAGCAACCTGCTCTTCCCAGCCGGTGCTGCTTCCTGTGTCTGCTGCAGAGTCCAGACAAGCAGGATAAAATAGGAAGTTTAGGATTAACAGGAGGGCTTGAGTTCTTCTTTGTAAAGGTGGGGAAGGTGGCTATGACAGGTATACTGGCCTCCCAAGACAACGCAGGGGTCAGAGCAAGGTATGGGGACCAGATTTGAGAGCAATCTGCATCCCGCTGAGCTGGAAACATTGTTAGTGCTCCTCACTCTGTCCACATGCTTTCAGCACAGCTATAGTGGTAAAGGTGCTATTCATTTTCCAAGAGACAGAAGAGCTATGCTGACCCATGGAAATTTATGCTGACAGGACCAGTTTCCGCATCTTCCACATACAAGCACAGCTTGCTGTGAAATTCAAATAGAAATCTCCTTTCCATAAAGATGGAACCTCTCTTTCAGGATAGATTTCCCTTCCTGCTGCCCAAACTGTACTACTATTTATTATAAAAATTTCTTGAAAGATAGATGGCTAATTTCTATTTTGAAGAGACATGAATGAAGAACAGGTAACAGCCTTCCAGGCTAAAAAGCTGTTTAAAACCTCAGAAAGCAGAGCTCATACATCTCTGAAGGTGGGTTTTTATTTATAGAGCATTAAGAAACAAAGTTAAAAGCTTTTTGTGCTGAACATAGAATTCAAGTATCACTAGAGCAGATGGCAAACACTTTTGTGAGAAAGTGACAACCTATGCAACTGTGAAAAACTGTGTCCTCAAAACCGCACAGCTCCTACAGCCTCTACTGTCGCAACATCACAGTGCTTTTGCTAAAAAATCATTCCCTACTATTTGCCAACAGGTGCTGAGATTTTACCTACAGAAATAGCCAGATAAAAATCAAATTCTAAWTTAGTTAACTATATGTTACATTTTGCTGCAGTTGTTGCTGCATCCAGCACTTCCAGCACACTGTTTGTCAGACTGAACAAGAAACACACTTGTCCAGGGAGCTGTTAAAGCAATAGTTTTATCTTGAGTTTTGTTCTTGAAATTGAGCTGGTGTGGCAGCTTAGAGATGAAAAATTAAGGTACTCAAAACAAAAACAAGATTATCTTTCTTAAATTCAAGGGTATTTTAAAGCTACACAATATGCAAGAAATAAAATAGTATGGGAGGAATGTGGCACTGAGGCATGCAGAGAAGGTGAAACTAAGAAAAAGAATATCTGATAAAGCTGTTTGACAGTGATTGATCTTGACTGAAATAGCCACCACAGCTTCAAAATAAAATAGCCCATCTAGCCTGCGTTTTATAAAAAATACTTCTGCTAGTAGATTAAAAAAACATAAATTGCACTCTCATTTTATAATGCCCTATGTCAGAAATTAAGACAGAGAGCTAGAAAAATAAGCCATTTCTAAATAGAAATTGGACAACTTTGCCTGAGCCATTACAGGGAGAAAAGAAGTGCATAAGTCGTTCCCAAATTCCAGTGCACCTTCTAAATTAAAAAGCCTTTTGAGGTAGTATGGGTTGAAAACCCTTTGGCCTTGGAGGAACACAACTATTTATGTATCAGAGTCTTTGCAACCTTAATAAGAATGAGAGGTCACAAATCCAGGAGCCTTCCAGCATTTTTCAGGCAATAGATCTCAGCACAATCTACTCTTGTATCAGAATGAGTGGCCCATTTTTCCCACCTATCCAAGGAAATTATATCCAAGGAGACAGAAAAAGGAAACAGTGCCAACTACAGATGCTGGAAGTCACAATATATTTTGAGCTGAAAKGATAATTCTGGATAAAGACGTTTCTGATGCTTCCCCAAACTCCCCTCTTACATATCACACAGCAATTATTTCTAACATTTACAGCCATCTAAAACCACTGTTGCCCACAAAACACAATGAAAATTTCAAAGCATTAGATCCATAGAATGTTTCTATATAAATTAAAACCTTTCCATAATATGGAAGTGTGCCTTTCATTCATACCTTCCAAATAATACAAGGCAACTTATTTCATTCAAAAAGCCCCACTTTTTTTCCCCCAAATATGTTATCTTTTTGGAGGATTTTCCTCTCCCAAAACCTCAGGCTTCTCCCTCCAGTCCCAACATTTGTCCTGCAAATACTTCATTTTGTGTCTTAAGAGATTTAGAAAATAAAACAGGAGAGAAATAGTGTAAAATTGGAAGATCTTAAAAAACAGTAATAACCCTTTCACTTTGGATTGCAGAAACTCACTGAAATGTGATTTGGAAGTGCATATCATTGTTTCCTTCCAATCAGCTGAACCTTGATGCTGTGCTTACAATTTAAGACTTCAGCTCATCAGAAAAATGGCAAGGACACAAAAGCATTCGCCAGTTTTCCCCACACATCATCTACAAAATCAGTTTTGATTARACTGAAGAGTCTGTTGGAAAACTGCTCCAGAAATGAGTTCATCTTCCTCTTAAGCAAGCATAAGGAGGCGTCTAAGCACTCTATTCAGAGCTATCATTGCTCAAGACAGTGATTAGCCTGCCTTGGTGGCTGGGGTTTTTTTATTATTACTATTTTGTATATGGTTTTAAAAAGGTCATAAGGAATTGACTGTGAACTTGTGAGGAAAGGAAGAAAAACAACCAACCAGATATGAAAGTTCTTGAAATTAAAAATTGCACAGAGCATGAGAGATAATTTCCAGAATGCATCACAAGACACAAGTACCACAGATGTGGCTGAAACTTTGTTTTCCAGAGTTAACTTCTATTCCCATATTATCAAGGTGCTAATTACAGTCATTATTCTGATAGTTCAGAGCAGCACTTCCCTTGCTTATCTGTTATATTGATTTTAAAGAGATCTCACAACTCCAGGAGCCAAGTCTAACTATATAACCTGGAACTCTACGCCCTGCCTGCTAACACTGCAAGGCTGCATTTTGGTGAACATTTATTTTCAGGGGTCACGGTGAAGTTTCTTTTCAGGGAAATGCAATTCTCAGCCCCCTTCTGAGAGTTTATACAGTGGAACAGAGTGAGGAACTGATCCAAATCAATAATAAACCAGAAAAATCCTTAACGCATATCAGCTCCCTGAGAGGGCAGAAAGCAATATGAAGAGCTAATTATGCTGACATGGCCACGAAAAGGAATGACTGCCAAACTATGACCAGGATAGCTTATTAATGCCTTCAGAAATTCCCTTTGAAATTGTTCTTCTCTTCACATAGTCTTTTAAATTTAAAGTGACTTTACTTACTGACCTGAGTCTGTCAGTGCTTCTCAAATTTCAAATTGGATTTTAATCACATCCAAAAGGTTTTGTTTTTACCAAAAGCCACAAACTCTAATAAAAGTTATAACCTTCAAGCAAACAATCAAACCATGTGTCCGTTTAGATATTCATTTGCTACCTTTACTGAAAAGTCCTGTAGTACTAAATAACAAGAGGCAAGTACTGTTAAATACAGCACTTTGAACACTTACAACACTCTTTCCACAACACTCTTTCCACTTGTCTGGGCTGATAGCAAGTAAGATGATTCATGTCATCCAGAGATCACACCTTAGCAGGAAACACAGAACTACTGGGAAGGGGACACAACACACATGAGATTCACCACCATGGCTTCACAAATATACAGTCCTTCTCTCCATGCAGCATCATGAGGTACACAGCTGAGGCCTGAAATGTTACCACAAGAGCACATTACAACAACATTATTGCAAATTCCTCCTGGATTTTCTTTGTGCTCACAACCATTAATCTGAAGATCTGACACACAGTACAGTGATACTGATGTCAGCAGTACAGAGCACAGAGCAAATCACTGCATTTATTGAAATAGCTTGTAATAAGCACAAATGATGATGAATGTCAGATAGTGTTCATTTATGACAAGATATTATTTCAGTCTAGTTCTCCTGAACACATATCACGTTATAGAGATATTCAGTCTGTTCCCCTAGATTTACGCTCAGATGAGAGACTTAGGGAGCCAAAGATGTACTTCAGTGACCATAGTTGACAAGACAGCAGGCAGTGCTCTCCCATTAAACCTGCCCTGGTGAACCTGTACCCAGGCTGTGCAAATGACATTTCAGTGGTGCTCAAACTGAACAGTTGGAATTAGCCACATGAGGCAAACCAGCTCTCAGGACACCTCCGTAAGATGATCAACACTAACCCCAGTGGCTGGCTAGAAAAATTAAATCAGATCATTCTCCTTGCAGCTGTGCCCAGCTGTACAGTGGTGACATGGCAAATGCTGCTAATTTCTATTCATCACACTTTCTTTCCCTGTTCAAGTCTGGCAATCTTCTGCTATATTTCAATGTATCAAGACTAAATAAGTCTGTCAACTTAAAAATCTAAAATCCCTCTAGTGCTTTCAACTGTATCATTCTTTTCAGGTTCATAATACACCAACATTGCAAGCTGAGTATTTACTGCTACAGTTGGGGTGAAATACAAAATTTCAGTGATTGATGAGGCAATCCAAACACACAGTTTGTGAAATGCCTTGGGAGGAAACGTGATATATGTACTTAACAGACCAAGCAATGGTTAAATAGCAAATACTGGAGTGTTAATTTAACATCATACCTAGAACATCAAGTGACAGACAGGCAGGAAAGAAAAGGAACGTAAATGAATTCCCTCTGTCAGGATATAATATTTCTCTGTTAAGTACTTTAACTATCACACCAACACCTGTTAAACACATAGCATGTGCCAAATGCTAATTACTTCAGCTGATTTGGGGACATTCCAGTTTAGCAGTTGATTTTCAGTACCAGTTAAGCAACAAATTCTTGCAAATTTAAGGTCAAACATCTTTAAATTTTCAATTGTTAGATAAATAAGGGACTGCAAAACAAAGAAGCAGTAGGAAAGGAAAAGATAGGCCTAACAGAATCCTGATGTCTTTCCTTTTTACCCTGAAAGCTCCAGATAGGTTGGCTCTACACAACATAACCTTACTTTAGACTCAGAAGTATATTAGTGAGTAAAGCTGTGTTGTTGAATCTAAGAGGAAGGAGTAACCTGTATGGCAAAGCAAAAGCAAAATGAAAGTATRGGAAAAGAGAAACTACAGAACATCTGGCCAGAAGCTTTCCTACAGCAAGATCTTCCAAAAAGTTCAAATTCTACTTGTGGCATAAAAGCAGATATATCCCAGTCAGTGTCAACAATATCATAGTTTTGTCAATGGTCATTTTATTGCAATTAAAATACTTGCTTTCTTTAAACCCTCATTCCTGAAATCATGGGCTCCCTAAAAATACCAACCTTTTCTTAGAAAAACAGCTCCCACAGCTATAGAGATATGAACCTTGGAAATATAAACCCTTGTAAAATGTAAAAACAAAAACCAAATTTACTTAAATAATCAAAAAGTCAATTTTCTTTAGTTATCTGGGGTGCTATACATGATGCTTGCAGTGGCCAGTGTCTGCACACTGAATTCACCTCTGCTAAGTGCACTCAGAGCATACAGCTCACCTGCTCCCACCTCCCTGGGGCCGGCATAGTGTCACAAAGGAGTTGGGAGCAACTTATTTTCAAATATTTCTTTTAGCAGAAAGTTATACAGATAACAAAGGTGACATACCATTGCAGATTTGAAACCAGCAAACATAGAATAAGAAAGAAATATTGAGCCACCTTTCATGCCATTCATAAACCTGTAGGAAGTCTGAAAAAAACACATCCTGGTGTTCCTCTGTGCAAAACACAGTAAAAAGTGCACACACAACAGATCTGACACATCCCAGGCAGACTGCAGCTTCAGTA
Source organism: Apteryx rowi (assembly GCF_003343035.1). Classification (NCBI taxonomy): domain Eukaryota; kingdom Metazoa; phylum Chordata; class Aves; order Apterygiformes; family Apterygidae; genus Apteryx; species Apteryx rowi. The sequence goes on along the minus strand of NW_020451060.1, from coordinate 2,672,868 downwards.
CCTCTAAGGGGCAATGTGGAGGAATGGTTAATTGAGAGCGGGCATGCTCTGCTTGGGATGAGCAATCCCGTCTTCAGGGTAGAGGAAGGCATCTAGGCCAAGGCCAGCGARCCYGCTGAAAGCGGCYTTATGTAGGCCAAGGCAAGCGAACCTGCTGAGGCCTGCTGAACGTGGCCGTATAGCGGCCTTGAGCACCACAAAAGAAGGTATTCATGAAACTGGTAAACAAGTCTGGACGGAACTAGGTTCCATAAATGTCGATGGAGCGCAGTCAGCAACCTTGCACCAATCATGTACCCGCTTTATACGTAGGGACAGAAACTGTAACCAATCAYGTAACTATTGCTARCGCATGYGTATTGCTTGACGATATATATACTTTGTGTAAGCTCTAATAAAGGGAGAACGACCATACTCATATTGAGACTCATCGTTACTCCGGGGTCCCCTCCCTCACTCCAACAGGGCAACACATGGATTTATCAGATTAAGGCCCTTCAGTGTAACATGTTTTTTTCCTCATATCATTTTATGACAATACACAATACACAGGGACAAAGGTTGACCAAGCCTCAACTGATCTGGACAAATTTAAACAATGTAATGTTGTAAATGCAAGTCTAGATTCAAACACTGCTCTTGTAAATACCTAAGACTGGATTTTCATTCTCTAAACTGATATTCTTCCTTAGAGATCTATCACCATGCTTTGACAGCTAATTTATTTTGCTGATTTTTAGAAAAAGAATGCAAGCATTAATGGGAAATATAAGATCTGAATATAGCAGAAGCAATGTTTCAGATATAATTGCTTTTTAGATATAAAATGCATCTTAGAAGCAAGCATTTTGCCAAAACTCATGTAATCATGTTACAGTCGGTAACACAAAAACAAAAGGTGCCAGAGAGGGAGGTAAAGGATTGTAATGATCCTTTCACATTAACACCAGTCAGCATAGGAAGAAATTCCCATGGATATGCCTTATTTACCCTGAGCAATACCCATACCTGTTAATGGAGTGAGGGAAAGGGAGAGCTGTAGGAATATAATACAGCTGGAATCAGCCCAAGTAAAAGATTCTGCTGACGAAGAGGCAGTGGAGACTCTTTACGAACTGCCCAAACCCCCAGCCCTAGCAGCGTTATCTAAGAGGCACATAATCAGAGTTATGCTGAATTACAGCTCTTCTTTGTATTAGTACTAGTTCAGCCAAGGTCTTAAAATCAGAAAAACTACTTTTCAACCACCTCCCATCCTCCATGGAGTAGGACCTAGTCTATACTGAAATGAAGCCATGTCATCAAGAGAAGAGTATTCCCTGTCTACTATTTTGCTGATTGTTTCCTCTGCAGAAAATGAACACAGTAAAACTACTCAGGTAGTACCTAGATTTTCAAGGGAAAATAAGGGATATGTTGTCCTGTGTTCACTGATCTTTCTAAAGGAATCTGATGCAAGACTACATTATTCCTAGGTCCTGAGTAATTAAATTTCACATTATTTGCTTTCATTATAAGTTTATCTTTCTTACTCAGCTGCCCTTAAAAACAAGGCCAGAACAATTCAAAACTAGGAAAAGCAACACAATAAAAACTAATTATCTGATTTACTTTTGAACATTGCAACCAGTGATCATTCTATGATGCATATTATAATTGCTTCCATTCTTGCCAATTCTGAGTATTAGCTACTTGCCAAGCAGAAGAAAGATGCTAAATTTGGGGAAATATAATATTTGGTGGCTAGTCACAGCCAATAAAAATGCTGTACACAACACATGCAGGTTGATCTTGCAATTCAGAAGAACACACACAGTGTCTTCCTCTAGATACCTAAGTAGCTGACATAAGTAGCTTGAAAATAGCATAAATAATTGCCATTAGCATGTCAGAATTCCTTCCACTGACAAAATTACTCACTTTCAAGAATTAAAAAGGAATACATGCAACCTGCCAGTAACACAATTTTCTTCTCTAGAAGCGTAACTTAAGTGAAATATCATAGTTCAAAGTAAAATTACTATTACACTGAACTGGATGGAAAACCAATAAAATTAGAACAAAWTCAAGATGTAGTATCTTCTGACACATGCATTTTATGCTGAGATAGATTGACACCAATAAAATTATATTTAACAGCCTGCAAGATATATGTTTTTACAATATTTTTGCTGTACAGGAAATCGAGGTAGTACTCACCCACAGGTATGTTAAAATTAGTGCAAGTTTCTATTTTATCTGACATTACCCACTGGACTTCTTAGGTGTAATGGAGACAGTTGTATGTGACTACCATCTTCCCATTAGACACAGCTACTTGACAAATTCTGTGACAAAAAAATAATCCTTTTTTCTATGTATAAAAATATAGGTAGTAATATTCTATAAAATAATAAAAACAGATTCACAGAAGCCCAAAGTCAGCTTGGGGAACATTAGCCTTGATCCCCTGTATATACCGAACTTAGAATTTCCATGACTTAATTCTTGCAGCAAATTTTTAAGGAAAACATTAACCTGGACTTAAAGATTGCTAGTGATGGAGAATCTATCATAAACATACCACAGCCTTTGATGAGTTGTCTCAATGGTCACTTTTACTGAAAAATAGGCATCTTGTTTCTAGTCTGAATTGTGTAAATATAAGTTTTGGTCTTCTGCCCTGTTATGTTTGTCTGCTGCAGTAAAAAAAAAAAGTTTATTTCATGGCTGTGATTTTTCATTGATAAACTAAACAAATGGACTTGTTAAATGCTCGGTGGACTTACAATGCATGTTTTCTATTCATTCCATTGGCTTTTTTCTGAACGTTCTCCAATTTATCTGCATCCTTCTTATCTGTGAAGAGCAGAAGTGAGACAGACTTCCAAGTGAGATTTAGGGCAGTGCTAAAAGGTAGTAATACGATTTCTTTATTCATGTACCTTCTGTCTACGCATTCAGCAATTTTGACTCTAGAATTTGCACTGGAAACTCAAGTTTAGCTGATGATTTTTGGACCTATATTCTTTTTAGAGTTACAAGCTCTCCGAATGGACATCTCCATTCTGTAAATATAGCTGATGTTCTCCATTTCTATGATTTTCAGTAGATCATATTAGAATACATTAGCAGTCCAGAAATAGAATTGTTTGCTTACAATTTTGCATCCTTTCTTCCAGATCATTGATAAAAACTGAACGGGATAAAGAATCTCTAGAAACACCGTACTCAGTTAGGATGCCAACTCTTTTCAGCCTTATAAGTCAGACTTAAACTGATACAAAATTAAACATAGCACATTACTTTCATTTCCTAATCAGAATATCAGGCAATGCCAAATCAGATGTCTTACAGTAGTTTATTGCATCAATACCAGTAGCTAATAAACCAAATTTATAATTTCATTAAAAGAAAGATTGGTAGGGAAGTTTCAGATAAACTGTTTTCTATATTCCCACTTTGATTGATACTATTTTATCATACTTCAATTCTTTCTTAATAAAAACCCATTTCAGATGGGCCATTGTTCTGTTTCAGATCAATGTCAACTTGATAGGTCTATAAATTACCTGAACCATCCCTATCCCTCTTCAAAAAATGTGACATAGCATTAGTTTTCTTGCAATTTTTTTGGAACTTTCTCACTGCTCCAAGACTTACTAAAAATCAACACAAACACTTAGAGACAAAATCTGGAAAGTTTCATTCTGTATAGCAATATGACTGCAGGAGTATGAATAGAATAAATAACACTCCTCATGTTTACAAGTTCTCTTCTTTCAAAAGAAATAATGCTAAAAAGTTAAAAAGGAAAGAAAGCATCAAAAGCAGTATTTTTTATATGAAAGGAAGAGCGAAAAGTCCTTTGTTTTGTTTCGTTTTTTAAATATGACTTGCTTTTAAGTGGAATTCTACTGCACAAGTTTGGGTATAAGTCGCATTTATATCTTACCTTTTTCATTACACGTCATTTCCCCTAACTGTATTCATATAAGTTTCAGATTATTTAAATTGACAGTCTAAATTCTCAAAGTCTCAGGTCCTTTTAGATTAAAAAGTATTGATTTATTAAATAAAAAATTTGTAAAACTAAATTCCTGAAACTCTACAGTATATAGACTTACATAATTATATATAAACAGATTATTAAACAGGAAGCAAAATAACTTTATATCCAGCAAATTCATTCTTATAAAACTTGGAAATTTCCAACCACATAAATGTCCACAAAGTCCCATAATTTGGAACTATTAGGAGAAGATCTTTTTCACCAGTTTCCAGACGTTACTTGCTCAGACATTTTTTTCCTTAAATGCTTACTAAACTCACTGCGATATTATCAGCCTGATTAGAAGAGAGTCACCTTTTTACCTGATTTGTGATCACTTAAATGTTTAGAATATGCTTGAAAAAAAAACAGCAGAATTTCCACAGGTACTATATAGGAAGTTACTGAAAATTATCTAAACTGAAAATCCCAAGGAAGACAGCATGCTTGAAGAACAGAAAGTAAACACAAACAACCGTATGCCTGTTTACCTTTTAAATGCTGCAAAAAATTGATGACTTATTTGGTCTTAACAATAGATCACACGCATTTGCTAAATTAATTCTTCCCTTCTTACAACATCAAATCTTTTTTAAGATCATTTATGTTCCACTGCTTCAACTACTACATATTGTGTCTTGATCCTGCAGGCAACTATGCACATACAAACTTTATTACTATGAATATTTGCTTTTAACAGGACTATGTATAACTCAGTGCCTGTTGCTGTGGACTTGAAAATAAATATGTTGATTTAAAAGGTGAAACAGCATCTTATGAAGGCTCTACTATTCTTTACTTTATCTGTAGTTACTGGGAGCAATTATAGCAAAAAATGAAAAATTCCATGATTATTTTGAAGTGCTTCCATCAGTTTATGGCTTCAGTGTTTTCTACTCAAGTAGATAACAATAGAATTATTCTGATATCCACTAATGATTTAGAGATTTTGGATCTTCAGAGCTGAAGACTGAGTAATACTTTCGTAGTGTAAGAAGGAGCAGAATCTGTAAGAGAAAAAATACATATCAGATTTCAGCTATATAAACAAGTACAAATAAATGGAGTCTTTGGCTAGAAACATCTGGGTCTGGTTTTGTTTCAAAGGTACCGTCCAAGTGATTTTTGTGCTAGAAGAGATTTTTGTGCTAGCTTTCAGATATTCTGTTCGTCCATATTATACAGCAGCTACTTYCTTCTCGATCTAGTTTTCAGAAGCTACTATCAGCATAATCTGTATCACAAGAGCTCAGAGGCAGAAAATCCAAGAGGAATTAATGATCCAAACAGCCTTATAAAAAGCACAGAGAAAAGTTTAGTCTAGAAAGACAGGAAAGTGTATCACATTCTCTGAACTGCTTTGCCCCAAAGGCATATAAAGTTGCCATACACTTGTCATTGCCAACTGGGGTTTTCATGCAGCCTGGCAGCCATAACCTGGGACTCTATATTTTACAAGCACATAAATAAACTCCACCACCTCACATTTCATGCATATCTCTAAAGCCAAATTACAATCTCAGATTTTCTCCATTCTCTCTCTTCCTGTTTTCACCACTGTGGCTACTGTTACCAGAATCTGGAACTTTTCCTTTTATAGTAGACTTGACTTTAGAAGCAGATGGCTTAAATAATCAAATGTTCAACTAAGGAACAAAAATCAGAACACAAGATCTTTTTTACAGCCGCACCACAAAACCAGAAAATAGCTGGGGTTGGAAGGCACATCTGGAGATCGTTTGGCCCAAGCCCCCTGCTCAAGCAGGGCCACCTAGAGCAGGTCACCCATGACCAAGTCCAGTCAGGCTTTGAATATCTCCAAGGATGAAGACTCCACATCCTCTCCAGGCAACTCGGTCCAGTGTTCAGCCACCCACAATCACATCCTGCGGTCTTTCTTCACATTTCTCTGCTACCAGATTTTGTAGGACTACTACACAGACCACTTACAGATAATGAAAAGAATGAAAAAACTTCACAAAATTAATTCCGTAAAAGCACATTCTCTCAAAAGAGATTTAAACAGACCGTACATGGGTATTTTGACTCACAGGGAATTTTTCCTTTGTTTCCTATAATATTTTACTAAACAAGACTCAAAAGATTGCCATATTATACCACATATTTAAGAGTATAAGATTGTTTAATTATACCACATATAAAATAGAATAGTAAAAGAAAGCAATACATAAGCTTTCAGGTACTCTGCAATGAAGATAAAAGCAATGGTTTTACTACACTAATTTTTCAATGGTTGAACAATTACTACATTGATACAGATAATCAATTAAAGAGCACTGTATCAAGGCAAAGGGCATTTTATATATACACACAGTGTTCCTTCTTGAGGGGAAGAGTCTCTGCAGGAATTCAAAATCACTGAAGAGTAACTAATGCAAATCCCAAGACAGGTAAGCAAGTCAGGAGAATATGATTAATCACTGTAATACATTATCACCGAATTAACATTAATGCCTGTACAAGCACACTATTAAGTTTGTATATGTTTGTTCAGTTTCAAGTGTTCTAGTAATGGTCCAAACCTTTAACAAAACACATCTGAAATTTTCATTTTCAATCTTATTTAATACCATAAGAGACATTTAGTTTAAGGGCCTATTGTTGTACTCTTAAAAACTAATGCGCACAATGTATGTCTGCATCTTATATCCAAAATAGTTTACTGAAAGGAAGCTTACTGGAAGGAAGTTTACTGGAAGCTGACACATACCTCTTCCCTTTAGGTCTTCAATATAGGCTTTCATAAATTCTTTCTCAAATTGCTCCCGTTCACGTTCACTTTCTATGATTTCTTGAGTGTCTTCACAAACAATAGTTTCAACTGGGCTACCTTTAAGACTTACGAATCTGTAGAGAAAAATATTAACACATGTACATAAGCAACAAGCTTCTGAACATCACTGGTCAATATGAATGTTGCTTTAGAATTTTTTCCAGCAACCAAAAGGGGAAATTTAAGGAACATGTGCTTAATTTCTGTATTATAGCTTCCTTAGGAGCAATCTATTATTAATCACATAAATATTTCAAATAGCACCTTCTCTATACTCCACTTTCCATATAAAAATGATCAGTTTGTCTCTTTCTGTTAGTCTATGTACGTAAATTGTTCTTTGCAATAGTATGTATATTTCTTCATTATGAACTTCTGACAAACCACTCTAATTCCACATCAGTTATGAACACCATCATAACAATATTGCCTAGCAATATGGAATTTTATCAGTATCACTTAGCTGATGATATATATCTCAATTTTTTTGTTGTGTTACTTCTTTTTTACAATGGATGTTTGGGTGTGCATTATGCCATATTTGTGAATTGCCTAAAGCTGCTTCTTGTGAGTAAAAAGCTAATGGTTATATAAACAACTCATACAATGTGTAAATTAAGTGTACAGAATTCTGAAAAATCTCTGATGGTATTATCACTCTAAAGAGAAAAAAAAAACAATAAAATGATTGTTACTTCCAATAGGAAAATTGTTCCAATTAATCATATGGCTTGTTAAAATCTCATGAATTGCTCTGTCAGTTCCAAATGGTTTGATACAAGACCTGAATATCACCTGCAGAAACATAGGATCGCTGTAAATGCAGACAAAAAGGCCTTGTAGTGTTCTCCTACATGCAACAAGACACTGTTTCATGACAGAGAACACATGAATCACTAAACTCATGGGACACATCTGTGAGATGATAAAGTTTCTCTACTGCCTCTCTAGTGGCTCTGGTATGAGTGCAGTCAGAATTTAGCCACCGGGTACAGTAGAAACAGCTGTTTGTGAAACTATTTCTTCTTGGCATAGCTACCTCTTTTCTTAACATATTCATTTCTCCCTCACTTTTACTTACTTTAAACCAGTGGTTGACTCACAGACGGCTGTGGGTATCTCAACCAAGTCATCACCACTGACAACTAGCAAACTGAGTTTTGGCATATTGACCAGGGCTCGGGGAAGATAAGTCAACTTGTTTTTCTGTAGGAGAAGTGTCTGCAGTTGATCTAACCTATAAAAGTGTAAAAGATAAAGATAGTTTAAAGTATTTATTTCAGTCAGAAGCATCCATCTAAAACAGCAAAACAATCTTGTGGAGAAAAACAGTAACATGCTCCATCTTTGGCTTCCCCTGAATTATTCATACCACACTCTCACAAGCATTTTCATCATCTTTAATGAACATTTTCAGTCATGATTTGACATCATAGGTATTAATAGCCTACCTGTTACGAGTACTCAGAAGAACACCCAAGACAAAAGATTAAAAAAATTATTGCACACTTTCATACAAAAGACGTTGACACAGTGTGATGTAAAGCCTCACCTCGGGTATATGAGAAACTAATGAAAAACTTGGTCACCAGCTCACAATTTTGCCCAATGGCTGTTTTCTATGTATAACATATGTCTGTGCTAGGCAGTATATTCCTATCTATTGTTTTTCACTAGTAATTAGTACTGTGGGGAGCAGAAGAAAGACCAAATCCTGGTCACATGGTTCTCACAAGTTGTCCCACTGAAATCAATTTAATGACAAAGTTTTGTGGAGGAACGTGTTGGGCTGCTTTTGCCTTTGTTTCCCCTGACTTCTCCTAATGAAATAGTAATCTGTGGCTGAGCATTTATTCCTTCGCATATATAGGAAACAAAAAGCATAGCAAATTGAAGAAATAAGTTTCTCTTGTTGACCAGAAGGGTCTATCGCTAAAAGAGTGTTGCAGACCCATATAGTTTGTTTGAATTCAGGAAGAGAAATTAAGTAAGGATTCAGCTCACTGCCAATTTTTTTATTATTATTATTATTATTATTATTATTACCATCTCAGACTTCATGGTAATGATTGAAGTTCTTCAATACTGCAGGCATCATGAGGCTGAATGAGAATCTCAGTTTGGACAGCTGGGGGAAAACCTGACATTTCCTAGTCTTCAGAATCCACATAAGCACCAGAGATCTCAAAATTCAGGAACCAAAAGATGGAAAAAAAATGTATGTTGTGGGGTCTGACTATGATATTTTAATATTGGGATTGGTAATTCTAAATGGAGAGGATGAGGTAGAAAAGGAATATATTACAGATAAAGAAACTTATATAGGTTACAGGTTATATGGAAAAAAATGACCCTTAAGTCGAATAGGTATCTTTCCACAAAGTAAAAATATCCTTTTAAAAGCTCTTTTAAGTTAGTTAAATCTTTGATCAAGCTTTCTGGAAAAAAGTTGGCAGTTTTACTCTATTATGGCTAGAACAATTGAATTACTAATACAAATTAAGACTTCATTCCTGCTATCAGAGACATCTGTGATTATACAATGTCCTAGAGAAGTCTCCTTGCCCAGTCACAAAGGTCTTACGAATTTGAAGGATGAATGAGGTTTCTATGAACTTTCTTTCACCTCAGGGATCTCTATTCTCAGATCAATAGACAATCCTTTTCATTTGTTCATTTTTATAAACACTAGTTAATACATGTTTTGGTTTACTTATGGCTAAAGTTTAGTAAACCAAGTTACAAGAGGAATTCAGAGTGAGTAAACAGGTCTGGGGATAGTAAAATGCTTTCCCAGGCTAGCAACTCCCTTTTAAAGCAATCAGCATAAACTTTTTGAAACTAATTCTAGTGGATCTCTAAATACAAAGTGCATGTGTATATATATACATCTACATAGGAGGGGAGGATTGTAAATGTTTTTTTTAATCATATCAAGGTTTTTTGGCTTCATTGCCAAAGTTTATCAGGATCTTTCAGTAGTAAATGTGCTTTAGTTCACATTTCGCTCTATCTCATCTACCCATCTAGGTCACTCCAGAGGTGTGCTGCTGCCAATTCTGTGTGGAGAGTCCTCTTTACTTAAACTGGGGGACGAGCATGGCTCTGGTACTTCCCAAAGAGCACTACCTGGATATGATGGCAAATGAACCAGAAAGTGTAATTAGTTAACTGTACAGGAGAGGCATTGACTGTGCAATCTGCCAATGAGCTAGAAAATGTAGGTTTTGTTCTCCAACCTATTCCAGTAATAACAGTGGTAAAGTTTATTTCCAAACTATCTAATGCATTTCAGGATGTAAATTTTTCATGTGACTTTTCATTAACAGCATCCCTTGGAAGCTTGTTGCTTTCTAGGTTTTCTTGCTAGTTCATGAGCATATCCATGAATTAAAACATAAACTACCTGTCTATGTCTTGTGGGAGATCTTTCAGGTTGTTGCTGCTAATATCCAACCACTGCAAATTAGACATCCGGAGTACACAGATTGGAATAGAAGGGAACTTGTTTGCCGACACATCCACAACTGTGACTTGTTTCAGGTTACTTAGCTGGAAAGAAATGATGCTTATTTTAGTTACATTTTGCCAACACAGGAAAATGTTCCATTCTTCAAACATTATTTTTCCTCTCACACCACTTGGAAAAAATACAGTTTCAGATGCCACCAAGATTGGAACCAGCCAATGGCTCGCTTCCCTCCTAGGTAATATCTGAACTAAGCCCCAAAGTGACAAAGCATGGTTTTGATAATTAATAGATGCTAAGTTACTATTCTCAAAATCAGAGATTTTATAACTCCTATCAAAAATACACAACCTGTAACCTTGTGTTATGCACTGAGAATATATTGCTCAGTGACCCTTACAAAATGAAACTGCCAATTTAAGCCAACAGAAAATTTGGTTCAATATTTTTCAGAGTAAAGATTTTAAAAAATACATCTTCCATACTCCAAGCTAAATATATAATAAGGTGCACTAGAGCTTTTTATTTGAATACTTCCCAAAGGAATTACATTTTTAAGCAATAAACCTTTAGTGCAACAAAGGTTAACTACAAATTTTAAATGTACCTGTTAAAAAAATAATTGTTACAGCTCTGTGTACTGAATTAATTATTCACACTATCAGTGTTCATAAAACCATGCAGCTAGCTAAAGTGACCATCAAAGGAGCAGAAATGTTAATAAAAAAAGTACTTTAGAAGGAAAATGATGTCTTTGAGCTTCTAATCATATGTCAGCATCAAAACTGATCCCTATAGATCCTGATACTGAATACAAAGTAGCAAAAAACTTCACTGGTCATTGACCTAAGGTTTTTTAGAATGCAGAGAATAATTAGAAACCAAAACTCCAAAGCTAATACATTTTCAACTTCCCAAGTGAGCAAAATGCAAGCAACAGTATAAATTACAAAAAATTCAGAATGTTAGAAAATACATTCTGAATCCTTGAGAGGATTTATCTCAGAATAAAGTTCGGTTCCCTTATATTTTATGGCCAAACTTTAATTTACTGCAATGCTGCCAGAATTTCATCTGCGATATTTAATTTGACCCTTGTCTTTTAAAATGCTCCCATTTGTAGCTTGGTGCTGTGTCAGAGCCCTGTCTTCTTTTCAGATGTAACCTCATATTGCTGCCAGATGTTAGAATTTGRGGAAATGTGTTCAGGGAAATTTACTGAAGCTATCATATTTGAAAGGACTACACAATTAAGTTTGCCTTTCAAAAACGTAATAGAGGTACAAGTCTCTCAAGTCAAAGATATAATGTTGAAATCTGCCCACTGCTGCATTAAAGTGGCTTTGGTGAGGCATGACAGTGGAAGTCTCTCGCTCCTGATTCAGAACAGGCAAGCACACATTTTATAGTGACACTTCTCACTTCCAAAGCTTTTTATCATTTTGAGGACTGACTAGTAGCAATGAACAGTCACAGTCCTGCTCTGTAAATTTTCCAGATACTGAATCTTCTTCCAACAAAACAGAACTTCCCATTGCACGTGGAGAGCAGAGGGACTACATAGATAATAGCAGTAAAAGAATGCAGAAAACACTTGGCATCATCTTTACACTGTATTTACATCAAATAACTTATTTTCACAACTCCAAAATCCCAAGCAAATATTCAAATTTCTCTGCACTCAAGCAATTTGCTAAACCCCCARTGTATTTCTATCAAAGGCAAAACAAACACTCCCCAAAAGGGATTCAGAAGGCACAGAATTAAAACAACAGCCCTGGTGCTTAGTTGCCACCCAAAAGGTTCCCAAACCATTCCCAAAGAAAAGCCATGGTTTCTAACCACCAAGAGGCAACATGGAATATTGACATCACTGTTCACCCAAGTTTCTAAAAACTGTTTTCCCAGTCAGTCACCTGCCACGCTGGAACAACTAGGTAACATTAACACTAGGTAGTAAAATGACATTTTTTCAACAGCAGGAACTGATTTTATGTTTTCCCGAAAGCGCTTTGCTGTGTTAAATATTAAAGGGAGCATCAATATAGCAATATTGTATGTCATTTTTCAAGTAGTCTTGAAAAGAGATTGTTTTAATACCTGATTAGATGAAAACCTACATTTTTCAGGAACTTTTACTCCCATGAAAATGAACTAACAAAATACAAGGTGATGAACTGCCTTGGTACAAAATTTGGTCCTGTATGCCACAAAATATATGGAACCATGATTATATTGCATAGGCTGAAAGTCCTCAGTGCTTGTTCTTTTAGGGTAATATTTAACAAAATCTGTCTATTTTCTGTACTACGTTGATACCAAATGGAGTTTTTATTTAATCTGTCTCTGAAATGTTACCAACAAACCTCTGTGATATAGGACACATTGGAAATTATAGCATCTACGTATTATACTTCCTAGAGCAAACCCTGTATATTTTATTTGTTTTTGAAGGGCTGATGGATTTTTGCACCTCTTATAACATTTCATTTTTAAACAAGCATGACTCCCTTATCTTTTCACCTAAGCATTTATTTTTCCTTGATATTGATTTTTGCTACTTTCCTTGTTATCTGACTTTCAATCCATCAGTATATAGGCTTTATGCAAGTTTCATTTCAACAAATAGCTACACTTGATAGTCTAGTTACCTGGACCCACTTATTGCGGTCCTTATGTTTAATCGCAGCTGTCATCTTTATATGACAAACTACTCCCTTTTGCTTATCTTAATAATTTTACTCATAGAAATAACCTAGATAACATCATAGAACTCCACTCCTTCTCTTTCCCTCTGACAGTTAAAGTTTCATTTGAAAGAAAAGGACACCACACCCTGAGCTGAATGAGTTGTTTGATTAATGGGTGTGTTTTTATTTCTGCTCTGCTTTTTGCCATGGAAGGGACATACTGATAAGTTTGCATGCAAGTTTATCACGAGTTGCCTACTGCTTAGCATCAACAAATGAAAAGGCGTAAAGTCATGTCAAAGCTTTTATACAAAAATTCTGTTATTTTCAATTACATGTAAGCATGCTGTGACAGAAATAGCATCTGATCAAAGTCAATATATTACAAGACATACAGAAGTTTAACCCACAAATGCCTATCAGTACATTATAAACCAGCTTTTGCCCAGAAATTTCAGGCTCATTGAAATCAAAGGAAATTTGTACCACCACAGTAGTTATAGTACATTTCATCTCCCAAAATGTGGAGATTGGCACTCAGTACCTCAGTAGCTTGGTGAAAGCACTATGGGGTATTTGACAGAAAGAGCAGCCTAGGAGCAAACTTAACAGTTGTCTCCTTAGGTTTCGAATGTTCAAACCAAATCCCTAACTCTTCTTTCACAAAGCTGTAGATGTAAGGTCTCCTCTAATTTTATTAACATTCCTGGAGAAAAGTATGATTAAGAGAAAGGTTACAAGGGGGCTTTTAGAAGATCTTTCTTGAAAATATACACATATATTTAGAGTCCAGTCCACTACTGAACTACCAAACCAGACTCTTAACCCTGAGGGGGCAAAGGTATTTAACTAGTCATCCCTTTACCTTCAGTAACCAAATGCTATTTTACATATTTTGTGACAAAAACCTTTCAAGCATAAAAGTGTGCAACTTCACACAGCACTTGCGTTGGTGGTAACATGATAAGGTAAGTCCAAACAACGTACGTGGAAGCAGGTTTTCACCCAAATGACATTATTCTGATTTTGCAATGATCACATCCTAAACCTTTGTGGAGTTAATCCACAGTCACTGTTATTATGATGCCAGACTGTTTACTTACTAGTTCAACTTTATCCGCTTTCATCTCTGGAGCATTACCATCAATTAAACACCTAATATTTCAAATGTAATAGAGTAATTATAGTTATGATGATCTAAATATTAGAAATTCACAGAAAAGAACAATTTCACAATTTTCTCAAACCTTTCATCAGGACTGCCAAGAACGAGAAAGCTGGCTGCACATACAATACTCACAACAATATCAGGTATTGATCATTCACATGATTGAAGAACCACATAGCAGTAAGAGCAGGACTATTCTTCATACAGTTAAACTCCCTGAGAAACTGGATCATGTGTTTAGATTTAAGTATAGGAGTTTTCCCAAGCCAATAGATGAGTCACAGGCATGAAATTAGGCACCTGACTGATGATTTGCTGGGCTGGTGCCATAACAAGTCTGCTGTCTCAAAAAATAAATTTATGTTGATTAAACTATATAAAATTTTCATTGTATTACTACTGTAGCTACATGCAGTCTGCATATATTATTGCACTTTGCCATCATAAAGTCATCTCTTCTCCAAATCTCCAAACTTTGAAAATTAAGAACACACATTAGGAGGGAAAACTAGGCTCTACCAAAGTCAGTGACAGAAGTCTCATCAACTGCAGTGGATCCAGGAACTCACTTTGGGTGTGTACTCTTCATGTCTTTAATTAAAGCTGTTAGTTAGACCACCAATGTCAGTAGTGCATGGGCATGAAGCAACCTCTCCAGAGTGTTACTGTAGAAAGCGTCCTCTGGGTATCAAAAGACCTCTTTTGAAATATATTCTGTTCCATTGCCGAGAGATGACAAAAATAGCTCACTTTCACAAGAGAACAGAGACAAAGCCAACAAATTTTTTTCATTTCCCCTCCAAGTTGCAGCAGCAGCCAAAGGAGAGATGCTATTCAAACGGTGCAGACCCAGTCATGATTTAAACATACACAGCAATCCTGTTTTGCCATGACAATACACTGCAGCTTGTGAAGTTATTGTTCTAATTTTAAAAAAATGAGCATGTTTGTTTGAGCTCATTCAGAAACCCAGAGTAAATCAGTATTTGCCAGAGGAGGAATATAGGAGAAGGGAAAAGAGGAAAACACCCAAAAGAGATGAAAATTTTATTTTGTAGCTTCTCTAAATGGATATTATGAGCAAAGATGACAACAAAAATAAAGAATGCTAAATCACGGGTTTGTTCTACACTGATAAAATAGCAGCCATTCACTTTAAAGGAAAAGATAACAAGGGTATTTAAAGAGAGAATATCAGTAGAAAAGAACCAGGTAATGGCATAATATTGACAGAAGCAAAATAAATACCAAGAAAAATTATGAGAAAGAAACAATCAGGTGAAACTGAGAAAGGGATCCTATGACTCTAACCTATTACAGTAGCAACATTTTGATGATTGATGTTGATGAAAACACTTCACCTTATGTATACTGACGCTGGGCAATAGCAATAGCTTTCTACAYCAAACTGAACAAATGCAGCCTGATAAACTTTTGAAAACAAGACTTTCATGGAATGTCAGCCAGAAACCAGCTTGTCCAGAAAAGTAAATCTTATTGTAAAATAAAAAGTCCAACACATTATTTTTATTAACTCTAGTGAGATTTTTGTAGAGGTAAAAATCATGTAGGAGGCAGAATACTAATGTTCCTGTCTTCAGTAGCAGAGGTCAAAAGATTTGAGGAGTGATTTGTGATCTGTCAGTTGCTTCATGTGATATCAGAAATAAGACTGTCCATTTTTTTGCTTTACAAATGGAGTAGAACATTTTGCCTTGTAACACAGTTACTTCACTAAAATGCATGTTTCTTGCCTGCTGGGGTGCTGGGCAACATTAGCAGCTTGACAAATACCACCAACTGGACACCAATCAAGAGAACCCTGCAAGCCAGAATTAGATATATCTATTCCTGAAGCAGGGGTTTCATGATGAAAATGCCCAAATTCAGGAAAGTCACAACAAAGATGTGTTTTGCACCCTGTGACRTATCTGGTCTGGAATTAGACCTTAACTACTTGAGCAAACTGTTGCAAAATATCCATCACCAAAATGCGGTTGGGGTGGGGGGAGGTTAATGCCACAGACTGTATGTGCATGACAGTACACAAACCTACAATTGACAACACTGTCAAAAACTGGACATGACAATCCACAGCTTTGTGGCTTGCCAGGATTACAGCAAAATTTCTCTCCATCCTCTTTTCCTTTCTCACAATGCTCTTAGAAACATGCTTGTATTTTTTCTGTACATATTTTGACACGATTGCCAACCTAGCAGGAAATGTTGGAGTTCATTCGTTCAAACCCAAAAGATTCTTTTCTTTCTACATTGTACCAATATTTGTGGGAGGGCTTATGTCCTGCTCTGCTACACAAACATAAAAATTGGAATAAAACTAGTATTATTAAAAGACTCCGATATGGGAGACAGGCTTTTTCCCTGACTTGGACAAGAAAGTTGAGGAATGGTGCATATATTGCATCTGCGGTGGGGTGGGGTTTGTAGTAACCAACATGTGGCTGCTTTCCAAGAACCTGTTGCTGCATTAAAGAACCCTTCTTGCAGTTTCTACTGCTTCATTGCTATTCTGCACTGCTCCAGCCAGGCTGCATCCAAGTAGCCTTCAGGAATGGATTAAAGTATTATTGTTATTAGTCAGTGCTAATAAAAATATGAGTGAATACTTATTCTTACACTTACTTATAAAAACTTATAATGAAACTTGGCTTTCAAGACACCTCTTACAGGGAGGATTCCCCTGACCTGGAATTTGCCAAGATCTGGCACAGGCACTGGACAGTCTCCAGCCCTTCAGTAACACCACCCAGCCAAGTACATTTCAGCACTGCCCCACAGCTGGGGCACGGCAAGCCTTCAAGCTGCTGAGGAGACTGTCTGTGTTTTACTGAAAATTCTTTAAGGATTCTTTTTAACTTTCTTTTTTAAATATACACTAATGAAATACTTGCTGAAATTGGTATTTCCTAATCAAACTGTCTGAACAGAAAATATCTGGCCCAATTCCCAGTGTAGCCAAGAAGACTCTGTAATTCAGGCAAGCTTCTAGGTCTAAATTATGTCAGGAGCACTTCCATCAGCTCAGAGCACCTCGGGAAAGGCAGGCATAAACACAGCTGAATGCTCGGTATATAATGCTCCCTGGATTGCTAAATTTTTTCCTGTGTCATTTAAATGCACAGGGAAACTTTGTCTAAGAAAATCAAACATGCGGTCCAGTCCAGCATAGTTACTCAGAGGATAAATTGTGTATAATTAGGCCTCATGGTACTAAAACAATATAAACTCAAACACATCTGCACTTTCTTCTATGTACTGTTATCAAAAGGAGCAGCTTCCAAGCAAATGCTTTACTACCTAGCCCCTTTCAGACCATATCCCAGGTTCTGTCATTTCATTTGCTTAGCTACGCATTGCTGCTGGAGACTTATTCCCATAGTCTTTTGCTTAACATTAACTAACAAAAAATTTCTACATATTTGTCTACATCTTTTACAGTGCCAGATAACATTTTCTGTGAACATGACATTTTAGGAATACCTACATAATGCTTTAAACATATAAAAACATAGATAGGAAACTGCCTACTGAACACACACCTAGACTGAGCAACATTTATTATTAACAGCATACATCTAAAAGGTCAAAATTTTCACAACTGCAAATAAAATCTAACATGGAAAAGTAAAAGTTAATACAAGAAAAGTGAATTATGCACATTTCTTAAATTGACTGGAAGCTGGGAAGAGATGGAAAGGTGAAGAAGGTAATTGTATCTATCTCAGTGAAAATCTTCTGCTCAATATACACTAGCGGTCTAGAAAGTAAGTAGTTGGATATATATGTAATATGATATACAATAATAATCCTGTAAACTACTTGCCACTACATAAATCAATTGTACACCTACATCCAGAACACCATATGCACTTTTAGTCATTCTGTCTCAAAGAAAAATACAACCATAATAGATGGGATTCAGAGATCAGCAATGATCATTAATAGAATGGAAAGACTTGTATTATTCTTATTGATTCTTTTGTTCTGCAATAGTTCTGAAAGACCTAAATCAAAATTATGAAAGATTAGAACAGTTTAGCCAGAAATGGTAAATACATGGTTCTTTCTACTTTTGCAATACAAGATCAAGACAGCCAAAAGCAAGGCACTTCCTTATAAAGTGTACAAGTTCTCCTATACAAGCTATAAAATTTGCAATGACAGCATATTTCCAAGTCTAAGAATTTTGCAGAATTTAGAAAGGAATTTGACATTTTCAGAGGTAACAAAAACATCTATTTCTAGAGTCACAGTTCAAACAAGTCTGGTTCAAAATTTTTCAACCTCAGAAGATGGCACAAGCACTCACTGATGTTCTTGGTGGAAGAACACCGAATGCTCTCRATATTCAGCTTGCTTGTTTGGACATTTCAGGTGGAAACTGCTAGAAGTTGAACTCTTTTGGAAAGTTGATCTGCAGTGTACCACTGTATCCTAATATTAGCATCATCATACCAGAAGGACCTAGAAATAAAGCTTTGTGGTGCTATGTAGTAAAAACACCTATTGAGAGACCCCTGCTTTACAGAATTAACACCTTCACTAGCCCTGACAGGCAAATGGAAGAAAAGAAACAAACATGGTGACATGAAGTCACTTGCCAAGTTCAAACAATAAGGCAGAGAAAATATGACACAGATTTCCCAATTTATAGTCCTGAGGTACTCAGATCACTCCTCCAGACAGGTATTGTGAAAACTCTCAGCACCTATCAAGACTTTCTTTGATTAAAGTAACAAGATTAGTGGGGATTAAGATGACCTATACTTCCACAACCTTCTCATTTCTTCCTTTTTAAAAAAAATTGTAATCCAGCATCCTACAGCTCCTAAGTGTCACATTAGGCCCTTGAATCAAGCCGACCTTTTCATTGCCTCTAGCCTGCATTTCAAAAAGCATTTTGTATCACCTAGTAGTCTGAAGGGCTGAAGACAGCTTCTGAGAATAAAAAATCTTTCAACTACATTAAAAGCTGTTTTGGGTAACCTGACCTCCTCTTAACTATCTCCCTGCCCTGTAAGGAGTATTCAACGAGAAATAAAAAACTCGACAAAAGCAGAAATGGAGAACAGTTCATGTCATGGTGATGCCCACATCTGACCCTGAAATACACATCCTCTAATTCATCACAGTCTCTCTACCACTGTGATCCCACAGGTCAGATGTGACTTTTCATTGACCAAACCTGCATTTTATGACAAAAAAAAATAGCAGCTTCAAGACAGCTTGATAGTCCGTGTACACCTCCTAAAAGGATCAGCACTGGGAGTCATAGTCATACATACAGTCATGCCTGCTCATCACATAGCCCCCCGTATGCTGGTGAGCACTGGCTGGACTTAATCAGCATCCACACCACTCACCCAGTCTGCTGCACTGAGTCTCAAGTTTCAGGTTCAAGAAATCTGGATAAGCAGTATCAGCTCAGAGCAGTTCAGAGGACTGTTGGCAGAAGTGGCTCGAATAAGGTAGGTAAGGAGGAAGCAACCAAAAACCGGGCTWACTAAAAATAGACAGACCGGAAGAACAGAATTTACCAGGATCAATTTTGCAAAGTAAAAGATGAAGAGAAAAAAAAGTCTTATCCCTGCAAAGCTATACTTACAGCATGAAGCTGCTTTAACTTTACCATCGCCTTTGTTACTTAAGTTTTTATCATTCACAAAATTACCCACTCTTTCTGATTTCCAGCAGCAATAACCAGCTATGACAAGCCACAACAGTGAATTGCATGGATAGTCTAAACAGCAGGTGAGGAGAGAGCTTATTTAATATTTGTTCCAAGTTTTCCAGCCATTAATTTCATAACCTGAAATACATTGTGCTTTGCATTAATACTCAGAAGCATGATGGGGCCCAGGTGTGTGAGCTGAACAGAATCTCTTTGACCAACAAAACAGGAACCATAGTACCACATCCTGAACTGAATTCCCATGCATCTCCAGCATCACTTCCACTTCATGCAGGGTGCATTTCTGCATTTTTTTGCCCCGCACTAGTAAAGCAGATTCACATCTACAGGGGACAAAAAATAGGGTGGCATCTTCTTTGTACTGATATGGCTGACCAGAGTCTTTAAGTCTTTTCCTCTGATCAGTGGTGATGAATAAAAAGTCACAGTCAACCCTATCAAGTGTTGTTTACAACTGTAAAAAGTTGATCAATCAGGTAACTACCTATAATTAGTTAACAACTGATAGGGATGCATTCAGTAATAAATTAAATACATTAACTTCAAATAGGCTCAGGAGCCAATTGCGCTAACTTAATTCTTCTCACTAGCTGCACTTCATGCAATAACTTGCTTCTCTCCCTCCTCCTACACCCCTCTTTCAGGCTCCCATGAATCTATGCACATGAACATCAAAGATATCCTGATGTTTCTTTTAAGTTAAGATATGCAAATGGCAGAATACTATGTACTACCTCTCCCATTACATCTGCTCAGTGGTTATGTAAAACCTGCCTCATGTTATCTCTGCTGATGGACAGAGAACATATATACTGGGATTTTGAAAGGCTCTGTTGCTATTGAACTCAGGGAGATTTTGAACTGTTTTCAGAGAAAGCAGAGCTGGAACAATGCTAGATAGATTTACCTATTGTAAAACCTTTTTACAATTAGATTCATTTTTTGGAACAAGATAGTCATGTTGCAGTGTTTGCATTATGTTGCTCATTGGTAAGGCTGTAAAAACACTTCTCTGTCATTCCCTGATATATAAAATTTCAGCCTGCGAAAGGTGGTATTATTTTCATTGAACTCAAGTGAAAGGTAAAGTAAAGGTAAGTGGCACCAGGGCATGCAGGTAGATACGGATCACTTCTTTAATTAAATGGGCAGTTATTATTAGCTGCTGACTTGCTCTGACAGTGGAGTGTTTTTGAAGTGCTGCTGTATTAATTAGGAGACTTTCGAGGCACGGTGTCAAAACAGTACCAACTGACATGCTTTCCTATGTCTAACCACATAATCCCATTTCCCAACATATTGCTGTGTCCTTCTTTACCCCCTTGTCTATTAAAACATTTATGAGAGCTCCCACAGCACTAAAGCCTCCCTGAATCTCCTCTGACATCTGACACTTTTGCACCTGCTCTTTCATTTTTCACACCCCTCCTGCTAATGTTTGATGTTACATTTTATACCAGTTCCATAAAGCAGCTGTTCCTTAGCAGGGATTGACAGTACTTTGGCCAACTGTGACAGAAAGCAACTTGTCTGGAGCATTAAGCAAATTCGAAGGGAAAACAAGCACCAAGCAAAGAAAGGCAAGATGAAATTCCCTCCAACAGAAACACATCCGAGCTAAGCAGCTGCAAAAACAGGACTTTTGCCAGTGATTTCAAAAGAACAAGAATTTTGCCAGAGGTTGGCTTGGTGCTGCTGGCTTCACAGTAGCAAGTCAAGCTCTATTACACCACTCCTCACAGCTTTGTGATCCTGAATTTACTCAAAAAAGTCAAATTGCACAAATCAAATTCAGTTTTAACATATCTAGCATATAATTCCTTTGAAATTTTTTAAAGATGTTGCAAACACGGGGACTTTACAGGTCCTATATAATCCCAAAAATAAGGAAGGAAGGAGCTAAGGGTGATGATGAGCTCCCCCCATGCCTGGCTGGATGGTCAAACTTCTGGGAAATTACTGTCCTGTTCTTCCAGCTGATTCGAGTTTTGATTTTATAATTGTTACACACACAACAAAAATAGTAAGGAAAAAAAAAAAAAAAAAAAAAAAAAAGGCTGTAAGGTTGAGGGGTAGGAAGAATTACATGCTGCTAGGACACCCTGTCTCCACCCTTCCTGCTAAGTAGCATAAACACCTCCCTTTGCTGAATAGGACTGGTCACAGCAAAAGAACCAGACCAAAGGAGACCCAAAATCTCTGGTTTAAAATATCTTTTGAAATTGTACGAATATCTAAAAGTTCTTTATGCACATTTTGGATACTGCTGTGTTTGAAAACATTAGGAGAGTAACATTAGTCCTTAACGAAGCACTAATCGCAGCAGTGTCTTTCAGGGTCAGATATACTAACGTTATTGAAAAATGCAAAACACAGCTAATTAATATTGTATTCTTCAGGTAGCCATAAACAAAACAGAGAAATTGCACCAGTTATGTCTCCAGTTACTCTCTGAATGTTTTGAAAGCTCCCCAGTTCTCTACTTGCTGATATCAAGACTTAGCTGAAACCTCCTATGCATCAGAATTACAAAACAGGATTTTATTTGATCTGTTGAAAACAGGGTTTGCCAAACAGCCAGAAAGCTTAACCTTGCCATTTCTCTGAACTTCAAAGGTCAGTTTATATATGATTGACATGGAAACACAAGCATATATATAAACATGCTCTTTCTTTGACAAAGTATTCATGTGCTATGGCAGTCTCTGTCTCATATCTTCACTTTGCACTGCCCAGACCTCGCAAAAGAAATGGAAAACACATACTGGTACTGAACATTATTCAGCACAGAATAATTTTGCAATATCCCTGTTTTTAATTTGATTTTGAACATCAGAACTTCTATCCTTAAACATTTCTGGTTTGGTGCTGGTGGTGTAAAGTGACTTCTCAGCCCTATGACTGTGGGCATGTGGCACACCAAATGGAACAAATGGAGGAAATGAGAATTTCCTCATCTTCCCTCTCTTCTCATTAAATGTCTTTTGGGTCACATCTATCAATACTCTTGGCTGATGTAGCATTACTAACAGAAGTTTACAGTATGGAAAAAGAACTGGCCCTTCAACACAGCAAATTTGTCTCTTTGAAATATCAACACAAAAGAGATATTCTGCTATGCACTGGAAATATTAATCAGGTGATGCAGTAAGTAACTGTAGAAAGCAATAAATTCTTAAGGAAGCATATCTCAGATTAAGGTCAAAGCAGTTTTTCTACACACCTATAGCCGAAGGCATACCTACTCGATAATACCATCTCTATTTCTAGAAAAAGTAATTAGTTGCATAACATGTACCAAAACAGCAATAGGAGCTGTATAAAATAGTAAAAATACCAGCATCTTCCCAATTCTTAAATTCACCTAAAAACACACAGGAACTACAACAAATGCATCCATCCCTCCCCTGTCTCTGCAGCCACAGAGCATTACAGCCAGTAAAATACTGTTGTGCTAGGAGAGGGACTAGATACCATACAGGGCATGCCTCTCCTAATCTGCTTAGCTACAGGGACAAATTCAGCTCTACAGAGGAGCCTTATAAGTTATATGTGCCATCTCAGGGAAGACTGTGCCCTAAACCCCACAGCTCAGCTTCCTCTACTGAGCCTAGTTACTGTGGTCCAGATGCATGTGTTACAAACTGGCTGCATTAATGGAAGGCCATGTAGGTTGCCATGCCTAACATTTACATTTGATTTCAATTCGTATTTTCACCCATGGCTAGAGACAGACACTTTTAACTTACAAATGAGGCCAAGACAGACTTGAATTCAGCTGCAGATCCACAAACCGTTGCTGCCAGAAGACTTACTTTGCAAGCAATCTAACCTTGAAGATGAATGGAACTTTAAAATCTAAAAATAATGGAGATTGCAATAGTGGAAGAGAGTAAAAATAAATTGAAAAACAGACACTGAATCAACCTGCTGTTCCTTAGGCATGGTGTAGTATACTATGAAATCCTAAGTCTTGCAAAAATGAAAAAGGAGAGCATACAACCTCAAATTTTTGTAATGGAGTGTTGGATCACATCATTTAAAGATTAAGTGAGAAGAGGTACAGAGTGCGGGGGTGGCCTTTGGACATAGGGAAAGAGTATTTTGCAAGGAATAAAAAGGCAAATGAACAGTGCACTGGCCTCCTGACACCGCAGCACAAGACTCAGTGCTCAAGGTATGGCTACAGAGCGAGCCAGACAGAAATACCCACAAAAGTCCAGCTACTGGGCACACATGCTCATCATAGGCTAGTTAGACACTCTGTGAAACAAGTAGTACCAGCCCAAGCGTAATGCCCTGCTTGAAGTAAACCAGCTTTTGCACACTGAGAAAAGTGGACATATTGCTACCAGTTATTGAACCTATTAACAGAGAGTGAAGATCCAGAGGATCCCTACTGTGCTAGCATACGTGCTAGACCATAGCATGCTTCAACTTAAAACAAAGCTGCTCTGTTTTGAAAAATGAAATCAGTAGATTAAAAAGACAAAAAGTATAACCATTATATGTTTAAGTTACCTGAAAATTAGTACAAGCTGAAGAAACTGATTCCTTTCTTGAACTGTTCCAAATTACAAAACTTATTAACAAGTTAACAGACTTAACAGAATTCATAACAATCTGTGAATTTCTTAGCTGACTGACAAATTCAGACACGGAAATAACTGATACACCAGCAGAAATTTGTGTACAGATATGACAGCTATCTCCCCAAATTAGGAAATTTAATTCAAAATGGGTATTTGATGCCACCATATGGTTTTGTATAGTGCACCTACATTCTCCCTCTGTCCCTCTTGGGTAGCAATTACACTCATGCGCTATGTGATCCATCCCCCTGAGATTTCACCCCCTAAATTAAGTCATCTATACTGTATTTCAAGTCCATTTAAAAATTCATAATCCCTTCCCAAGAAAAGCAAAAAAAACAAACCAAAACAAAACAAATAAACTAAAAGCTTCCAGACTTCTCTATTTTCTGCACCTGTCAACAAGGAAACAGAAATGGAGCAGGGAGACTGATTACTGATGATGTAATTCAGGCTCCCTTCTGATCATCTCATAAACCTTTATGGTGCTGTCAGAAACTCTTGACTGAATTACAGGCCTGTTATCAATCTTCTTGAATCCATTATCGTGTATGTTATCAGTGTCTCTGTAGCCATTATTTTATGTACAAAACCAAGGTAAAATTACACTTTGATCATTTCTGCTGGCTTGGAGTTTGCCTTTATTTCTTAAAAGTAAGTTTTACACAAGAGAATACTGTTGTTTCTGTAAAGCATTTCTTTACCCTTTCCAGAAGGAACTTTTAAGGATTTGAAAGTCAAATAAAAATTGAACTTCCTAAAAGATGATAAGCAGGAAACAGTTTTAGAAGTTCTCCAATTTATTTCATGCATCAGTTACCACATTTTCTTCTTCCCTAATATTGTAAAGGGATCCCATTCACCTACCAGAACAAAACTTCCATGTACTTGCACATTCACACTCTCCAATTCCCAATACTCATACTGCAGGGGAGAATGACAAGCAATGAATATTTCACCGCATTAATAGATTTTAGGAATAAATGTATTAGATAATTGCATCTAATCTGTCTAATGTGAAGTCACAAACACTTCACAATATCTCTCCAATTTCCCTTTTTCATAGCCTCAGACAATTTAGATTAATTCTATACTTTTTAATTCATGAAGTAGTTACTGCTCAGTGACTACCACCTTTTGCTCATCTGAGGATTGAGCATCAGATACCTATTATATTAACAAGGATACTGACACAATTGCTCTGAAAAACATCAGCTATATTGACTACACCAAAGGCCAAACACCCTGTAGCCTTTTAAATCATCTGACAAAAGGTGTTTGCTTAATTGTATGTGCAGTTTCCAAAGATGCCCTTGAAACATTGATTCTGGGAAACTAATTTTATAAACCAAATCAGAAGAGTTTGTGTAGCCTGCCTCATGGGTCACAGCAAATATAAATTAAGTGTTACCCTCCAGAGAAGCGAGGAAACACAATAGGCAATGACAATATATGTCTTTTTGATTTTGTAGACCACTCTGACATGACGTTGCTTCCAGTTTTTCTACAAGATACATAGCCATATGCACAGCTCAAAGTTTTTCCTATAGCATGTAACTGAGCCATTACCCAGTAGCCTACACACAGTTTTATTGGCTTTCAAACCAATAATATGAGACTACTAGAGGAGAACAAACTCTTTGAGCTCTCTGAGAGAAATACTGGCCTCTTGGGATTCATCCCTGTAAAGATTTACAATTAGTTTGCATTTCCT
The DNA here is from genome assembly GCF_003343035.1 of Apteryx rowi. Classification (NCBI taxonomy): domain Eukaryota; kingdom Metazoa; phylum Chordata; class Aves; order Apterygiformes; family Apterygidae; genus Apteryx; species Apteryx rowi. The sequence goes on along the minus strand of NW_020451060.1, from coordinate 2,646,698 downwards.
CAGAGCAGAACACAAGCATGGCCAAACGAGATCTCACACAAGCATAACCCACTCCAGCACTGCCTGGAAATCACCAGTAACAGATGTTTAGAGGCAGGGAAAAAAAGTAGAAATAAGCCAAGAAGAGCCTGACACTTTTCCCTGAATCTCTACACATTTATCTTCCAGTAATCAGCAGTTTAAGGACCTGGGAAAAATACTGATGGCATCTGAAACTGTGGTTAGGTTCTAGCAGACTATTTTAATTTCTGTGAACAGCAAGTCTTGGAGCTGCCACCACACAGAGCAGCCAATTATGCATCCACCAACAATGTCATGCCTGGGAGTCCTTTGACGGGTCTTTATGATATGTTCATACCATGCTTCACAGGTAATACAGACCTACAGTCCTGTCAGATATTTATGTTCATAGCAATATGCAGTGTTGTTCACAGACCTCCCTATACTCTTTTTAAAGAAAAACAGATATTGGGGACAAATTAAAGCTAGTATGTGAATCTGACTGTCAAGATCCACTTTGCTTTCACTGAAAGTAGCTATTTGCAGCCTTCCCCTTACCACCACTGGGCAAAATCGCTTTTGGGATCATGACCTCCTTCATCTGTCAGAATAAATATGAGCAGAATTTAGTCTCTTCAAAACCAAAACAGCAAAACTTGGTCCTGTTTAACTGCTGTTAAGGTATTTTCAGTGACAGTACTACTAAAACATTATTGCTAAAAACTGCCAGGGGAGTGATTTAATCTGTTGTGAGAATATTTTAAACCCATGATAAGATACCTTATAATCCAAATAAAATATATACAAGAGACAGTTATCTTACTTCAAATGGGAGCTCTGTTATTTCCATATTTCCAGACAAATCCAGTTTTTCCAGATTCTCACAATCACCCAGTTCTGGAGGGACTGACTTCAAATTATTAAAACTCACATTGAGCACTTTGAGGTTTTTTAAGTAGCCTGTTGGAAAAAGATAATTAAAATCAGTGCAACAAAACCACAAAGGGCTAAAGCAAAGCAAAAAGTACACTCAGTTTAGCAACAAAAAGTCTCCTCAACAGGATGATGAATAAGTCATGAATAAATACCCCCTGCAACAGGCACTCATTACTGGGGGCAAAACTGCTGTGCTGCACTCCACATGCAGCATTCCCTTAATCAGCAATGGGTCCAGCAAAGCTTTGAGAGGAGGCAGCAAAGACTTGCAAAGACCTTGATTTTACTGGTGATGAGGTTCCTATTTACCTCAGGAGAAACGGGAGAAGTTGGCTTTTGATTCAGCCACTTCAGGAAGGACTTGTTCATCCTCTGACGGAGGAGCATCCTGGGGATCGCTGCAGAGTATGTTCATGGCACACAATTGCACCTACCAAACTTACTGACAGACATCAAGAACTGCATCTGCTGCATCCAGCTTCGCATACTTTTTTGATTTAAATCCCAGTGATTTTAATAGTCGTATCTGATTATAAAAGATAAGGGATGTGTGCGTTTGTTTCATTATTTACTTTACTGCAATCCATCATCTTTGTCAGCTTAATTTTAGGGGCCCGCTGATAATTTAGGATATGTTTAGTCACATTGCACTTCCAGCTTCTTCTATTTATAGCATTACATAATTTCAGTAAAAGCAGGTTTAGAAACATCATTAAAATGCAAAATACATTATACTGCAAAAATGCAAATTATACTGTGACATATTCAAAGAAGGAGGAAGTATGGCATTTAAATGTACTGAATAGCTGAAATGTTAGCAAAGGGATCCTTAAACACAGTCATAACAAATACGAGAGATTGTTCTGTGGACAGCTGTCCTGCTGTATTATATAGATGATCTTCCCCTCTCACCAGTGATCAAATACAGCATCACAGGGGAAAGCAGTAGCAAGAAACTTAAATCCAATTCCACAGTTAGAAATATGGGAGGGAACAGCATCTTTGTCAACAAGTTCTCAAGGCAGGCTACATATTGGCAAACTGAGTAAAGACATATAATAAGTGTTAGCATTTGTCTATAAAAGCACCCTATCATTTAAATTAGCACTTAACTCATATTACAGATGCACAATTTTATATTATATCATTGTCTTCTATTTATGATCCAATTTTAAGAGAAAAATCTGTTGTTTCATGGGATTTGAACAGCACTGTAGAGAACCTCTCTACCGTACATCGCAAGTGCTCAAAACAATGTCATAACAGTAAGCTTATCCTTAAGGTACTAATAGCAATCTAGTTAAACTCACTCCAAAGCAGTTGTTTAGAGCTGCTCACCTTTTGCAACATATTGAAATTAGTGAAGGCCAGAGAGCACTTCAACAGGAAAGAGCAGAAAAGAAATGTAGAGAAATGAAAGCCCTGCAATTTTTCTCTGAGAAATTGCTGTTTGCAGAGGCAATACGTAATTTGATGGCCAGTACTATCAGCTCCCAAATCTCATGGGCCTGCATTTTGCACAGACTTCAGGGATCCCCTTTGACACAGCATTTCTCTGAACAGCAGCTGGACCACCCAAATCTTTCTCCCAGGTGGCAGATAAACCAAGCATGGGGAAAACTCTGTTGGATTAATCTCTGCASGTTGCAGCAAACAAAATATACAGAGGCTTCCACTTAGCTAAGCTAGCCTCCTTTTTCCCCATTTATATAGCTCTGCCTAGAAGTACAAAATGAGATGGCATTTCAAAATTTGGCTCTGTCTTTTTAAGAAGCTGACCTTTTTTGTCCTCTTTGCTGTAAAGTGCTGTTTCAGTTAAACTAGCAGAAGCAAAATTATCCCTAATACTACAAAAGACATTTGCTTTGGCGGCAGAGTACTATCCCACAAGGGTCATTTGGGCTGATGCAAGAGAGTAATAGAAGCAGCTCAACGGTGTAAATGTGAGAACCTTCTTATCTTATTTCCAGGTTTTCAAGCACATAAAAGTAATACAATGTTAGCCTATCCAATGTGCCATGATGTAGACAAATGAAGGTATTACACCACATGAAGGTATTACACCATATGCTAAATATCAACTTGTCAACTCATCACAAAACCAGCTCAAACCTATACACTACCACTTCATATGATCCCATTCATTAATTTACTATGTTCCATCTTAGAAGTAGTTTGCTTTTTGACATGCACTGCTCTTACTGAAAAATATGTTAAGAGTCTCATCCATTCCATGGTTCAAAATTGTATTCTAACTGCCAGTTTAAGTTTATTCATAGAAATTTTATAACCATGCATTCTTTTGCCAACTTTATCTTTAAATAGCTCTTTTCCTTCCCTGGTGTTTACTTCCCTGATGTTTTCATAGGCAGCAGACATACCAGCCTTTGTTTTACTAGCCTAAACAAGCCAAGTTCTTCCACTCTCTTGTCATAAAATAAAAATTCCCTTCCCTGAACTCTCCTAATAGGCTTTTGCATCTGTGCCCTTCTGAATAAACCTTTCTTGAATCTGAATAACCACAACTATATGCAGTACTCCAGACATGTTCTTATTGTTGCTCTGGACAATAGCATTAGTACTTTTCTTCAACTGAAAATATCTTGCATTTAGATTACCTTGCACTTGCCCTCTGTGTGTGGGTATCAGACTGATGGGTCAGTCTGTGATTGTCAGCTTGGAAATTTCCGTTCTTGTTTCTGTTTAATGAACACATAGCTTGTGGCAGGAATTTTTAGCCCCTGAGACATGACCTTAAACTCTGTAATCATAAATTTAATCCCCCTACTTTTATTGTAGTTCTTGTGTCCATTTAGCTCTTCACATTTCAGCCTGCTTATGCAGTGGCAATACCTCCCAAATTGTGTTAACAGAAAATTTCATTAGCACAGCTCAAAATTAAGAAATAAAATCAAGACTGATCCTTGAGTAGCTCCACAAGTAACCTTCCTCCTAACTGAGGGGCCAGTCCCTCACTCATTTTTACAGTTGTTGTATCAAAGCCCATTTTCTTAGGTTCAAACATTAATTTTCCACAATCCACTGTATCAAATGTTTTACTGGATGCCAGATAGATAAGATCCGTGGCTTGTAACTCAATTATCTTCTCAAAGAAAGACAGAAACCAAATAAGTCAGACTACCTACTTTTTCTTTATATATTTTTAATTTCAACTTAGTTTTCATTCACTTCCAGATGCTTAGTTACTCCTTCCTCTAAAGAACTGTATTTGAAATTCTTGCAAGCAATAAATTACATGGGGTTGGGATTGGGTTACATAGGTTATATGAGTTACCTGAATTGTGATCCAGATTACAAAAACTGAGATCTTCTCCTCTTTCTCAAATAAAAGGAGCACTCTCCTTTTCTCCTGGATCTATCCAACAGGGTTGGCAGACCATCCTTGTTATAGAAAGAGGACAAATGTATGACTAGAAGACAACATCTGTGACAATCCTCTGTTTCGAGATACTCAAATCCAGATATCCTGGCAGGAGGAGTGCAGAACAGAGTAGCAGCAAGTCCCTAAATAACCTCCAAACCCCCCTCAGCGTTATCAGTCATTCGAGCCACATTCAGAGTTTATCACAGTAATAGCTAGGGGAGAAAGAGGTAAGTTTGCCTGCATAACTTTCACTTGCCCAAAATGCATACTTCAGGACTTATTTATCCCTTCAAGGCTCTTGGGTCTCCCAGGTAGGATGCCCAGCCACCCCGGGCCTGATTCACAGGTGACACCGCCAGTGATGCAGCCCCAGGAGGTGACAACCCCTTCACAGTCCCCCCCCCAACCGTAGAGGAGGGTTGGACCTCTGTGCCTGCCACCAGAACGCTCGAGTAACGTTCAAGCACAACTTACTTCACAATTAAAAATAATAAAATTGCTACTGCTACAACACTGTGGTTAACTATGCCATTATGACACTGAATTTTCAGTTCTATAAAAAATGTAAATTAGGGAATTGAATAGCTAACATCTCCCTGTGTTTTCCAAACAGAGGCAGTTAAAGCAGTAATGAAATCTGTAGCTTTCCTGGCAGTTTCACATTTAAGAATATTTTATTTTTACATGGGAGATGCAATGCCATAGTTGTTGCCTATGATACCATTTATTCCCAGTTTGATCTTTTAATTCATTATTTAAAAAAATTAAACTGGTAATTAAACACTATAATTGCTGACAGGCAATGCAACTTCCCCATTTAGATAAGCCAGCATTAGCACTCCCAACAAGGTATCTGAGAGACAAGATATAGGTGCGGTTACAGAGAGCCTTTATCAACCAAGTATCCCATTCAGTGCAAATGTAGGTCAGCTTGTATAAACTGAACTAGAACATAAAGCAAATTTTTGCATTGATCTGACCCAATCAAGCCAAATTACCCAGCACAGCAGCTTCCTATGGGCCAAAACAAATAGCCTCCTTTTCCCAATCTTTTCTGCTGCATTAGTGACACTGCCTTTGATTTATCTAAAGGAGGATATTAATGTCCAAGCTTACAGGTGACAGGTGGATGTTTAAACATCTTTTTTTTTTTTTTAAAACTTCTGATCAAAGCACTCAACAAAAAGGAGGGATTTTTACTCCCTGAACTCCTTTCACATCAAACTTTTTTCATAACAAATATGCAAAATCTTTTTTGCCACTAGGGCTTATAAAAATTTTAGTACTGCAATAGATTGTCCCTGGGCTAGTAAAATTTCATTCTTGAACTAACATTCACGTGTTCAATTAAAAAAAAAAGTAAACATGCTGATGGAAATTGCGAACTACTATTACAAGCAAAAAAAAGAAAGGATAAAGTTTGGGATCTAGGCCTGTGGTTAGAAGAGTGTTAGTATCATATAAGAAAAAGAAAGTCTTTTCATAGTGGAATAGGGCAGAAAAACATGAAGAAGTTTGTGATGGATAGCAGAGAAAGATAACACCTGGTAAAAAAATAGGGCAAGGGTCTAGTGAAAGGACTGAACTGAAGATATTCTGATAGATCAGAAATCCTATATAAAAGCATCTACATGTGATTTCCTTTTTTTATGTGAGCGGATAAGCTGGTACATGGGCTATGCTCTCCCCAGGGATGCCCAAACAACCGTGCGACTCCCAAGGGCAAGGCAGAGCACAGGTCCAGCATATTTTTATGTATAGTGTAGTTGCACAAAATTATACGACAAACTCAATAGATAAGAATCTTTTGGCAAAAATAATTTGTATAATGAGTAGTTTCCATGGTAGAGTTCCAATTTGAGCTCCAGTTTACCCAGTGGCACTATGTGGCCTTTGCAAGATCCGATGGTGCTGAAATTCGTTAAGGCAGTATGTTTGTGTTACATTTTAGTGCAATATTCCCCATTTTGAGAGCTTAAGTGGGGGAACAAAAAAGATTATTTTCTGTCTAGGTGGTCCAATATAAAATACAGCTTGGTATTTTGTGGTATACTAACCATAGGTTAAATTCTGATCATCTCACCAGCTGTTCCACTATTAGCAGGCCATCATTTGAGCAGCCAGCTTAAAAGCAACTGGCACCCTCTTAAAAACAGTCAACTTGCAAGAAAGGTGTTTAATACTTTCCCTTCAAATGGAGAATATAAAGAAAAATTCTCAGTTGTATACAAGACTCAGTTGCTGGACAGATAATATTCAATATTGAGTAACTGGCAGGGGAAAGACATGATATCCTCTAACTCCTCAAAACTAAACTGCATTTAAACTGAGAATCCATATTTTCCTCTTGGAAATTCATATATTGGCACACTGGGAATTTTATTAATAGAAAAAGCTATTTTAGGTATCTAGAAATCATTTTAAACTGTATTACTTATAGTTTTTCCCCTCTGAGTTCTGGGTAATTGTATTAATGCTATGCACAAATGAAATTTTACAGTGTGAGGTAGGGAGGAGAAAAAATCCTTATGATTTCTTTTAAAGACATCTCTGAAAAGCACAGCTATTTTTTCTTCCTAAATATTTGGCACATTGGAAACATGAAAGAACATAATGAAGTACAAAGATTTATTAACAGCTCTTTGAGATGTCTCGTGAATAATGTGTGGGAAAAAAAGACATCCTCCTACAATCTCACTATCCCTTCTTAGCAAAAGCTGAGCAATCATACAAAGACTTGGACTACTGCCTCCTGTGAATATGGGAATATATTCATTTGGATGTCTTTAATGATACGAGTTGCTTGTGTAACCAACATCGTTACCTGATGCCCAGCCAGTGTGCTGCAGCCATGCCTTCAGCACAGTATACAAGCCCGAACTGCAGATCATGAAGAAGCTGTTGCCCAGGAAAACTCACCAGGTATACCCCATTCATGACCTTTTCTGGTTTTCCTGGGAAAAACAGACTTGACTACTTCTAGCCAGACAACAGCTCCATTTTGCATTCTGTCAAGTTTTCACTGTTGTTTACTCACTTTCCCTGAAAACATATGCTATTGCACAAAAAGAATCAAGTCAAAAATATTCTGAGCTATTTGCTGATCCAAACATGATCTTTTCAAGTGCATATGTGAATATCGCCAAGAGCGTATTCTGAAATATCTGAGAACAAGGTTCACGTCCTTCTTCTCTCTGATTCAGAGCAGAACTTTTTCGTCTAGATCAGGTGAAACACAAACTTCAGTTCCTGTGGACTTTTTAGTACAGAGACCTGTAGGAACTGGGACTGCAACAATACTTCTTATCCACTGAAAATATTCTTATGATCTCCTCTCTTCTTTCCCACCTTTAAACCCAACTTGTTAAAATCAAAAGTAGCCTTAACAGGGCTCACCAGTTTAGCTTCTGCTAGATGATTTTTTGGTCTAAATTTGGCTTCAGTTCTGTCTGAAGATTAAAGACTCCACAGCATGCATGTCACTGCCAACTTCAACCATCTGTCATTACTCTCAAGTATGTTTTAGCTGTGATATTTATCTACTTGCTGCTGTTTTGTAAACAGAACACAAAATGATAAATACCTAAGCACTTAACCTTTCTGGAGACCTTACCTTCTGATTTAACACCCAATCCTCACTCCGTGCTTAGATAAAGCTCCCAAACTGAACCCACATGGACTAATTTTTTCTGAGATAATTTAGCAGCTAGATGACTGAAGTCTGGGGCTTTTCATAATTTGAAGCAGCATCCAAAAAATTTCAAGACATCAACATTTTTCATAATAAGATCTTATTAAGATAATGAACAATTTCAATACATGTTAGCATCTATATGTGTGTACATATATAGTACATGCAATAAACCATGGCTATCTGGAAGCATACAGCCTTACATGTCAACTGAGAAAGCATTATTTGAGTTGAGAAAAAAAATATCTCTATAATCTCTGCCATAACAAAGGCAGCTGTGCTGCATTACTAATAGATGGTCTATCAACACAGGACATTCACTAAGGCTGAAAATCATTAGGCAGCTTTAGCAAAAAAGCACTAAATAGCTGGCTACAGTTTTGAGTCCAGGAGTAGCTTTTTTCTTAAGCTACTGGATCTTGTCTGGACAGACTAGTATTGCTGCTAAGATGTAGAACTATTGTATAAATTTCTGCTACCACTAAATAAACATGTTTCATCCAGTGATAGCTTCATGTAAATTTACACAGTGTCTCAAAAGGAAAGATTCAAACCCAGGTTTCTCCRGACCAGTGTTTAGTACAATCATGCTCACTCTCATCTTATCAACCTTGAAAGCTTTTTGTGAACTAGAGATCAGCTTTAACAGGATGGTGGTGAGTACTATAATATTGGGTCTGGGGCAGTCCCACAGCAAACTGCTTTCTAATATTCACTGATGCTTCCAGTCAAACACTTAAATAAAAAAGCAGCAACAAAAAGACTGAAAGGAGAAGAGCTACATCTTGGGTAGGCACTAGAGGGATGAGCACAGATTGGATGGAAGACAGAGGAATGGGAGTAGCAGGAAAGCTCCCAATGAGCAGAATTCATGTCATTTAAAAGACAATTGAAATAGTGTTTTCTACTAGACGCATCTGAAACTTTCTTCCTTTTTTCCCAAGAAAGGTCTGAAACAGCCTCTAAATTATCCTCTATGGGGAATAGGTTATGCTAGTCTGATCTGGCTTTGTGACTTTATTCTGGAAACAAACTGCATTACCATTCATAGTCACTTTTTCTTTGGAATCATTTTCATTACTAGTGCCCAGTATTACAAGAGGAAAGAAAAAAACCTTCCTTAGTCTCTACCTGCCTCAACAGTTAAGCAGTGACCCCTTAAACAAGTTTAATGGCCTAGAAGAGCCTCTGGAAGGGATCTACATCTTCTCCCCCTCCATGTGATGGAAGGCATGAGAGTCCATTAAACTCACTGACCCATCTGACTTCCACAGTTGAAGTGCTGACATAACAGTTAGTGTTTATTTTATGCCTATTATCTCCTGCTTGTGTCTTGCTTATGATTTGCTGGTGTATTCAGCTGCCAGGTTGAAACTATAAGATATATCTGGATGTCAGAGGGAAATTTTCTGTGTAAAATAAAATATTAGTAAATAAATCACAAAGTATTAGCATTAGTCTATCAGTAGAAAAGTCTAGTGGTGATTTCTGTGTTTCAGGAGACTCTCTCTTCCTGTTTCTCTTAAGTAAAATTATGGTAATTGTGCAGATGGTTTTAGTCTTTATTCTTCACTTGAAAGAAATTAACTCATTGGGTACATAAGGAAATCTAGGCATAGAGCAAACTTAGGATTATTGAATTAAAAACCAAAGGCTGAGTTGATAGGCAGCTAGTACACCTCAGTTCATGGACCTGACTAGAGGGGGCCAATAATCCCTTGCAGCACACAATTTCTTCAGCTCACTGTTTACAGCAACATCCCTCCCTGTAAGAGCAGCAACTCCCTCTTAAACCATTAGTCTTTTAAAAGGACTTTTTGTTTTATAAGATCAGAAAGCTTCAAAAAAGCCAAACACATGAAAATTACTATTATACAGATAAAATAGCAAAGGCCAAAGTAGGTAAGAGGTAAGAATTACATTGTTTCTCTAAAAACCCTGTTGTCAAGTTGGAAATAGCACTTTACACAGTGATCACTACTGAACTTGTTATAAAACTGAAAAGGTTTTTTTTCCAAAATTATATTTTGTGGACTTCCCTATTACTAGCATCTTATGCTTCAGTGCATCTCGTCTGAGGTTCATATTGTTCCTAATCTGTAAGGAATATAAAACACCTCCCATTATCAGGCAGGAGTCCCCATCCACTTGAATGTCAACAGTGACTGTCTGATAGTAAGACAACCAGAGTATGTCAGTTTTCCCACATCTGAGCTATATTTAACCCATGATATTGTTTGCAATTCAACCAATATAACTACAAAGCTATAAAAACTGACAAACTACTGACTGGAAACAACTAAGACAATTATCAGTGAATGAATAAGAATAGCCATGCACACTTGCTGTCCTGCATTAGAGTTAAAAAGCAAGAGTATAAATAGCTAAATAGTTTGAAACAACATACCGATTTCCACTGGGAGATTGGTGATTTGATTTTTTGACAGCTCCAGTACTCTCAGATTCTGAAACAACGCAATGTAGGCTGGAATGGTTTGTATCAACGTATTGTTCACATGCCATTCTTTCAGATGGGTCTGCTCTTTCAAAGAATCTGGGAATTCCTGCAAATTAAATGATACTTCATAAATAGAAAGCATCACACTGGAATTGGGTTCTACCATATTTCTAAAAAGAGTGGAGAAAATTCCATGGCCAAACCTCAACATTTTGCCTTAATTATCTTGATGTAGACAAGCAATTTGTTGAACAACCCTTGTAGGAGCTGTTCTCCTCTGAAGATCATTGCAGTTGTCTGTCACCACACAAACTGTTTTTAACTGCTAATGCAGACACTGGGCTCTAAAACTGAAATCTGTCTGTAGTACTCAACTTGTTTGGTGACTCCTGTTCTTTCCCTTTTCCAGCTGGAGGATTTTTTTTAAAAACACATTTCAGTGCTTTAATTCACACATCAGGACATGGTAAAACTGCAACATGAGAACAGAAGGGCAGGTGTACAAGGAATATTGAAATGGATCTTGCCACACAAAAAAGTGTGACTACACTCTTAATACCTGCTAATGTTTTGAAATTTGTTTGCCCAGATGCAACACAGACCAAGAAATAGAAACATTTCAAATGGGACTTTGAAAGTCTTGTTTTTAAAAAAGTGACTTAATTTCCTAAGTCATTCCAATGTTTGAGAATTTTTGCTCAATTTCTTTACAGAATAAAAATACTGAGTTTTTAAACCAGTCCAGAATTGCAAATTATTCTCGTTTAAGTCATTCAGAAACTTTTTCTTTAAAATTTCCGTGATTGTTCTAAATACACAGCAAATAAGTTTGCCCGAGTAATTTTCACACACTATTCTATCTGTCCAAAATCTTCCACATATAACAGTTAAAGTGAAGGCTTTAGAGCCTTAATTAATACAAAATCACTGTAGTTAATTGGTATTCAGTTCAGACTTACACATCTTTGTTTGAATTATGCAACCAAATTCCTTAAACTTGAATCAGATAAAAAGCAATTGATAAAGTTGAAGGTCAGATCATTTAAACTACACTTTCTAAAGCAGCACATAATTTACCAGTCTGTTCTTGATTTTATAGCACTGTGCGTTGGTAACATCTGGAATAAATAATCTGCATGAGGTGCTATTACAACCTCTGCTCCATAAAAAGAGATGTAATAGTTTCAACACTTAATTAATCTATAACTTGTTTTTTTCCCTGTGCATGAAGAGTTGTACACAGTAGAAATTACTGTTTTTATACAGAGGACACTCCCAAGTAGGTTTTGGTCCTCTAGATTTCATAGATCCACCAGGACATTAACAAGGGTGATGCATTTTAATTGTTTCTTATTAAAAACTCGGAATAGTGCTACTTAACCTTTAGTTAAATTAAAACATCTAATTGCAATTAAAGATATACTGGACTGTTGATCATAAACAGTTTTTTGTTTGGTTGTTGCAGTCTCTAATTACGGCGCTTTTCAACTTACGCATGCAGACATTTAGCCTATATAGGTAGTTCTGTCTTGCCACCTGCCTTTCCACGTTTGATATGGATCATTTCATTTCTTGCTTCATTTTCCCAGTAGGTGTATATTACATTGTGATCCATCTTCTATATTTGTCAGTTTATGGCAGTTAAAAAATAAAATGCCTGAAATGCCTCAGGCAGGGTAATGAGAAATCTCTCCAACTTTCTGAAGTGGGTTTCCACTCCTCCACCTTTGATGGTGCACATTTTTCTGCAGCAAAATAAAAGAATGAATACCAACTGGGGATTCAATTAGTATTGTTTTCCCCACTGTTACAGAATTGAAGATGCAGCACATGGGGATAGCATTTAGCTGGAGCTGCATAGGTGTTGCTCTAAGAAAGAACTGTGATTCACAGAGAAAGCAGATGCAAAACATAGTCACACCAGGGGAAAAATATGTCTGGGAACCAGACAGCATTCACCACTATTTCCGCCATTGTGCCACAATCCAAAAATCTTTCTATTGACCTCCTGTTTCTTTCCACCTCACTATCGCACCTGACCACCTCTGTCTCTTTGCTGGCCCCAAGGGCTGTGGCAGGGAGAGGAGGCAAAGGCTTGCCTTCAAGAAGCCAACAGCAGGACATTCCCCTAGAGTGTAAGCAGGATCCCACAAACTTCTCCTTCATAAACAAGAAAGACAGTACAAAACACAAGGCACCCTCTCAGATAAAGATCAAACAACTCAGCTCCTTTATAACTTCAGAAAAATGAAATAAAATGATTCATTTTTTCCCCATCGCTTAGGGTTGATGGGAAAAAGGTTTAAAAAAAATCTTTACTTGAATCTTAAGGATTGCCTCAATAGTGTCAAGATATTCTAATGCAAGGACTGAAAAAGGATGGAAACTTCAAAAGAATAGAACCAGGTTTGAATTTGGGCTCTTCTACCAATTGCCTTGACTCACTTATTTTTTCTTTGATATAGTTTCTTTGTATCTTTTAATCACCTTTACGTTTTGCAAATGTCAGTTTACAAATACTGCAGTATAACACACCTCAAAAAAAAAAAAAGCATTTTCTGATTTTCTGTCTTACCATATATTTTTGTTGCTGAAACATAAATTGATGTGATATTTTACTTCATTTACAAACTAGTTAGGGATGGGAACAGAAATTTGCACAAGCTTTATGTTTGCTTTACTCTGATTCCCTAGTGCTCTTTTGTAATCATCTGCTGCCACACTAAAGCTGGCAGCCTGCTGATAAATTACCCCATGAAGACTGACACTTGGAGGATAGCCAGTCTTTTGCCTTTAACAGAAAAACAATACCTCAAACTCCTTTGATTTGGGGGGAAAAAAAACACTATTAAAAGGCAATAAATAGCAAAGCTACAACCATTGGTAATTTTTCTAATTCTAATTAGGAGAGAATTTACCTGCTAGACATAAGCCTGTACTAAAACTGTGATCAAATCATTCAACTCTGAGATGTTTCAATTCTGTTTCTTAACCCAGCTCTGTAATTTCATCTGCATGGGCCAAAACAAAACCTTGGATCCAAATCTCTCTGATCTTTCAGAAAGTTTGGAGCCAGTTCCAAAACTATTAAGACTCTGGGCCATCTCTATTACCTGACTAAGTCAAGCATTTTATAAGTACTGGTGGGGAGAGGGGCAATCTCTGGAAGTGAATAAGCATGCAGGAGATTTTCTGTCTGTTTAATGCACCGATTCTACTTCACCTGTTGTGGCAAACTGATACCTCACTGTCACTAACAGTCACAAATAACAAATGGAAATTCTCTATTCTCAACAAAAAGAGAGTACGTTAGATAGTAAAACTGGGAGAATAAATACAAACGAGTAACTCCATTAATTTGCTGCCTTTTTCTGTTCATAAATGATATGCAATAAGGTCATGATTTTCTAGTAATAATTTTACAGTCAYTTATCCATAAGTGTTGTGCACATTTGATATTAAAGTTGTTTAAAATAGGCATGGATCCAGATTGTCTGCTGGAGTAAAGCAGCATAGCCAAGAACCAAGCCCTGTTCTGTCTTTGAGTGAACATYATCACTTTTCATTTACCAATACTGACGGATTCAGAAGTTTGCTTTTCCTGAATATTTTCTTAAAATCATTCTAAATCTGCTGATCCACTAGAGAATAAACATTCATTAGTTAGGAGCAGGAAGCAAACACGCAGAAGGGAAAAAACAGAGTCCAAGTAAATTCATTTAAAAATTCAAATGAATATTCATGGCATTATTTTGCTATAGTTTCCATTCAGCTCTAATAGCAGTGCTATTTCTCTGAAGAACTAATTTAATTCAGCAGGTACATGTTTACATGTACAAAGGATCTCAATTAAGAGTTTCATCAACTCTTCACCATTCTCTCCTAGGCAGTGGATTTAAATGTAAAAGTCAGGAGTCCGAAGTCATTATATAGCTCCTTTTAACGGTGGGTTTGCCTGGAAAACTCTTAGAGGAAGAAAGTTTTCTTGAACATACCTGGGGAACCTCAACTTACTTGTGGCACAGTACATCTTTCTCTGCTGACAAGTTCCAAGGTTTTATAAACACAACAGGATTTAGCAGACTTGCTGCTGAGGGGGAATACAACAGGTTTCTGCCCTGTTTTTATAAAGGGAAAAGACAAGTCTGACTTCTTTCACACCATCATATTAGCAGACTAGCCCATTTGTTGTCATAAGACCTCTTCTTTCCTAATGTTTTATTTCAGCTGCTAAATATAAGTACTTGGCTGACCAACAGCTTTCTTAATTCATTATTGTCCACACATTCCCAGCTGGCAGAGATGCACCACAGAGGGATGCAGATGCTCAATTCGTAAATATTTGGTTGATATACAAAAGAGGTGTCAAGGACCACCAAACACTAAGGATGCCGTCACACAATCTCTCCCAGGTGGAGCTCTGACTGAAAAACATAAAACCATCTCACTGCTGCAGTTACCAATCACTATCCGCAGCCAGAAGCCACCCACCCTGGAGAGGTATGGCCAACCCAGTAACCAAGTTACATGAAGACTTTTTCAGATTCAGAGAGGCTCACTGAGTATAAGTTCTTCAAGTGTAAAGGCCTGATGCTGATCCTCCTTATAGCGCCGTAAGAAATCCCATTCAATTAATGCAATCACACCATTATAAAACCATTGATCTGAGATGTGTACGGGCTCAAACTGCGTGCCTCAAAAAATTGGCCTAAAAGTGAACAGTAACTAGTAAGAATTAATGATCCACAAGGAATTATGGATCTGCATACAYAGAATATAATTACTCAAAATTCAGATACTATAAAACCAAGTCCTGCTTTCTTTAGCTAGTATTCTATGCCTGTCTATCTAACCTCCTCTCAGATAAGTTAAAATAATTACTTTACAAATGAAAGGAATAGTGAGTGTCCACTTAATGAAAACACATTATCATTTCAGTGACATTTGAGGTGGAAGAAGTGGCAAAGAGGTCCTGAAGGAAGGAATTGCTATTAGGAATTCAAAATGTGTGATCTGCTCTGATTTCCCCTGTTGCAAAAGGTTCTCAGAAGGAGATCCAAAACTATTTCCCAAAAATGACTGTCCAACTGATTATCAAAATAGTTGTCCAGACTACCCCAGTATACAACATAAGGTTTTATGAAGCCCATTTTGAAACTTGCACTCAGCAAGGTGTAATCAGTGGGCCAGATTCACTGCTATGCTGCACAGGTACAGAGTATGAGACACTAGCATCTCTGTGACACACCTACATTTTTACCATTGAAACAACATTGGCGCTGATGGGTCCCCAACATAAGCCACCTTCCTCATTGACTGTGGGTTCACAAACAACTCCATTAGTTGATTTGTGGAGTCAGCCCATTTGCTGCTGAAGAAACTTCCAAAGAGAACCCTGACATGAAGACCTATGGGAAGGATATTGTAAAGGCACTTATTCTGATCTTGCAAAATCCCTACAATGGGGATTACTCCTCCATGAGACTTAACTTCACAACGTGCAGGAACAGAACTGGTAAAGGCCAGAAGCAGGCCCAGTTCTCAGAATTAAATCTGTAAGTCATACCAGCAACCTACTCAGATTTAGCTATCAACTGTCAAGAGGATATGTTATGGCTTCATTGATGAGAGAAAAGGAGAAACATAATAGAAATACTTATCAGCTAAAAGCAAGCTAGATAGAGGATTCAGCAGCCAGTTCTCAAATGGACACTTCACAGGGCTTTGCTGTTTGCTGCTGCCAAACATACATGGCCAGTGAGCAGGAAACCAAGCTGGTTATGTGCCTGCAAGACCGCACAGGCGACCTTGGTTCTGACATCTCCTAATGTCCAAATGCTTAATCTTCCCAACTTTCCCCTCATAGGTGTACTTCTCTGCAAAATTCTTTACAGAAACTAAAACACAATTCTTACCACAGCTCCTGACTACATAATGTACAGGAATTTCTGATTAAATTGTCACATGTGCACAGATTTTTTTTCACATGCCAAATGTTCAGCCTGTGCAGCTTTTAGTCCATTTGGTTATATAGTCTGGAAATACATTTTCCATAATGCACTCTCTTCAGAGAGTAACAGGGGAAAAAATTGTCATGGCTGATTCTGCCTTTGTTTTGGAAGCAGCAGTTGAGATAAACTGCAAAAAAGAGATGGTATGATTTGTATAACCAATACTATATATTTTTTAAAATGTCTATAACTAGGGAAAACAAACTTCCTGTAGAACTTCATTTAAAAAATGTGAAAATCCACTTGACTGTTTTCAACTGTTAGAGACTGGTAGAATTCTTTGACCTTGAGGAAGGGTGGGTCTTCTCCAAATAAGGCATATGTATTACTGCTTTGATTTTATCTTAATCTACAGCCATCTGCAAACTACATCACCATATTTCTTTGAAATGGGAAGTTCACTTTAACCAGGCTGGAACTGAACGAGGCACACTGGCTGAGTTAGCCCATGACATGGAGAGAGAACCACAGAGCACAGTTATTAGGAGTCTGCTGCTAAAGACCAATGTCTCTTTAATGTGATCCTGCCCTCGGTTTAATCTTTCAGTATGTCAAATTGAAATAAAGCAACAGAAAAGTTTTAGCTTGCACTTCCCTCCTCCCCTGTGCACTGAAAATATTTGCAGATGCTACAATGTAAGTGTCTAAGGAGCTTTAAAATCTTTTTTTTTTCCACCAATAGGAGGAAAAATTTACAATACAGGAAAGTGTGCAGTATAAAATTACACAACTTTAGATAACATTATGCCAATATCCAAGGATTCTGGAAGCTGAGAAGTGCTAGTTCTTTAGCAATCAATCCTACAACTTGGATGATTGGCATTAGCTGAAGAAACAGTCTCCTTACTAGAGCTGGATGGGAGCCAGGGTCTTCTGTTTTCCAGAAAATTCATCCTACTTTGTTTATTCAGAAAAGGACTAAAGCCAAAAAAAACTCACCTTCATGTGAGAGGAAATTTGGGTCAAAGTTATGTCTCACATTAGTCAAAAAAATTGTTTCATTAAAATTGAGACACTTTGTTGACTGGCCTTTTTCCTTGCATTTTTTCTAATGAAAATGATCTCAAAAAAGCTATTTTAAGATGATAAATTACAAAAAATCAAAATGATTATTTCACTTTCCCCTTAATAAAGTATCTTGCATTCAAAATACATCTCAGTGGAAGCTTTAACAGTCTAGAAAGCTTCAGACCAACTCTAACCCACCTTTTGTTGAATCTCAAATGAGCTCACTTCTAAACTGGTATTTCAAATAAAATACAACCAAGAGCTTTTCTGTTTGCAAGACCATTGTGGATTGATGCAAATGCTAGTTTTGATTTGAACAGAGCTTGGAAAAAAAAAGTTATCACACCATTAGAGTAAGAAGACAGATCTCCGAGTAGCAGAAGATATCAACAAGCCAACAAAGCTGAATATTACTTTCATCTTTTTTCATTCATCAGGGAATTTAAGAGAAAGACATCTTATTGCAGAGTGATTGCTCACACCAATAATTTTTGCAAGGGCAAAATTACATGTTTCAGGAGAGAATTTAAAATAAGTGTATTTGAGAACTAAACTGTTAGTTCAGGGCAAGATGAGAAATGCTTTTGTCACTTCTAACACAATGAAAAACTATCAGTGTCATACACATTGTCAAAAAAAAGTTTTGTGGGATTAAAAGTTACAGTGCTAAGCCACTCAAATAAAAATGCATTTTCTATTATATTTACCATCCACTGCTCTCCAGAAAGCTGAAAAATAAACTTGCTTCTTTCCTTCTCTATTTCATCTGCCAAAGCACGCCTCTTAGGGAGCTGAGGAGTCTTTCCGTACTTATCCAAGATCTTCTCATCAGTGTCTACAAAGCCATTTTTGAGGTATTTTGATTGTGGGATGCCTTTCTTCCGGCACTCTAGCATGAAGTTCCATTCCTGCTTTATCCTGAAACAGGGCCAGAAAGGGTTTATATGAATCAACTGAAACAACACAGCACAGAAGTCTTAAAACTTTTTCTTTGTTTCCACAATGATTAACAAAATAAAGTCACAAAACCAAATGCATTGTCCACTTAAAAAAAAAAATGCATTCAAACAGCCATGCTTAGATTTACCAGGCTGATATATAGATGTGAGCAGGATTTCATTTAGTAACTGTAATACAGTGACATCCAGGGAATAACAGAAAAGCAGTGACTGAGCCACTGTCACAGAAAGCAGTATGAGTTATGCCATTGATTTCAACAGGATAGGAAATAGATTGACACTGAACAAGTAAGTAACAAATTATATGTATGAATAAAACAAGGACCTGGTGATATATGCAGAATTTTTCAGCTGGAAAAGATATTTTAGCACCTAAGGTGTTAGAAACATTTTTTTTTCCTTCTCTCTCCTATTCAAGGATAATGATCTATTTTCATTTTTTAAAACATTATCTTCCAACATCATCTTAGGAGGTAAAGGTCAAAGTTATCACATGCCAACTAATTTCTATTTCGACTCCAGTGTAACTTTAGGCTCACCTCCAGGATGAAGTTTCATCCATATAACTTCAGGCACAAATTTAATTTGACATAATTAAGCAGTGCTAACTGCACGTGCTTTAATTTGAGAGAGATTTATTTCAGCTTAGTCAATTAAGGAACAAGTTGATTAACTGAAGCAAGTCTTCCTTATACCAAAAATAAGACTCTGCAGAGGCCCTTGTCTCATAAATCTGATCTTACACTTTGAATGCTAGGTTCTTGTTGTACATGAGATTCAATTATATGATCTCCACCCTCTGGCAGAAATTTTAAGCAAAAGACTTGAAGAAAACTGACAGATGCAGCAGGGCACAAAGTTCAAGATAATGTACACTATAGGGGAAGTCAAAAATGGTACATCCTAGAAAAGGGAATGAAATGCAAGTTTGTAAAGTTCAAGTAAGAAGTAATAAAAACAATAAACATATTCCCAGCTAAGCATGGAAAGTTCTCTAAAATGCTAAACTGTAAAAACTAAGACATATGAAAGAATGTCTAGTTTTAAATCAGGTACAAGAAATCAGTTACAAACTTCGGTATAGGAAACATCTTCACAATATGGTAAAAATAAGTTAATCTTTGGACGCTTGTAGCAAGGTAGAAGTTAGAAGCTGAAGAGCAGAGTATATTGACGGGGAACCGATAGTGCACATTAAGTCATATTCGACCCTATGTTATCAAAATAAACCTGGATCTCTAGGGATCAAAACTCCAAGCTTAAATAGGAAGAGTATTACTGAGACAGTAGTAAACTGCCCAGCACTAATTGTGACCTTAGGGGAGGTTGGAGAGACTCAAAAACAGAGAGCACAGCAACAGTGGGAGACTTCTGTTATCCACACACAAGTCATACATCGACGTGATGCAGACCTCACACTTTTGGGAATCACGTATGGCTGTTCATCAGCACTGCTAGTCTTAGACTTGATTCAGTTTCCAGTAACAAACCATACACAACTCATCACAGAACTACTGAAGGCCTCTTCTGTAGTAATGACTACATTGTATTCCCATGCAGCATCCCCATAAAGAAAAAAACAAGAAAAGAATATTCTAAAATGCATTCAGTTTTAGAAGACAAACTACATTAAAAAAAGTGGTTAGAAGTGCGGCTCACTGGGTAAAATGCTGGCAGACTGCATGAAAACAGTGCAGTCTCAGAATAAGTACATTCTTACAAAGCCACAACAAGGATCTCTTTCTCCCTCACTTCCAAAAATAGGAAAAGAAAAAAGAGAAAGTGGCATTTATGTCCAAATGAAGAAGTGAAAAGGCAGTGTAAGCTCTGACAAATTAAATGTAAAACCACAAAAAGCCAAGTGAAGAGAAGTCATTTATTGCAGGTATGCAAATGAATAGGAAAAAGGTTTTCTAATGTAGAAGCAGGAAGCCTCTCAGATATGGTGGGAATGATAACTTATCAAGGTACGAAAGGAACAGTGAAGGAATATTTAAAGAAGCTGTTAAGAAAGCTGCAGAAAAGTGAAACTTATTCTTGGTTTCAGTGTTCATTAGAGAGGACAGTTTGCTCTTCACTGGTAAGCAGTTGGAGGGCTTTCCTGTATTTAAAGTGTCAATAGAGGAAGCTTGAGAATAAAAAAAAAGTTATCTGAAGAGTGACAAATCTCCCAGTTTCTCCCAGTGCCTAACTGTGGACACCCTTATATCATAGGAGTCTGAAATATGAATGAGTTCAGGAAAAAAAAAAGATTGGACAGTCAGAAAAAAGGTTCAGCAAGTTTAGCTCAGGGAGTCCCTAGAAGAGAGGCTTTAGTAAGAGTAAAGGAAAGGTTCACCACCAACCTGCAGTATCTGGAATATTTTTTGTAAGCTATTTGATATAACAAAGACAAGAAGAAAATGGGTTAGACCAGACAGCTGTTTAGCCTGTTTTGTGATCCTTCAGCATACTGCATCTGATACTGAGAGACAGACAGCAGMGCACCTGATTGCCCTCGACAGCCCTATCAAAGGGTATCCCCACCAGCTGCAGCCTGGAAGCCTGCATCAGATAACAGCATTTTCCATATCAGGAGACATGAAAGCTGAAACACCTCTCTCAGCTGCCTCAACGCCTGAGCCAATTCAATTTATAGTGCTGAAGTTACTTATTCAATCTGTCATCTGAACCCCAGAGATCACTAGCACAATAGAGGGCAGACAATGCCATAGCAAGAGGTCACTAGAAAAAGCTAGAACAAAACACTTTGATATAGTATAAGAAAACTAAATAGACCCAAAACACCTACACATTGTTTTCTAAAACTCTTCTACCAGGGAGCATAGCTAATTAGTTATAAAAGCTCTCTGTTACCGTGAGAGGTAGGTGGGAAGTGAAGTGGGCAGGAAAAATGTGAATTAAAATCCCCAAGGAAGAGAACAACAAAAGGATCTGAACCATTCAAAAGCATAAACTGAAAAGGACCAAAACCCTGGAGTTCTGTTTTCTAAAATCTTAGAAATAATCCTTTACATACCACTGCTGTACTGCTATTTCTTACATCCTCCTCCAGCCTTCTACATACTGCCTCTCCGTCCCTCTGTGAAGCTTAACTCTGCAGAACTGCCCTCTCATTTCTTGGAAATCCTTTATTCTCCAAAAAATTAAACATTTGATTTCAGTGCATAATTCAATGCACTGGAAAAGTTTCACCCCAAGACGCTCTTCATATTCACTGCTCTTCACTTGTCCAAAGAAATGGGTGAATCATTCCTCGCAGTATAAGTTCCAAGAGCCTTAGAAATCTGAACAAACAAAAAGAAGAGGTCAAAAAGTCTAACTCTAGTCAAAAAGCAAGACACAGAGCTGCTGTACTATACCTCAGTGCTGGCTGTGTCAGGTAGAACCCAGGAACACAACATACACCTGCAGAGGGAAGGTCTGAGATACCCGTTTTTACTCTCTACCAACAGGGGATATGGAAAAGGGCAAGAAGGGAGGTATATTAAAGATGAAAGAATAAGTTGTACTCTGACACTTTATTGATAAAATACACAAAATACAAGTCTCAGGAGGCCACGATACATTGTTAGTCAAATAAGAAAAAATGCATATAAAAAACACTGTTAACCAAATCAGTCAGTGAAATACTGCCCAAAAGAAAGACAGACATTAAAAATTAAATCTGGTGAGGAATCCAACATGAATATCACACACTGTGTCAAATTTCTTCTTTACTCATACATCAAATTATGGCAACACACTCTTCTAAGCTTTTCAGGAATGCTCTCTTACGGTCACGAAGTATTAAGTACAAATATATTTTGAACAGATAGAAAGTGAATTAATAATGCTGCAATATGCCTAACTCTGTACAGTACATGTCAGAATGAAAATATGATACATCCCAAGGGCAGAGGGTCTAATCACTTGCAATACCACTGTATCTGTGGGGTACACATTAACCAAATGAATCAGTATGAGTCTTCCTGGCCTGGAAGTGTGACTTATAAATCAGTGACTGGCTGTATTATCAGTATGCTCTTCTAATCTTATGCCAGTGGGGAAAAAGCTGAGAGACTTGCAGTAGACAAACTGATATATATCACTAAACAAAGATTACAAAGCTGTAGCTTGCATACTACAGTTGAGATCAAACCAAAGAGATCTATTCAACCACGTTTGTTGCTCAGCTCTGTCTACGCATTGCCAAAGCATGGAGATGATGTTGCTTCTTTAAGGATCCTTATGAAAATAAAGACCATTAAGTTTTCTTTTAGTTGCAATCTTCAGTTAGAATAGGATTACCACCATGTTTTTGGTATCTAAAGGCTATTACATGAATGTTCTGGAATGGGAGAAAAGACATCTAAAGTAGTGTGGCAAACTTTAAAAAAATACACATATAAAAGCAGCCTTTAAATATGCTAATATTCTTCTTCTAAAAAAAATAATTTCTGGTCTTGGCACTTTAAAGGCTCCAAATATTCCAGGAACACATTTTCACATATGACAAATGAGTAGGTGTCAAAACCATAACCCTCCTGAAGTTTGTCTTTTTATAACTGTTCAGCAGTAAAATAGTTTGAGCTTCCTCCAGAGCTTGATTAAGCACATGCCATCTTATTAAAGAAAGAACTATCAGTTTCAACATTCAAGAAATGGGTTTTAATCCAGTTAAGCCTAATTTAGGTGGGAGTATGAATATGAAAAATAATTTTTCTGGACATAGCACCCAGATGAAATCACATATTCCAGCTCAGCTAACTATTTCAGTACTACAACTTCAATCATGCAAATAGTCTCACTAATTCTAGTAAAGCTGAGTACGTCTGCTTATGTTTGTCCAACAAGGTATATGCCAAACAAGGTACCTTTATACAAATGCATACCTGTATGACTTCACCAGAACAGACTTTAAATGCTGTAGAGCAAGGGTTATTTCTTCCAAGCTGTTAAAATCTCACTACAGCCCAATAAGCTGCTGCTTTTCAGTAAACTCTGAAGAAGATATACTGTAGATACAGATATAGATAGATATAGATGTAGGATCAGCAGGGAAAGAGTGATAAATTATTTCTGGTTTGGTTAGCGATGAACGTGTCTTCAAGTAATCTTTCCTCAAACATTACATCACTATTGAAGTATATCCACAGCAAAGAGATTTCACAGTATATAATTAAGATTTGTTATAAATCAGTATTTCCTTATGGGGACATGCGAGCTCCTTGCTTGTCATTTTAGATTCTCCAACAATACCACAGATCTAATCAACCTTATGCAAATAATTACTGTAGGATAAATTCAATGAATGTACCCTTCAAAGGAGTCACCAGCTTGGAAAACAAAAAGTTTATTAGTAAGGATTGAGCCATTCCAGAGGGAATATTTGTGTTTCTTTGAAAGTATAAATAGTTCTTCCTTCTGCTTTGTTAAATGTCTGATTAGGAGGTCTTCAGGAAAAAGCTAAGCAGCTTAAATAAGGCAATGAAGTTTCATTAGATGGCACTGTTTCCTCTAAATCAGGAGGGAGGAAATAACCAAGCCACTACTTGATGACACCAGTTTAGTACTCCTGAGTGACATTTAAATCAGAATCACGAGCCATGCAGGATCATTCAATAATCCTATAGAAGTTCCAGAAGAGCAGCACAGTTAAACTGGAGCACAGCCCAGACTAATATTAATGACAGACTAATAACATTTCCCCCCCATTTCAACTGCATTGATTCAATCTCAGCCCATCTGCCAGGCTCTTCCATGGGTTATAGAGGATTGTGGCTGAACAGCAGCTCTTATCTCTCAACCCACATGTATTCATTACATTAGAGGCAAGGTCTGTGCGCACAAATGCATAAAAACACAAGGCAAATAACACAAGCGGTTACTAGTGCTGCCAGATTGCACACCAACTTTGTTACCCATAATTTTTGTAATATTTATGTTTGGGGCTAAGGGCTCCCAGCCTGAGATTTAGGCTTGCTCAGAAAAATTTTCCAATTGGATTTTGATGAGGATATAAACTTCACAAATAAAATCTTAGTTCAGCTACAAATATATTACACCACTAAAGTTTGACAGAGAATTAGAGACAAACCTATTTTATTAAAAAAGACATAAGCTCTCAGGGAAAGAAGTTATTTTCTGCCTATAAAATCAAAGTTTTCTTTGGATTTTTAATATTCAGGAAGTGCATAGTTCAGAAAAGTAATATGCACACAGGTAGTTAGCCAGCCCTCAAGAGAAAAGTTTTAGAGAAGAGACACATCGAAGCATGCGGCTGAACAAACTGTTATTTTTCCTGTATGTTTGGTTGGTGGACAGGGAAGGCAGTGCCATTTCACAGGAAAGATTTAGACAACCAAAGATTTAGACATCCAGGCAAACAGTTTTGGCATTCCCTTACTTAATTGTTTAATTGCTTAGCCCTCAATTTTTACCTTACCTGCTTTTCAAATAGTAGATAAACACATTGCAATCCTTCCCAAAGAATCATCTAACAAATTGTAAGTTTTACCTTCCTTCCTCATCCAAAAAAAAAAAAAAAACAGAGAGG
Organism: Apteryx rowi; assembly: GCF_003343035.1. Lineage (NCBI taxonomy): Eukaryota > Metazoa > Chordata > Aves > Apterygiformes > Apterygidae > Apteryx > Apteryx rowi. The sequence goes on along the minus strand of NW_020451060.1, from coordinate 2,621,712 downwards.
AAAAATTAATGGGGAAATTTAACATATCACATCAAGTTAGCCTGAGAGCCTGCAGGATTTCGGGATACAAGATTGTTCAGCACTATCAGAATCTAAGAGATTAAATGCAAAACTGCACTATAAACAAGCTTCTTTCTATAATGAGGACTTTCATACACAGATAAATTTGCCCTTTTCTGGCATTATTTTTGTAGCAATGTGTTCATATCTTAARAGCCAGATACAAGCCCCTTGCAATAGTCTCAGTACACTGTTCTGTAGAACCTGGTTTCACTGGCCAGCTGTTTAAACATCTGTTCCAGAAGCTGTAAATTCCCCAAATCTTTACAAGGTCTAGCCATTAATGCAGACAAGGTTCAAGCTTTGCATTTATTTGTGAGGTTTCCCTTTTAGAAAATCTTCAGGTAAAAAAGAGAAATATCTTACATGTGACTGTTTACTGACCTCCATGAACTAAATTACCTTGCCCCAAGACAAGCAAAATTCTCTGGATGCTAACTGGAGTTTTTCCTCAAATAACACTTACTACCTTTTGCTGCATATTACCAGGTCATTTTACATTGCAATGGGACTGATGAGGAACTGCATACTCTCGAGGGCATTAGTGAATTAGAGCCTCTTTGAGGAAAGCAGGATTTTTGTTAAAAAGCAGCAGCCTCAGCCAGATAGATTCCAAACTCATCTGTTACACTAGTGTGTTTGCAGAGAAACTCAATTATAATTTCAACCTTACTTGGGAATTCACTCCATCTGCTGGCAAAAGTAAATATCTAGAATCTTAAATGTTATAATGCAGTCCTCAGTTTGGGAAGCTGCTTCTCTGAATGTCTTTGGGGGATTATCATTTTGCATTAGAATCCTTTCCAAAATTTTTATTTATTATGAACTGACAGTGAGTACTAGCACTAATTTCAGTGGACCTACGCAAGAGTGGTAAGATTTTAATCACTGAATAGACAGACTAGCATAATTTTCTCACTCATGCAACTCCCTGAAATAAGGAAATACATTTCTATATGGAGACATGGTTTCTATTATGCATTTAATCACAATTACAAGTTTCAGCTATACTTTAAAGTTAGCTAGAAGCAAAATCATGTCCTACCTTCAAAAGCACTGAAAAGCATCAACTCGTTATCTGACCTTTAGGACTAAAAGCTAGTGGTAACTGCATACCTCAAAATAAAAGGATTTTTATTTTAACTGAATTTTGCATTTTATTACCAATATTTTTATGACTCTGACCATTATTCTACCAGTTTCATCCATTATGTGATGCTGGCACCATAAGAATGAACATGAACTTTGCCATTAATTTCAGCAAGTGAAATATCGATCACTCATAGGTAGGACCAAAGTCTGGTGTACTTCATCCTTTATGCCAGAAACTCTAAAAGAAATAGATCAACTGAAGAGGCACCTTATTGCTTAGCATGGAGAAGTGCAGCAGGATAGGGTACTGTATGCAAGTTGCAAGTTAAAGAAGGAAAACAAAATGCCTTTGTGAATGCTGAAAGCACACTTGCAACTTGTTATTTCTCTGCATCATATCCTAACCTTATTAATGTAAAAGGGCACAATAGGCCACCAAGCTTCACGCTTTTACCCAAAGGGGTGGCTCGAGATAAACAACCACGGATGAAAGTGACAGGGAGAGCATACTGTTTTTATGGAAAACACAACTCACAGGACAGTCTGAGTCTTAACCAACACTATAGGCAAAAGACATGGGAGCTAGACTTTGGAGCATATGAGGGTATCTTCTTTTTTCTCTTGCATGCATAAGTTCCCTATGTACAGTATTTCTATAGTAGTCAGGTTAGAAGTTACCTCTGGTACCAGTAGACCAAAAAAAATGGGGCAGAGGGGTGTTGGCATTTGTAGCCACCTCTGATAGACTGACTTTTCAGACCTGCAGGTGCCCATGAACTGTTAGAAGCCATGCATTCCTCCTAAAAGTCCTTTCACAAAGGTGGTTGCAATGGCATAGCAAGAGCCACTAGCTGACATGGAGAAGGAGTGCAGAGTTTTCTGCTTTATCTGCCACAGAATTACACAAAGCCATTTCTCAGCATAGCTTCTGGGACAGTAATAAGCTTTTATTGGGTTTGCTTTTACCAGATTCCAAATCCTTTCGCTTCTCTTTTCCATCGTACAGGTAAAGCTCACAACAAATATTTTCTAYCCGTCAGCATTTATCAAAGGGAAAGCCTACCTCTACTAGCAAATTTAATCTGAAAGAGAAGAACTTCATTTTTCTTTTCTTTTTTTGTTAGGATTTTTTTTAATGCAGGCTTAGGGTAGGGAAAGAGGGAATCAAAATTATGACACTGGATGTTTTAAAGAGAACAGCGATGTAAAAAAGGCAGTCAGACTTCACACTAACTCTGATCTCCCCTCAGCCCAGCTGCTCTGTTGCAAGGTCAATGAATCCACAAATGGGGTTCCCTGAGCCAGCCAAAGCGCCGCACCCAGATTCAGTGCTGCCCTTCAGCTAGGGCACTGTTTAACCCTGAGCACTTCAGTTTTAAAGCAGAAAGTGTTTTTCATGGCTTTGTTCTCTTCTCACAAGGGAAAAAATGGTAAGTCATATGTTTCCGACACTGCCAGCACAGTATAATATTTCACTGTCTCCAATGGGGATGAACATAAAGAAACCAAAATATTGCTTAAACAAACCATAAATAAAATATAATAAAAATAATAACATGGTTAGTAAGTGTAAGTATAATATTCAAGCTTCTCTAATATTTTGGACAAGAGAAAACTCCTCTGATAGTTATTTTGTTCTGCCATCTCCTTCCTATTTAAGAGCAATTGTATGTGTCTATTTCATTCCTTTTTGTTTCTCCCGTCAATTCAACAAAAGACTTACAATATTTCTTAGTACAGAATTTTATGAGTATGTTTTCATGAATTCCACAATCAGAAACACTTCTATATTGCATATAAAAAGTATAAGAGTACGAAGTGCATTATTTTTTTCTTCAAATTAGATCTACACAGTAGAACAGTGAAAAACACCATTAATAAATCACAATCTGAATAGGAAAGTGTAGGCACTAATGAAATACAAGCATAGTTTGTGCATCATTTCTGTTACAATCATTTAAGGAGAGGCAGCAAGAAATGAAGAAACCAAACCCAACAAATTAAAGTTTGAATCACCTGACTATACATGATGATATTAACAGATTTGTTAACAGACTCATTTAAAAAGAACAACAAAAAAATTGGCTTACCGCTCTAATGAGCTCTTTTCTAATCTTTCTTTCTCCTTCCTTTGACGTTCTTTGTTCTTCTTAACTCGAGTTTCCCACAGTCCTCTTATGACAGAAAAGTCAAATATTATCACCTGATGTCCCATGCTGTTGACATTAAGTTTCTCCTGCAATAATAAGCCATCATGAGCACTTCAGGAAAGAAGTAATGAAAAAAAAATAAAGAGCTGAACACCATCATATTTCTTTAATCTGGGGAAAAAATCATAAGAAATAGTAACAAAATATATGCCTTCCATCTTACCTGATTTGTCTAAGTTTTTGTGCTTGCAGTAATCAATATATCATACAATTGGCTTCTACATAAAATCAATGGCAACGGTTAAGAGTTTGTTGAATTTTAGAGTCCTTCCACTTTTCCCTTTCCAAGTTAAAGACACAATCACAAAGAAATACCAACTTGATTAAGGATCATTGATGAAAATAGCTTCAAGAACTTTGTTTCTTTTAACAACTTTTAACAATTTACATAACAGTACTAGTGAACTGAGAGCTCAAAGTAACTGTTCATCTCAAAGCAAGCAAAAGCACTCAATATCACCATACTGGTCTTTAGGTATCCAAGCAATCCTGTTTCAGTGGAATTGTTTGCATAAATAGATGCTTATTTGTGAAAGGTGTTGAAAGACCAGACCTATAACATACAAAGATAACTTACCTATTGCCGAGACAAGGTTTGTGAAACATGGCCCCATTTATGAGTATGTATAGTTACCTTCCAGCAATTGAAGGCTTACCAAAGTTCTAGGTCTTGAGCCTATCTTTAACATGCTGTTACGAATTGAGCCGAACTAAAGCCTAAGTCACCAAGTTTCCTTTACCTAGTTAAAGCTGCAGGTACTTTGCTTCTACTGAAGTCAGTGACAAAGTTCCCATTCCTTTTAACAGTAAACTGTTAAGCTCAAGCTTAAGCAGATATGAGCACTATCTTTTTACCTGAAGGAAAAAAAAAGAAAACACTGATATCTTTAACAACCACAAGAGGTGAAGACCTTGGATTTGCATGTTGTGAAAAACAGTGTGACTGGCAGCAAGGTGTCCCTTAACAATCTGTGGCAATGGCTCAGTACAAACAAAGGAAGCAAACCACTTACTAGATCACTAACACAAGCACAGATATACATAATGTCTTGAAATCACTGGTGAAAATGTAATTAACCCAACCTAACATTTATTATGAAATGCAGCTAGGTTATCTACACAGGACTTCTGTCATACTTACTTCTTCATAAAATGGTTCACTGCACCACTACAAAGTCTTATTAAACAGAAATTTGAAGTCTTTTAAAAATAATTGCTCCCACCAAGATAAAAACACAGAAAAGGAAAATCAGTTTAAGCTTAAGCTTTAAGATTTCATTAAATGCCACTTTTATCATACCATTCATTAGCTTAAAAAATAGAGAATGGAAAGAAGAAAACCCCACTGGAATGTCAACTGATCACTGAAAAAGCAGTCTGCCCCTTCCTTTACTGGGTATTTTCAAGCTTTTAGCTATTACTTTTCCCTCAGACCTTACTCTGATCATTTCTTCCAAGTTCTGTGTCCCTGCACTGGGGCCATTTATTATCTGTCCTTCTGTCATAACACTGAGGAGGAAGTTCTCTCCCCTGCATTTTTCCTCTTCACACTTTTCGTAACTGTTCTTTTTCTCTTCACGTATAAATCTCCCTCATACATAACACAAAGGAACAATCCCTTGCGAGTCAGCAAAACATCTTCATCTTCATCACACCACAGGGTGAATTAAAAATAATTATGCAGATGTACACCAAAAGAAAAGGTTCCTACTTGTTCTCCTTATCTGTCATCTCACTAAGAAATATCCCAAATGCCTCTAAATACTAGCACAGAGACTGGTCTGAGACTGGTATTTTTCTATGACAAAAATGTTTTATAACTTAGGATGGTTATATAACTGCTATCTTTGCTGTTCGTAAAGCAGCTGCTTCTGTTGCTCGTTTATCTTTACAAGCCTTAACAATAAGACCATGAATACTTCCCAGCATATCTCAAATCAGCTGCTGAYAGCAGCAGAGTCAAAACGCCATTAATAGCAGCGTAATGAGAACAGTGACCTTACTCATGGTGGAAGGTGTACTCATAATCAGATGCACCATCCCAAAACTGAATTCACTATTAATTTACAGGACACTCTTGAACACCTAAAATAAAACACTCTCCTCCACTGCCCAAGTACAGAAACCCTGTGGCAAGGATTGACCCCTCACAGTAGCTGCAGACCAGCAGCCACTCTGCAGGACTTAATTCATTTTAATAGACCAATTCATAGCAACATGTTTTGGTAGAAGGGCTATTGTAGGAGTTGAATTGCTGAGAGACAGTGAAGTGGCAGCTGGACACTTGACCTCTATTGGAGCCTGATGGCCTTAATCAACACGAAGTCCGAATAAACTGTGAGAGTAYTCCATTTCCTTGACGTGTTCCCCACCTTCCTGTCTCCCAGGTTAAGTCATCTGTTCTTTATTGAGACACTGATTTATTAGACACTGAGGATGGATAATTCTGTATGGCTTCTATCCACATACTGGATTAGACTGTGATGCATCAGGGTTTCCTCTTCAACTGTAAAATCAGGCACAAGAGGAACATGGGTGGAGGTGAGAGGTGCCCATCATAACTTCTCAGGACTAATCTGTTCAGAACAAACAGAGCCACAAATCCTCATCAGACCACACAGTGGAGAAAGCTTTAGCAGTCATCCAGCAGGAAAAATGTTAAAGTTTGTTGCCATCTACAGCTCCAGAAAGGTCACCCAGCAGACCTCACAGGGCTGTTATTTCCCCATATCCTGGTCTGAAACACAGACAGGAAGAATCAAGCATGATGACAGAACAATTTTCCCCAAAGTTCAGATGCAAACACTTTCCCGATGATAAGATGTTGCCCTGGAAAGCAGGCAGTGATTAGAATAATCTGATCCTAAGAGTAGCTCCTTCAGGGTGCTTACTCATGCACAGTGAGAATTTGGGACACAGGAAGCAGTTACCAACACTGATTTCAGTGTCTACCAATACATAAGGCTGTACTTGTTGAAGTTCACATTCAACAATCTGTTCCTTTCAATCACCAGCTTGATTAAGCCTGTGCAGGAAAAACCAAAGCTAYGGTCTATTAGTCATAGGCGGAAGTTACATTTGGGTAGAGAAATGCCTCATTATAGATTCCTTCCCAACTTGTCCTCTCCTTCCATTTTTGGAAGGAGGGGACAAGTTGACTGATAGCCCACACCTGACTTCCCTCTCACAGATAGGCTCCTCACAGATTATCATCACTCCCAGCATCTTACCCATTATCACAAATCATAGACCTGTTGAGGTGGGAAGGGACCTCTGGAGGTCACCTAGACCAGCACCCCTGCTCAAAGCAGGTCATTTGGTTACACAGTCAACCCTCCACCTACCTCAGCCCCTTTCCTGCACTGACTTCCCCATTTACCCATCCTTGTGTTACTCAGCATTGCTCCTTTCACACCACATATCCACACCAGCTCATCAAGGACAAGTTTTGGTCATACTTGTGGGGATTAACCTGACCCACTGACACAGCACTATCTTAACCCCCCTCCCCCCCCACACACAATTTATTTCTAATCCAAGAAATAGGCCACCTTCTTTATATTAGGGATAAATCCTGACCACAGAAACAAGCATCACCAGCATCTGCAAAGCCCTATTTCACAACTACGCTGAGTTTGCAGCTTAATGCCATCTTCCCTGGGTGACATCTACATCTAAATTATGCTGTAGATCATCAGCACACCTTTCTTAGATGATGCATTGTTATAATGTTCATTCAGTCTTATGAGTTATTAGTGAGATAGATCACAAAAGCTAGGCTCTTCAGTAATGTACGATAATGAAAGCACAGTGCTTTCCAGGGAAAAAAGGATTCAGGAACATAAAGACAAAGCAAAGATGTCATTTACAAGAGAATTACTTGTGGAAAAAACATTTCTGTGTGTGCTTGTCTATGGGAGCAGATAATCTTATCCCTAGCCATTTACACCTCCAGAGAAGTAATCTACAAGACCTTAATCAATAGCCTTAAAAAGCAACATACTGGGAAGCCAGACTGATCTCTTATCTAACTCTTTCTTGCAATAGTTAGCTCAGAAACAAAGCTCATTAAAAAAAAAAATTACCCTTAATAAAGTATTACAAGATCTTCCCTTCAGAGAAAGATACACATTATATATGAGGCTATATTTATAAGTAGTGAATATATCTAAGTAATTAATTTTAAAAGAGAAACAGCTTTTTGATAATAACAGCCAATAGAAATAAGCACTTGCACTGTTTGACAAAGCAATATTAAAGCTTCAACCAGAGAGACCTGAACTAATTGCAAAGAAACAGAAGTCCTCTTTCACTTCTCATTCTCTCTCTCCATATGTTACTCAAAAAAAACAAACAAAAACCCCAAAAACCCAACCCTTCAGCCCTATAGGCATTACAACACCTTCTCTTCCTCAACTGACAGCCTAGTTCATCTGCAGCCTTGCCCCAGTTTCCATCAGTAAAATACAAGAATCCTTAACACTTACCTTTCCTCTCTCTGCACCTTAAAGCAAGCAACCAGGAACTAATATTCTTCTGCTCAAGACTGTACTTTCAGTCCTAGATACCACAACTTCTCAGCTTCAGCATTTCTGGCCTAGCTGGGGTTGAGAGGAAGTGCTTGCTCACACATTACCATTCTTCTCCTCTCAGTGTCTGGTTTTAGTTCTCTGATTTCCATGTGCTATCTCTATATGCATTGAAACAGAGCAAAAGCCTATATAGACTTATTTTTCTGGTCTTAAAAAGAACAGAACAGAATTCCTTTACAATCTTGCAAACTTTTTATTTGTTTAACTGAACATATAAACAAGCCTATTAGAATCAAAAGGAGTTCTTATGCGTATAAAGATACTCACAGACTTAAGCATTTGGAGGATCTGGTGGCAAAAGAGCAAAATTTAAGTGATACTTATCATACATTTTATTGAAATGATGGAACATTAATGCCAAATGTTATTTCTAGTAAAGCATCTGTTTAAGTATCTGCAYTGATTATTTTTATCCCATCCTTTATTTTATTTTATTGTGAAAACTCACCTAAAGGTACCCAGACAGTCCTCTAGCACTTACCTCAGACTTTCTTCTTTGTATGGTAGGTGCACCCAGGAGCTCTCATGATACACAGGAACCTGTTGGGCAGCGTGCTGAAAAACTACAGACTGAAAAGGAAAGTGTCTGCCCTATAATGTCTACAATCTTTTTTATTTCTTGTTATTCATGTTTTTGCTAAAAGGATATACTTACTTAAGATCATATCAACCCATCAGTAAGACTGSAGAGAGGTATTTAGTATCGTGCCTCCTAAGTCCCCTTGCTGCCTGCAGCCACCAACATCTCCGCCCCTTGGTTACAGCGCTGCCACAGCTCCCCCCTGCTTACTGTAGTTATCTGTCTTGTCTAGGGTGGGTTGAAGACAACTTGTCATAAGCTAACATTGTATTGCCTATATTATATTACATCCTAGCCTCTTCTGRACATAGCTCTCATCCCTGCTACTGTTGGCCAACTTGCTTGCACACTGTGCTTTCAATAGAGCAAGAGTTGTGCCTTCTCGAGTCTGGAAAATGTCCAGCAGAGATCGGATACTACTAATACAGCCAATTTTATAGTGTGTTACAGTCCTCCAGAGTCTGGATGGAGCTTGGCTGCCCTCATTAACAGCACACTGTATGCTTCCCTTTGCTGCTTTACATGAGTTACCAAAAAATTAATGTTTTGGTTTCTTCAATTTGTTCAGCAGCCTTGCTAACCTGAGTCTTTTTTCTTTCAGGTAGCCATTCTGGGAGACCTGCTGCGCTCTTATGAACATTACTGGCAGGATTACATAGGGGAAAATGTGGGTAGCATGTTTCCTAGCAATCCTGCAAATGATTCCTTAGGAAATAAGCTCTGTCACACAGCGCGTGCTTTAGAATGATCGAGTCATTTATCTCACACGTCTTTAAATAATTCAGAGGGAACCTGACATTTGGATAGCAGCAGAACATATTCTTTTTTGCATTATCAAGGAAAGAATAAATTACAGAAACATGCTGTGATTGAAAGAGCAACAGAAATGGTGACAATATTCATAGTATACAACTCTGTTGTGCTAACTGTGCACAGCTTGTAAGCGGGACAATGCTTTACAGTGCCACTATAGGAGCGGGAGAGGACATGCAAAGCAGGGAGCTATGCTTCCCTTCCTAGTTTTGCTCCTGCTAACAATTCCTTGTTGTTCTATGCCAGCAGGGGTTCATCCTCCCTGCTAGTTTTGATAGTTCACCTGCATCAAGGCTTGCCAGATGTACAGATTTGCCAGGCAGCATTTCAGGTCGGGGATCCAAATCAAATGGTAACTCAGATCACATATGCACGCAATCTTGGTCCCAGGAGCAGGAGGGCAGGGCCACAAGGGGTGCCCCCTAAAGGCCCAGGTCTGTGGAGATCCAGCAAAGGCCACTGCTGCGCTGCACAGTAAATAAAAGAGGAAAGGCAGAGGCTGCTGCAGGGCTGGGGAGAGCAGTCCCGACACCTGGACGCAAGCCCAAATGGCCTGGGAGTTTGAAATGTTCTCTGACGCTCTCTCAAGAGCACAGTCTCAGTCAGCCTGCTCCTAGATAAACAAACACAGACAATGACATTTTCAAGCTATTAATTAGTCTAGCTTTCACCGAAATTAATTTCAGAAATTAGTGACTTTGAGTATCACAGGGTTTAACCCTAAATGCTCTGATGAACCAAGTTCTGTTTGAGTTTCCTACTCATAGCCATTCTATAAAAGGGGATTTTAAGAACAAAAGTTGGTATCAGCCTCTTTCACACTCAAATAAGTAACTTTTGCATTGTTTATACACCAGGATTGTAAAGAAGATTTCTTCTCTTAACTTACTCCTCCAACTTCAGGTAGGAATAATTAGAAGCATCAAAAATCTAAAAAGATGTGTGAATATAGACATGCAAAGACTGAGCTTGGCTTCCACGTATTTTTATGTGCGTATTTCTCTTTGTCCAGTGCTGCAGCACAATGTCTTACTGACAGTTTTCATTAGTCAGTTTGTACTGGAAATGTAAATTAACCAGTCTCCCAAACAAGATTCCCTTTTATCACTGGAGTGTTCACATCTTGATTTTTAGACAATTTTTCACAGGGTTATTCATTAATTAGGTCTTTAATTATGGATTAATTAGCAGCTGAATTACAATATTCCTTATACTTCCTCAACTCTTGTAGCACTAATATGTTTGCCATCAAGCATGATAGATGTTACATATGCAAGGGGATTTATTACAGATGTATTCCCCTAGCCCTTCAGTGAGCTGAGTAATTATTCAAAGTGATTCTTCCGCTGACAATGTAGCTAATGAAACACCGGACTGATGTTTGTGACATAATCCCAGGCTCTTTTTTCACTCGACATTACTGAAGAGAGGCCTAATTCTTGTAAGACTGAGAGAGGCCTGATGTACTGAAAGGTATTTGAAATGGGGATGTATTTTAGGGCTGCTTTTTATCAAAGGAAAAACAAGCATCTCAAAAGTGCATTGCATGTTTTTAAAAATGGTTGAATCTATGAATGTAGCTGTTGTCTGCATGCAAAAATAATTGTGATGGGTAGGGGGGTGGGAAACAGAGGCATAGGAAGGCTAGAGCATGTGTTTATGATTGATTAGAGAAACCCCATTTAATTACTTATACAAAGACCCATGGCAAATAAAAACACACAGCATCAGTGAACAAAAAATGGAGGCTTTCAGCTACAATTAGATGATCTTAATTAAGCAGAAAATTAAGGTCCCAGGTTTCTCATACCTATTTTATGGCATCAGGTGTTTTTAGCAGAATATTTCATTGACTTATTTTCGCTCATCTTAYGCACAGTAGACCTGGGCCGTCCCCAGCTACTGGAGCTAACACTGTTACCTTTCTAAGTAATATCCAGAGGAGTTATCTATACAAATGACTGCATCCTAAAAATTACTTTAGGCTGCCTGTCCTATTTGAGAATAGCCATAGACCCTCCAAATTTTAGTCACATCCTCTTCTCCCGTAGGTACATTTACCACACAGTGATCTGAGAAGAATCCAGTCACATCACCTGCATCTTCCTCTATTGCAGAAGCAGAGCAAAAACCCACATCTGACCTACAACATCAAACCTCATAGTCACTTCTGATCTTAGATACAAGATCATTTTACTCATATGGTGAGTAAAATGCTCAMAGGTAGTTCCTAACAGTCATATTCCATGGTTTAAGAAGATAGGATGCACTATTTAGATAAGCAAGGGAAGAAGCTATTTTCAATTATTCCACTTCAGCAGCCAAATTATCTGAGCTAGAGTGGTCCAAACCCCACTGTATAGCCATAAGGTGGCAGATGCATCTCAGCAGCACTCCTGCCTGCCCGCAGCTTTAGCCTTCCCACGAAACCTGGGGAGGCACAAGCAGCATGGAGCAACATCTTCCAGCTGGAGATACTCCTTGGGATAGTTCTCCATCTCCACCTGCTGTCAGAGAGGAGCCAAGTGGATGAAACTTGTGGATAAAATCTGTCTTTTGGGTAATGGGTGTTATCATCCATCACTGATCCTTGCAAGGATGCTGAGTTAACTACTAGTGAGAGGAGCAGAGCTTCCTATTAGCCTTTTAGCCTACAGAAAGTAACAGGTATCTTCACAGCCCAGCACTAGACAGACTATAAAGACCTGTAGTAGCAATAACAATAATGACAATATTTGACTTTACATGATAGGCTTTGTTCACAAAAGATTTAGCAGGTTAGATTTCCTATACTGTGTTAGATTAGCTGTAAGTGGCCTTCAGAAGCTGAACTTCTAAAACTCTCTTTAAATTCCACTCTAAATTTTGACAGACAACAAAGATAAATGACCAGCCACTCCAAACATTTTTTTATTGAAAATCATTCTCACACCAACGTATGTCCTTGAGATGTAATAGCACGGGTTTATTATAACTGAGTCATGGAGTGAGCAAATAGCTGGAGTCTTGAAAGCTTTCCTATGTTATAAAGTTTGGACTTGTCACAGGTGTAAATGTATTTAGATTAGAGGTATTACACACGGGGTGAATCTGATTAACTATCTTTAAAGATAGCCAGCAAACATATCACATTGGATTAATGCTCTATGTTTCAGCTATTTTTCCCATATACATTAGCATTTAAACTTCCATATTGTGACAGCAGCAACGAAGACCTGATAACAACTGCTCACTTTCACTCCCACTTTGACCCCCCCATATCTGCAGAAATGCAATAATCGGCAAAACTGTCACTTACCTACCACTAAAGCACACGAGTGTCCAGAGCTCCCGGGTGTACTCTGCGGTTATTTAATTTGGGGCGCGGAGGTTGTTTATAGCAGCAACATAGCTTCTGGTGAGTCAGACCTGTTTGAACCCCACAGCGTGACTAGCCTTCCAGATGTACTAATATGCTATATTTGTAAAGTGACAACATGATCTGTGGTCTTGCAGCCGAGACATGTGCAGGATGAAATATCCACACTGCATGACTCAACACCGGACCCGAAACAGCAGCGCTAAGAGGACAGCATCCCACTTGCACTCAGGAAAGGGTGGCAAAGCTAGCGCTGCTCAGGCTTAAGAGTTTTTCCTTGGAAAAGGGCATGGATAATGAAAAAAAAAAAAAAGGAGACAAGCAGTTGGCATTCCTCGGGTGCTTTCTGTTCCTCCATAAGTCTGCGCGTGTGAGAGACAAACGGGCAGGCACCCCGCTCAGGCGCTTGCTTTGTGGTTGCCCTGAGCCATTGGTCTAGGGCAAATTCTACTTTTATTTGCTGATGGTGGCTGGTTGGGGGTTTTTGTTTTTTTTTTTAATGCCTACTTTTGGGTATTGATAGCCGTGTTCCTGCTGTTAGTGCTGCCACTGAGAAAAAAACAAAACAAAACAAAACAACACAACTTCGGTAAATTACCTGGGAAGGCGCCGCGGCGCTGCCTGCGGGGCCTGGCCGGTCCTGGCCGGGCCGGTGCCGGCCGCCAGGCTCCGTCCCCCCGCTCCCCCCCGCGGGCGCAGGGCCCCGGGGGCGTGGGGCACCGCCGCGGGGCCGGGGGGCACCGGGGGGGGCCGGGCCGGGCAGGGGCGGGATGGGGCAGGACGGCCCCGGCGGCGCTGAGATGGCGGCCGGGCCGGGCCGGGCCGGGCCGTTGGGGCACCGCGGGGGGGGCAGGGCCCGGCCGGGGTGGCGGCGCCCGCAGGGCACGGACGGTTTAGTACAAAACGCCGAAGTTTGGGGGTCCTATTTTTAATGAAATATGCTTATTAATTCTTAATTATAGCATCTGGATTAGTCCCAAGAAATCTGATCTTCACCTCGCAATGGAGGGAGAGAAGACATTTCTAGTAAAGGATTTGGAGTCTGATGTTTTCAAAAAAAAAGTTTTGCCTCAGAAATGTTTTTGAAAACTGCTTTTAATTTCCTTCCCAATTCTGCTTTTCAATTAAAATATTGTTTAATTTTCTGATTAAAAAGAATGGGATTTTTCAACCATCTATGTTTATTACTGATCACTGCCAGTAAAAATAAGCATTAATTACAGCAGCTGGGCTGTAATTGTTGGCTTAAACTTCAGATATTAGTTTTACATTGCTATGTTTTCACTATAATCACACTACGCTGGTACCAATGGAAGGGGAAAATCAGGTAAAACAATGAACTGCTGCCGGTTTAAAAATTCCCTTTTGCCTTCAAGCGTGAAGCAGATAATATCAGGAGTTGGCTGGATCTTTTTCGATTTAGCATGTTTTCCCCACCCTCGTGACACACCTGAGGAACCTGCTTCACAAGGACTTGCAGTTTGGCCACCTTATGTTTCACAAACGGTGGTGAAAAATACACTGATTGTCATGACCATATCTGAGGTGCCCAAGATACGTTTATCATCTGGTGCATCTGCCCACCAACATGCACATTTTTGCTAAATAGCTGTCTGGGTTTCCCTAGCAGAGATGCACATCTGACTTGAAGCCATTGATAGGAGAAATGAGACACAGCAATAACAAGAAGCAGAGGCAATACATCCCTCTTCTGATCAAAACCACAGTTCATATTTCTCCTTTCTTGTACAGTGCCTAGGAAAACATGTTTCCACATTTTCATGTCTGGTACACAATAAAATTAAGTTATTCTTAATATTATTGTATTAAGAAGATATGATCTCCAGCTTGTTTCAGAAGCTGCTGGTTGCTGTTTTTTTCCAGGTGCTGTTTTTGGCTAGGTAAGGTGAGAGGTCCCGCACCTGTAGAGAAAAAGGCTGATCCTCTAAAGGAGAAGATGCCAGAGGTAGAAGAATGTCTGAGAGAGGGCCTGAGAGATCATGGGGATGCGTAAAAAATGACAGCAGAGACTGAGAGAAACACAGAAAGAATATATAATACTTTTTAATGATGGATCTCAGTGTACTTTACAAAAAAGATCAAGGAAAAGGAAAACTGTAAGCCAAGTACTCAATACTTAAGTGTGTCCAAAACCAGCTTCAGCCAAAGAGTGTCTTGCATCTTAGGTTGCACAAATCCAGTCAAGCTGTAGTCTCTTCTTGGAGCTAATAGGGGAGCTGGTCTACAAGAAAATAATGGGAAGAGCTCRAATAACTAGATACCAGGCACAAAGGATAGTGAAATACACAGCACAGCTCAGTGAACAGGCAAAAGTCTCATTTGCATCCAGCCAAACTTATTGGCAGGCCTGTTAAGATTTACTTGATTGACAGAGGCTATTTCCTCAAAGTCTCTGGGGCATCCTCCACATCGTGCATCCCGGTGTAGCAGTGCCAGACCTCGGCAGAGCCTCAGACCTGGCTCTGTACCACCTGCCATGGTGCCCCCAGGAAGTACTCCTTGGCCAGCCGACATGGGGCACCCAGCCCAGGTCTGCATGCTCCTGCAACAATGCTGCATTAAGCTGAACCACCTTCCTGGACAAGGTACCAAGGCAGCCGTTTTACAAAGACACAGGTCCGTTTTGGCTGTTGGAGCTGATCAGCCCCGCTGGACTAGAGCAAACTCCAAATGGAGCTGGGGCCTGTGCCGAACTCCCTGGCATCCCAGTCCTGGGAATAGTGTGCAAAAATACCCAAGCTGTTGCTATGTGCAGCCAGCTGCTCCATGAGACAGTAGCTATATTGCTTCCAGTGACAGGCTCACTCTGAAAGCAATACAGCCACGGTCATGCATCATTGTGCTCGTTTAATCCTGCTGCCATCTTAAGATAGCGCTCTACCCATGTGACTAATAAATCCACAACTCAAATAATCTAACCAGGGTAACTGAGAGTTGACTTTTAACACACAGACCAAGGGATTTTTTTCTACTTCTGTTCTAGCTGGAGCACAGATTCTGTACATTTTCTTTACCTGAAGAATCTCTTCTGGCATGCCACTTTGCAGGTAGAAAACTCCTCACAAAGTAAAGGTCAACAAAGAGGTCAACACAATCTATTGAATAAACAATTGCAATAGATATTTTCATTTTTCTAGTATCTCTTACTTCTCTGTTCTATTCTGGATAATAATATGTCATTAAATTGAGGTCAGTAGAAGACTTCTGGCATTCAGGTGAGTGTCCAGGTAACACGGGTTCCCACAYAGACCTAGCATGGGTGGAAGTGGGAAGAGTATTTAGTGTAGACAAGGCACCATCACGGTAACACTTTATGCAACAAAGACTGACAGTAGCATTGCTGCTAGTGTACCTGTCATCAAACCGTCTACTGTAAGGAAGATCTTAATACAGGTGCATGACAATTAACAGCCTTTTAGTGACACATCTCCCATAAATATCCAACAAAGCTAACCCCGTGAGAAGACTGACACAAAGCCTGGCTAAAGAAAAGACAGAATTTGCAATACGGATTTTCGATTCACTAGAACAGGGCTGTGAAGCCCTTAGCTCCAGAATATTTTTACTTGTTGCTTTATTTTCATACTATCCATGTGGGTGTCAATCTAGAGTTGCCAGAGCTGCAGAATGACTGTAATAACACTACAGAATCCATAAGTCCCATTACAAGCCAGTTCAGCTGGACAGATTCTTATGTCAACAACGTTTCAGTCTGGAGGCATCAGCCCTTTCTGAGACAGTCTCAGTGGCCACCAAGGAAAACATCCAATTTATAACTCCTGCCAGAGCTATGGCCCAGAGATGGCTACTCTAAAATGTGCCTGGAGCATTAGTACCATGGGCAAAGCCTCAGACAACGTCTGTAATTTGGGGCTGTGAGTCATACGGCCTTGTTTTCTCACCTGTGCTACAAAGCCTCTCGTGCAGATTTAGCTATGTTACCACAGAAGTGCTTCAGCAAACTCATCTTATCGCTCTTGGGTGAAGTTGCATCGCCCTGCTGAGAAAAGCCTTCCTTCTGGTACTGTGTTTGGAGACTTTGTCAGGGACCCTGTCAACACAGTAGGCCAGTACTCAATAGTCACAGCTCCCAAGTGGTCTGGGAATAAGCGACTCTCAGAGACCATGAATTAACTAGAGTGTTGTCCCCAGTATTTTTAAAATGTCTTAGAAATCATTTCARCTTGTTGAGGCTGTTCTTCTAGAGGTAAATCGCCCTCCAGTAAATGTGCAATGACCTTAAAATCATCAGAGAAAGAATGTCTAAGAGTTCCTGAAGGACTTTGCAGGCACTCTGAGCAAGAAATACAGCACTTAAAATCAAGAATGGTACAAAACACTACAGCTTTTGCCACTCTTGCTGAGTAGACAACAAGGCTGTGACTGCACAAGTTCTTCCCCAGGGGGTTGTTAACTAGGTTACAAAAGATCCCCAGCTGGAACTGTATCAGTACCAATAATAATAATAGCATTAGCGTTTCATGATCAGTCCTCCATATGAAAGATGTAAAGTGGAAGCCAAGTTTTACTCAACCTCAGGCTTCTTTTAGAGCTACTTACACTTGTACCTGATTCAAACTGAATCACCTCATTTAAGAAGCATTTTCTGAGCAAAATAACGGGCATGTTACCTATTGGTCTCTCTCTTATTACATTTAATTGTGCAACAAATCAAAGGCACAGGAGCCCGCTGGTGTGAAGGAGCAGAGATGAGATGTATGTTACATTTGATTGACCAGTAATTGCTGAGAACAGGAGGCTCTTTGGTAGGCACCGGGCTCAGTAGACAGCCTCATTAGATGTGTCATTAAAGGGAGCGAACCGTAGCCATCCAGCCACCCTGAGCAAGTCAGTGAAGCAGCACAAGCTCTTTCCAGGGGTGCATATCTTAATCAAGGCATAATGCGGCACTGTCAAGGGATACGAACCTGTTTTTTTCCCAAGGAAGATTAAACCCGGGGGAAGAACAGGAAACACAGGAGAGCTTTGTTCCTTTTATAGTTGCCTTTGTCCACCCAGGGCACAAGAGCGAAGACACCACTGGGCCATCACATGCAACACCCTGTCAATAGCAGCCTATTCTGGGAGCATGTCTGAGCAGGTGAAGCAACTCACTGGCCCAGTGAAGACCACATCTCACCATCGATCCCCAAAGATTTATGGCTCATGCCCCGTCGCACTCCATTGTGATCCACTATAGGAAAGCAAAGAAGCGCTCCTACTCAGAGCCTTCTATGAAGCAGCACACACACAGTTGTCAGCCCCCTCCTGCAGACCTGCTGCATTACAAAATCACAGCAGAAGAGGCTGCTTTTAAGAATGAAACAAATGGTGCCATCTGCTGACCAAAGGACAAGGACACCTAGCTCCTTTGCACCCAGAGCACTGAACCATGAGGTTTTTCTGCCTTCAGCAATACTGCTACACAGGGACAAATACAAATATCTTTTTTTCCCTTCATCTCTATGTATTGTATGCAGGCTCAGACAAAATATCTCCTTTGGCAGTATATTTTGCAGAATACATGTACAAATAAGCAGCTAGAATATGTAATTCTCTGTGGTGTGATTGCCCTGTTACAATAGTCCCATAGTAGTCCCATACACAATATGTGGTGCAAATTACTAGGCTACCAATCAGTAGTTTTGTTGGAGGAACACCGTGTATGAGGACAAACTATAGCAAAAGAGAGAAAGAGAGGAGCAAAAGCTGTCTTCTAATCAAGCAAGGTACTGTTGTTTTTAATTCCTGGACTGCTTCTGGTAAGCTAAGGAGCTCTCCAGTAAGCAGCTTCTGATATTTAACCTTTTGTTGTAGCCAACATGCCTTTCAGTAGGCACTCTAAATAACCCATGCTGGGAATTAATTGTCATGAGAAGACACAAAGGCAAATTGGAAAATAGAATTGCATTTTGCAGGGCCTAAAAACAGGGGCAATAAGCTTGAATTTGATGAAATAAAGGAATGAAGACACCAAAGAATTAAAAAGAAGATTGACAAAAGACTATTGTAACTTCCTCATGAGAACTGATGGAGCTGTCACATAAGTCATGTCAGCAAGTGAGGAAAAACCATGACATCAGAAAACAAATTTGCCCAGGAGTGCCAGGGCCAGCTCTTGTTTTCACAGGGGAAAAAGTGTAATCTGACCTCAGACTGCTGTTCTGACACATGGTAAATCAAAGCAAGATGAACTCTTACTGAAGACATGGCCACTGGGTTCACCACAGACCTGAAGGTCATAGTAAACATTGGGACTTGACCCACGATAGGGGCTGGCCCCCACTGGGACAGCAGATGCCCTTATGCCACCTGTTGCCTCCCCGCACTGGCTGTGCTGGTGGCTCCACAACCTGTCATGGGGCTCTGAAACCCATTTGCAGACAATGTTTTGAGGTCAGCTAGCACCAGTTTCAATTTAGCTAAAAACACCAGGTTGTTTTGATGTTTCAGTGGCTCAGGAGCCGCCTCATGGCCTGTGCGTGAGCCAGAAGAAAGAGTTAACAACAACAAAGGTGTAACCTAGGCAGCTTCAATGGAAAACTCATTTCGAGAGTTTATGAAACTTGCTTCTTGCTGATGTGCAGTCACTCCCTACCCCCGGCAGCTGCCCAATATTTCTGAGCTTTTGCCAAATTCTTATCATAGCTTTATAAGGTAAGGTAGAGCCATGGGGAAAAGAAGTTTTAATCCATACCTATAAACTATGAGCAGAGGGAGAGGGGGCCTGAATGTGATCTTATCCAACAGGAGCAACTTTCGGATAAGCATAGGAAGAAAATTACTGCGTGACTTCTCAACTCAGTGTCATCCTACTTATTACAGATTAGATTTAGATGACACTGGCATGACCTGATAAACATGTCAGCAACGGTTCAGGTAGATTTCAGACACTTGCAGCCCAGATGAGAGGGCTGTCAGACAAGGATAATTTCTGCATCTATAGCGCCACATAAGAAGCTAGTTCAAATTAGGGCAGTAAAGCTTGACCTAGGGTTGTAATGAAAAATCTGTGTTCACTGTAGCTCTTGTGCCATCAGACCTGAGCTAATTCTGCAGTGATTCTCGCCCTGCCTTACGTCCTGCTCTATACTACAGACAGAGCTGAAAGAAATTGCACTGAAGAAAAGTTCAGCCTCAAAAAATGCCATTTTAACACTGTAAATATAAAAACCTTCAGGAAGAGCCCTGAAAGGAAGAAAAATAATGTAATTGTGCCAGTCTGCTGGGTTGTTAATGGTTTTCATTCATACCGAGTGTTGGGTTTTAACTTGAAGCGAGAGAAATACAAAGACCAAGAATGAGAAAGAAGGCCTGGAGGTGCAAAAGGAGGAGTTTTAATTTTATGAACATTCTTAAGACACATTAATATTGATAAGGTAATTCACTCAGAAACAGTCAGGCATTTCCTTCTGCACATGACTCATGGGGCTGGTTAACAGAAGGTAGATGCCACTGAATATTTAAGAGCAGTGGAATACAACCTGACAAAAGAGGCTCTATTCTGCAAGGATGGAGTTGCCAATCTTCCTGACCCCACTAGCCTATAAATCTTCATCTGGCTGAGAGCCACACAGTGCATATTCCATGCCATGGAGAGCCACGGGGCAGGGGAGCACTGGGGTTTGTGCACAGGCTGGAGGGGAGACCCCCATCCCCAGGTGTCCTGCCTGGGACAGTGTCCCACCAGTCTGTGCAGCAGAAGCCAAATGGGTTTGACAGATTCTTGGGTTTGAGGGTAACTGCTGGTCCTAATAGTCCTTATGGGCTCTCCTTGTCCAGTCTGATATGTCAATTATTTCTGTACTCAGAAAGTCCTACTGCCAGTTGTGTGCCGTAGCCTCAGGATGGGAGATGCACTTGAAGAGCTTGCAGGACGTGCAGATAGAAAGCTCCACACCAGCCACTTCTGCATGAGCAGCATGCTAATAAGAACATTATCCTTTATCAGTACCGCTCAAAGCAGCTGAGCTTTGTATTGTTGGCAACAGTAAATATTAAAGGTGCTACAGCCACTATATATATATATTATCCTTCAGTCTGTCAAGCAAGCATTACAAGAGGGGGCAGTGGCAATTACAGAAGGTAATTACAGGTGAAGACAATGCAGTTTATCATGGCAGATGACGAATTGCAAGAAAGGATGAAGGACTCTGGTTCTGTCTGGGCAATTCATACAGATTAAACAATAACTTTAAAATAATTAACCTAGCAGAATGTAATGATTTTTAAAAACAGTTTAAATGGTGTTTAATTTATTTAAATGAACTGTCCCATTAAAACCCACATCCATCATTTTGATTTGGAAGGGAAGTTTTAATAAGTCCAAACTTCAGCGCAGTTTTAGTAACAGTATTACAGATTTATAGATAAATGTCTCAGGTGGAAAATATTCTAATACAATAAACTTGTAATTAGACATGGTAAGAATTTCTCTGGAAGTTAAAAATCAGAGAGAATGGCAATATCTTTAATGGAAATATTTTGCTATGTTTTTAACTATTTGTAATGATAGATAACCATACATTTATACTAGGACTATCAGAATTTATGATCTGAAGCAGCAAAATTACAGGCTTCTAACATGGAAAGTAAAAAAAAAGTGTGAAGTGCTCAGATTCCACAATGGAAATAATAAAAATACCACAACAATAACAGGCAGTATCCAAGCAGCATCATGCTGATAGACACTGCGGTGAGAGCATGTTTTAAGAAGGTCCTCACAACTCAGGGCTCTTCTGAATATTCTCCCCCACTATTGCTGGCACCAGTCAGACAGCAATTTTCACCAACTGATCAAACTCCACCAGGACTATTGAAAAAATGGCTCTGGCAGCTCATTTTTTTGGAGGCRAGGAGCTGTCTCCCCAGGTCCCACCTGTACTCGCTTGAAGCCAGTGCATGTGGGGCGTGTTGCAGGGTTGCGTGGAGGCTCGCACAGCCCTGACCCACAGCAGTATGAAAGTTAAATGAGGGAGGCCTCTGTCAGAGTCCCTGACCTTGCAATAATTRCCAAATAACAAGGGATGCCAGAGCTAAAAGTGCTAGGAAAAATACATACTGGGTGGAAAACAGAGCAATTAAAAGCCCACATTCCTCTGTAAATAAGAAAAGGATTTAAGCAGCGCTTTACTCTGTATCCACAAGCAGTGGGTGCTGGAAAAAGAGAAAGGTTGATTTCTGACAGTCATTGATTCTCAGGCAGTTTGTGTTTTAAACAGTTTTCAGTTAGCTCTGACAAGGCTGACTGGAACACTGTATTTCAGAAATTTGAGGAGATTTGCATTCCAAGCAAGCAAAGAAGGAGCATGGAAAATAAAATACATTAAGAAAAAAAAAGTGAAAAGACACTTTTTGACTGATTCAGGGTTGGAGGGCCTGCTTTGCACTAGTGGAGAGCAAAGTGAGCCCCCGATAGGAACCAGAAGAAGAAATTTGGATAAAACACTCAGAAAATACAAGGGTCTGCAGGCCTTATTTCTCTATGATGGCATGTAGTCCAAGTCTAAATGTAGGGTTTAAGGCATGATTTCATGGGACAAGGTGAGCTGACCTAACAGATCCATTCCATGGAAAAGTGTGAAGTCTTGCTACCACTTTTTTGGACCTCTTTCCCTACTCCTAGCTGCATGCTCCCACCATTTACCTTGTGCCAACTCTTGCAGTCATCAGTTCCTCTCAGTGAGCTTCTTCCTTATCCCAGAAGAAAGCTGTTCCAGCAAAATACATGGGTAGTTTTCTGTGAGACAAATCAGTTTAGCTGTTGAGTCCAACAAGTACCAGCACAGTGGACAAGACTGGACCGCTCGACTGGGAGTGAGAAGGAAAAAGCAGAGAGGCAGGGGGAGAAGTCTTCCCCCATTAGTAGCAGCAAGTTGTTATATTCAGTTCAGCAGAATGTGAAACTAGTAAAAAAAAAAGATTGAAAAGAATGTCATAGCACCATTAGTTGTGTCTTCATTCATACATGGTTGGTACACTCTCAGAAGACATGGCATGCACTTTATTGTCCAGAGTCATGTTACTTCATTTTATAACTCAGCATCATTTAACAGTGTCCAAATCGTCTTCTAGGATTTAAATATATTTACAGTTACACAAGAGGAAAACTCACAGTAAATTTATTGACACAGATTATTTTGCCTAGATTTATATCTCGGTAATTGCAAATAGAACTGTGGCTAAGATAAGACTTAAATTTGTAGGATCTCTAAGTTACTACAAATGTCTGACACATTCATGGCACCCTGTCCAAACTGTCTCCTGAAGAAGACAGAGGATCTGCASAGAAAAAGATAGTTTATTATATTCCAGCTTCCATAGCTGGGAATTTAACTTATGTAGCTCCACTGACTTCAGCACGTAACCATTTTTTAACATTTAGCAAGCTAATGTAGAATGCTAATGTATCGTTCAAGATATGGAGCAAATAAAAATTGCTCCCTTAATACTAATTTACACAGCTGACTATGATCCAAGCCTGTTGGCCTCATCCTTGTCCCAGTGTACTCACTGGTAGGTCTTAACAATTGTGGACAATTGTCCCATTGCAGRTAAGTAGAGGCTATGTTGTTTCTGACCCCATTTTTAGGCTTGAACATTCATATTTACATATTTAACCAACTTTGTCCCCAAGACAAATTTTAATGGGATTGCTGAGCTGGTGCTGAGCTGACATGGAGCTTGCAGACAGCAATGGGTAGGCCATGTTCCCCATTCCCTTCTTCTCCACATCTCTTTCCTGCCCATGCTGTTGGCCAAAAAACACCTATTCTGATGATGGTTGAGCAAATTTAAGTCACAGACTAAAAAAAAAACAAAAAACAAGAAACTTTTTCTTTCTGTTGAATGTGCTCTCTGCTGACTTAGTGAACCAAATTGTGTGGAAGAGATAGGAGAAAATCAGAAGCCAGTGGCTGGAAGCAGCTCACGGGACAGGAGTAGCTCAGATTTTCCCCCATTAAACAACATGACCTGCCCTGCCTAGTTCAAGGAGAACCACATCACAATAGCAAGGAAATGGAAGAAAAGATAAGAAGATAAGGAAGATAAAAAAAAAAGACCTCTGCCCTCCCTTGCACACTAGGCACCTTCCACACCTCCAGCACTATATGCACAGTGGGCTTGATGTCCTGAACTGACACATTGTCTTCACCACTGAAGTGTAGCCTCTTCTGGTTCTGACACAACAGTGAAATGGTGCAAACCTCGTGCAATACAGCATGCTTTGTCAAGCCCATAACTTACCTAACAGTTTGCAGTCACTGTTCACCATGGGAAAATTGGGTGCATTCAAATGCAAACCTCTCCGAAGAATTATGACTTGCTAGCACACACAAATTGGTTCATTTTTTATACATATTTATATATATATGTTTAAAAACCAACATTAATCCTGTTTTAATCAAACTTGGAAAGGTTCACACAGCTGGAAAACCTAGGACATTTGCGCAGAAGAGCTGATAACTGCTATCACTGCCTCCTCATTGACTCTTCAGTGGCAACTTCACACTTCTTGCAGTTCTGCAAGCATTGATTTAAAATGGCCTGTAACACTGCCAGCTCAGTTTAACACCAAGAAGCTGAAGGTAGTAAAAGAAGAAGGGAAGGAAAAAAAGTATGCAAAGAAAGTGCTACAAGGGAGTCTACAACTTGGAAATATTTCTCACTATATTCTGGTAAAAACATTGCTGTTCCCTTCCTATAGACTTCTCTTTTCACTTTATGTGAAAACCAGGTAAATCTAAAAGCATTCCAGGACTTTTGATATCCCAAAGTCAAATTTTAATAATCAGCTACTTATATCTGACCTTGAAAGTTCTGTTTTCCCAAGTTAGCTAGTAAGTCATTTTGCGTCTTGTTCATGTAGCGTTGCATTTGAGAAAGAGAGATGCTTATTTTTCCAATGACTGCAATGTAATCACTCTGTGTGCACTAAGGAAACTGTGCACAAATTCTGTGAGAGCCATCCCAAATAGTGGTAGATGACAGTGTACTCAAAACACCAACTTTGGTTACCCAAGGGGCCACCACTAACTTAAGACTGGCTCCTTGTTAGCCCCAGTAGGAAATGTCACTAATATTTCTTTAATGGAGGCATGGCATCTAGCCCGGTATTCTCTATTGCCTTGACCTTTTGTTGTGCTTTTGTGTTGCAAAATGAGTGTGTAAATCCATATTGTCATACCAGTTCTCCCAAAGGCCTGGTCCCTTTGACATGGCAATTTACGTGTAATTCCTAAAGTCGACAAGCTCCAACGCCTTGTGCTAGACTGTAAAGGATCTTGGCCACCCGCCTGGCACTCACCTGATGATTAGTTCAATTTTAAACTTTGCAGGTGCAAATCTCCTTGAGGCAGGCACTAGTCTGCATACAAGCAAGTCTCTCACACAAGGTTCTCCATTTTGCATGGGATCAGCAAATCCATAAGTCTACCCAGAAATACTGTGATTTCAGGAGGCTTTGACAGGACTAAGGATTTGCCAGTCTGAAGCAGCTTGCAGTGTCATGCCCAAATCGTGGCCAGGACCCCTACCTGGGGAAGAAGGAATCAGGCCAATTTCCACTGTATAACCCCAAAAGTCCCATTTAGATATCCTAGACTTAATGTAATTATGGTTTCTCTTGAAGATGAGTTGAGAAGTTATTCAGTTCATGGCTTTGGTATTTCAGTTTTTAAAACTAGATATTTCCTACAACATGTGCTTTTTGCACACCCTGCTGGCTTTTCAAAATGTTCCTGTGGCAATTTATGCCTATATAGATATAAATCAATCTTCATCCCACATGTATCAGTGAAAACACATCTGCCTCTGACACTTGCTGTACAATGTGTGCAGTAGTGGGGCAGATTATCCCAGAAAGAGGCATAGGCAGCCCGTATCTGCTGTGACATAAGTTCACGCCAGTGAGCAGTAGTGGAAATATCCATACTGGGAGTGGGGGGTAGACAGGTGATAATTGCCTTTCAGGTGCTTATTGACTGACTTGCTAAGCAGGAAAGCAGAAGTAGCAGCCAAGTCGTACAGGATGCAACTTGAAAAGCTGCTTTGAGTTCTCACAGGGGATTTTTTCTTTAAACAAATGATGGTACGCAGTAGCTAGAGGGGCTTGCCACAGAATACGTTGTTATTTCTTCCTCTGTTTTGAAAGGATGCAGGATAATGAGTAAGAGCCTCCCTACTAGGCTACAAAGGTCGAGATCCTCTTTATGGCTCTGTCAGTGTTCTTGAGTGATTTTCTACCAACTGATGAGAAAAGATTTCCCCTTTTTTTCAGTGAGTTGAAATTAGTTAATGAGAACTTTGCTGATCAGTTGATTTTTGTAAACCAAGTATTTAGCTACTTTGAGGGATTCTTCTCCTTTTCCCACCTAAGCTGCAACTTAGACTCTCCTTTACCCTTCTGCTGAGCCCCCTTCTCTGTTTTAGACTCTTTTGTGTTCTTCTGTTCTCTGACACCCTGAAGCTGGGACTGGGAATGGGTAAGAGACTTTTTACTGTCAGCATGTGAGGAAAGACTTGAAAATATTCCCTTTTTCCCTTATGTTTTTCCTTATTAAAATTAAAGGCAAGACAGAAGACCTCCAAAGAATTGGACAAGGGCAGTTGCTTTAGGAACACAAGCATTCCTGAAATATTTTGGATTCTTGCTAGAGTCAATTAATGGAACAAATATCTTTGCAAAGTTGTATTCTCAACTACCTCTCTGTGACCTCAAAGACAGCAAGTTTCTGTGCTATCCTATAATTAAGAAACATGCACTGAAACAATCTTTCTGCTGAAGGAATCATGATAACAGAGTGAATAATTCAAACCAAATGCCTTGGTGGCATTTACCTCACTTTCTTGTTCTGCTAAGTGTCTGCAAGCAGATTTCATTCCTCTTGAACTTGTTTTTAAAGCACTAAATTCTCCATCTGTATCACATTTCTAAATTTTTGCTTAGCTACCTTATCTGGTCTGTTTGTTTCTACTTCTTAAATTAGATGATTTATTTTAAAATCACATTTCTAACATGAGTGCTAGGGACCAGTGGATTTCTGGGATCATTCCTGAAGGAAAGCAAAATCTGATATTTCTGCTGCCAGTAATTTTTTTTTTTACCAGGAAGTCTTTAGAAAGCTCACTATAAGGCAGGACCACCAGTAAAGGCAGTTCAAATGTGTAACCTTGCTCTGCATTCACCAATCTCTACTTGAAGCTTTTAAAAGTCTTTCACACTGGAAGCCAAGGAGAGCTCGCTGTTGAAAAGAACCTATTTTCCGACCACTTGAAGCAAATAGTTTTTAAGAAGGAGAAGTGGTGTGGGAAATGAACTATACATATTGTGCCTTGAAAATAAGCTTTGCTGTGTTATAAGAGACTTGGTCTTGATAGGGAGAGGCCAGTAATGAGTGAGGGAACCAACATACCTTTCTCATGATCATGTTTTAAAACTTGTCAGGATCCCAAATTTCTCTTTTCAAAACCATTTTTTTTAGGTGCACTTTTACTTGAAAAGAGACTCATGGATTTTCTCTGTAGTCTTGCCAAAGTGATGCTGGCAATAAATTAAAACAGCTCCCTGACCACTGCAGACTGGGACAATTTTTTCACTAAAAATGGTTTTACAGAGCCATTTCCTCCTTTCACCCTGACTTCAATCTGCGTTAGGCAATAACATGAGGAAAATATAGTACTGAAGGACAATCTTGTTTCTCAGCTCCTACCAGAAGAATCTCAAGCAATTATAGAGCCACTAAAAACATGGGATGCAAGACATGAAGAGGTTATCTTATCATCCTGCCATGTGGCCCAGAACAGGTTAAAGAATACCCAAAAGCAACATAGTCCTTGTGTAACAGACATTTTCAATATTTCTTTATTTTAAAATCTCTTTTTTCCTAGCCCATTGTATTTCAACACAGTTGAAGGAACATCTGCATTTATAACTCTCAGATGATGACAGATGTAAGAACATATGTATGTGTGAAGGTAGGGTGTAGGAGTTGCTGCTTTTAACAAAATCTCACAGGCAAGATGTTAAACACACTTTGCTGCAAAAATGGAGGAACTTGTATCTTGGGCAGTTTTTCTGAATGTCTGAAATACTTCGGAGGCTGATACTGTGACTTTGATGAATGGAAAAGGTAAAGGAAATTATTAAAAGCAGTCTATTTTCTATTGGTTTACCGATAGGCTCATTTTAAAAGAGCTCTATTCTTCTACTCTTAACCGAAATTGTGATGCTGTTATCCATGGTACAGAGGAACTGCTCTCTATGCAAATATGTTTATGGGACTCTGCATAGCTTCCCCACATATTTCAAGATGACTGCGGTAAGTAAATTAGCTTCAGTGACTGAGGCAGCAGATATATTATCTGTTTTTTCACTAAGCAAGATCCTAAACTGTTAGGTTGAAGTAGAAGGCTGACGCCAACATTAGAACTAGAACATTAAACTTATCAAAAAGCATCTTGGATAAACCTGGCACCGCAGRTGACACTACAGTTAATTGAGGGAAAACTGTCAGATAATAGATTTATGTTAATAAAACAAACAACTTGGGAAATCCAAGTCCATACAAAGCTACTGAAAGGTTTCAGTAAACTACCCAGAATTCCAAAAATCTGACTTTTGCCTCCCATGTAAAGAATAAACTGCACAATTGCCTTAGCTTTTTAGCTCCCACTAGCTTCTCTCTTTTGAATGCCACCGTTAGCAGCTATTCACAGCTCCTTTGAAATTTCTTGGGCTCCTGAGTGCCCACCAGAAATACATGCCAGCGGCTCAAAAGGGGTTTTTGAATAGAAGGAGAAAATGTGCATGTGCACAGCAGAAAGGAGGCCTCGTTTCATTTACTCTTGCGGAGGAAAGCAAGTATGAAGAGGAGATTCTCAAAATACTCTGCTGGAGTGCGGCCGGCAGAAAACGTGTTTTTTCTCACTGTTCATATTCTGATTTACAGAATGAAAGGAGGCCAGAACAATCCCACTTGTCTTTGGGCTCACAAGGGGGATTTTGTAGTTGATTTTTGTTAACAGAAGCATTTTGTAGAAGCTAACTAGCAATATTAGCTTCCACCAGCTGTTTTAGCAGGCCTGTGAAACTGAAGGAGATATTTCTTCTGAAGCTTTCTGTATGTGTAGTGATCTACCTCTGCCACCTGGAAGAGGTAACAGAGAAACAAAGCCTACTGTCAGGAGACCTCAGGTCACCATCCAAGGATCTGCACACTCCTTTCTTGGAGGGAAAAAGTAGGATTTTGCAAGTAGGGATTTTATAATCTTCCACAGGATATCAATTTCTTAAAAWGTATAGAAAAGATGATTGTTCCCTTAAAGATATATGGCTTCCATAGACTGCTAGAGAAGCATATCAGATATATCTCTAATTCCCCAAATTATCTTTCTTGAGAGAAATGAAATTTTTAAAAGGTTTCTTTTCCTCCCAAATACTGCAAGGTAAAACAGAAAATTTTTTCTGTAGGAAAGATTCTAAGGATGTAATATATTAGTTTCAATGACTGACACGAAAGGTAAGATGGCAAATTAAATAATGCAGTACCCAATTAAATCATTTAAATAACTATATATTAAACATTTTTTCCTAGGAAAGTGGGTGACTTTTCCTATGACTATTCTTCAGATAGCTGAGGTGACTATTCCTCACACCTTGGAAGCGTTTCTATCTCTATCTCATCAAGAGGTTTAATTTGAATGCTACTTAGCTTTACTTTAGATTTTCTGTGTATACCTGTCTCCTGCTATGGTMAGAAGTGCTCCTGACATTCATGTGCAAATACATTGAAAGAATTACAAATTTAATTGTGTTATAAGCTGCTATTTTAGCTACCTCAACATCTATACTTCAATCATGGCAAACCAAACACTATAATGTTTTTCCAGGCCCTTCCTTAAGTTAGGTTTATCTTTTATAAGAAGCTTAGCTGTTTTCTAAAAGGTTTAGAACCTTAAATTTTTCCCTCTGATATTCTTTGAACTGTTTACAATTTTTAAATCTCATGTTTGTCTATAGGTGATACCTTGTGCTTTAGGAATATTTTCTTTAGCAGCATAAGGTGTAGCATTTTTACAGTTTAAGACTACCTGGTCTTTTGCTGGGCTGCAGACTTTTAAACTTGGTTGATTTTGATCTCAGCGTGGCCATTTCCTGACTCGCATAGTCCAAGCAGACAGACTTTTCCATTGGTGTGCGCAGGCGGTCTCTTCCAGCAGTAGCTCTAATGGGCGATAGCTTGTCCTCACAACTGCTAATAGGTTGTGATTTTCCATGAAAACTGAATTCTCTCCTGCTACAGGGCTCCACTTGCAGGGCCTGTCTTTGTTTCAGTCAAAGCAATAGTGAAATTTAACAACAAAGACCTATTGTGGGAGCTCTCTGACCCCCAGCCTCCAAAAATGTCCTGAACTGCTGACTGAAGAAGGGATTCTCCACAAATTAGCAGCTATGGCTTTCACATATATGCTTTACAATAGCATCACCTTGTCCTATGAGCAAGCCAGAGATCTCAGGAAGATAGGTACAATATAAAGAGAGGGAGAAACAGATGCTGTCATGGACTTAAATCAGACAGAACAGACCAGTTAGGGAGAAGTTGAAACTCATCCTCATTTTAGAGCTGCAAAACTGAGATCCAGAGACAAAAAGACTGTGGAAAAAAATGTACTTCTGGAAAAAGCAGCACTAGATTTTCTGATGCCCAAAATAGCATCTCTGCCCTAGAGCAAACAAGATCCTGTGGAGCAGTGTCTCCCAAATTAGGAGCCTGAAGGAAATGTAATTGCTGAAGCAGGCTGACACTTGAGAAGTCAGCAGTGAAAGTTTGGAAAGTACAGCTTTCAGGTCTTTGGAATCCAGAAAAACTAGCTTTGTAGTGAACACAGAGCTCCCAAGAGCTACAATTAGTCGATGAGGAGGTATCAATAGGGAGAAATACATAATATCTTCTAATTGTTTTGTATTATCTAGGCATTAGCCTCATTCCAAATCTAGCTACTACTTGACTGTCTTTACAGGATTAGCTCATATCAACTGGCCAGACTTGATGCATTTATGACTTGTGGGACAATATGACCCTTCTTTCTGGTACTTCCATCAAAAAAATAGTACCAAAATTTTAAACTGCTTTGAAATTTCTTGCCTTCTCTTTCTCCCAGTTTTCCTTCTAGTTTCTAATCTCATTACTACTGTAGATACCATCTAAATAGGTTAACAGACTGCTGCTGTGGAACACTGAAAATCTGTCTAGGCAATCAGTGTTCTGTTTAAAGCAGCCAAGCGAAGTTTAAATTAAAGATGGGGCCTGAATCAAAATGTTAGGTCTAAGCACCTTTACCTTGTGTGGGACAGCCTGGATTCACAGTCATGCTTTGTGGCCCGTTTCTGAGCAGTTCAGTTATTTCACCTCTCGCGTAACCATCAGTGGGGATTTCTCACTTGCTGCTTGAATGTTTTTAACAAAAACAAGGATTCATGCAGAGGTGTATTAAACAGAAATGACCACTGCTAATTAATTAATGCCAGACATAATCTTTTCAGTGGGTGATCTGAAAAGACCCACAACCTACTCTTATGCAGCACATAAATAGGTAGGTCCAGATTCTCTTTGGCGATTGGGCACTGGTCCCCCCTCAGTTCAGGAGGAAAAGAAAGATATGTAAATTCCTTTTGGGTATCTGTGGCCCCACAAATCATATCAAAGAATACAATGGGCCAATGTGAAATGGAAGGGTGTCTTGTGTCCCCATTTATTCCTAGATAGGTCTCTTGTGCACTGGACATCTCTGAAAGAGCAGGCGTACCCTGGCAGAAAGGCACTCAGAGGCACCATGGGTTCAGAGCTCCCCTCCAGAGGTGGGATGGCAGCAGCTATCATCCAGGCTGCCTTGCACTGGAAATTGAGGGATGTGAGAACCGTGTCTGAAAGGACCCAATTATTATCAGCACTCCTGATTTAAGCAGAAATAAAGCAGCTGCCAGCAACAGGCTGTTGGGAAGCAATTCAGTAATTTCTCCCAGGAATCCTGGCTATGATGCATCTCATGAGAGTCTTCATGGAAAAAAATGGGAAAGAGCTTGGAGCAGCCCTAACTAATGCCACACACCAAATCTAGCCTCTATGGGCCCCAAATCTTACCAGGACAAAAATGGTGTAATGCCAAAGTCTGGGCCAAGGCCCACCTCTTGTCTTTGCGCCTCTTGGAAGAGTATCACAGGGAAACATAATATTGATAGATGCATACAGATGGCAAAAAAAAAAAAAAAACCTCCCCCCCCCCAAACACAAAAAACACCACTTCCACTATAAATATGAATAAGTCACTGCAAGGACCTCCAACATTAGCACACTGCAGTCCTTAAAGGGATTTTGATAGTACAGGTCTAGTGAAAAAAACTCAGACACTTCTCGTTCTGACCTACTCGATTCACTAGCTGTACAAACTACCTTCAGCAGCACCCAGCAACTTTTCCACTATAACTCTGTCCACACCATGGATTCTTTATAGCTTTAACTCTACTGAGTAGCTGAAAGCAATAAAAGTATGGGTTTTGCTGAACCTCAAGGAAAAGAAAAGGAGTATTTTGCTACTGTGGTTGTACCTAGAGTAGGTTTCTCTCTTTTCCACAATTCTAACTAACAAAAATCTCTGTACAAGCAGAATTTATACATACAAAGGAAGAGAGAGAGGAAGAGAGAGAGGAAGAGAGAAAACATTGAAAGGCTTTGATTTTTTTTTATTTGGTCTGCTTATTTGCAGGGAGAGTTGCTAGTATAAGTCAGGAAGAGCACCTTTAATGCTGAATCTGTGCCTGCCCTTTTGTTGTTGTTGACTTTTTTCAATCCCATTTCAGGATGGGTCTATATCCTCTTGACAAAGCCCAGCAGTAATATGTGTTCTTCAAGGAGGGATGAGGAGAGATGCTGATCCTCTTTAGTGCTGTGTGAGTATATGCTGTGGTTTGGAGGGGAAATGCCTGCTGTGCACAGCAGGAGCTGGTGCCAGGCTRCAAGCTCACAGGATGGTTGTGACAAGATCTGTTTTTTTCCCATATGTTTAAACTTAACCCCCTGCTTCCAAAACGTTTGTAACTTGCTTCCTCGTTCCAGTTTTTCATTGTAACTTAATAACACCTTGTAATTATTTGTTGTCTGAGGGAGAGGGTTTTTTTCCACCTTCTAATAGGCAGGTATGGTTCTTTTTTTTGTTGTTAATATGTCACTTTTTCCAAAATAGTTCTACAGATAATATCATCCATCTTATGAGTTGATTGCCTCTTTGAAGAGACTGAGTGATCATCTTGAACCAGGGCTGCTGATGTAAAGCTTTAACATAAATTGTTTGCTTGACCTTTTTAAGACTGAAAGTCTTATATTTTCTTAAACTTATAGCAATGTATTTATTTTGTAAGGGGGGAGAAGACTTCCCTGCCTATTCACCCTTTACTCCAGTATGACATAAAGGGATATACACTGAGGTTTTGTAAGTTATATCACTCTAAATACCTCCTTACAGATCTGTTCAGGCTTTCCAAAAAAGCAGTCCCTCTTATGAGAGTCATTATCATTTATCCTCCAGTTTTGAAAGAGGTGCCATGTTAACTACATAGTAAATACTTACATGTTACCTAGACTGGTAGGTTAAAGCAGTACAACTGATTTAAAGGAGATAAGTTATAACAGCTAAAAAAGGGCTTATAATTACGCCTGAGCAATTCTGTAGTATGAAGCATCTTTATTGGAGTATAAAAGCATATTCACATAAGGATTTATATCAGGAAATCACACCCCTCACCAAAGTGATTGCAATAAGAAAACATTTAAAGTTCAGGCAAGCTATAATGATCCTGCCAAGGTATCATCATATATATCTTTTCTGTAGGAGGGTATTCTCAAGGACTGAGGGCTTCTCTTGGGAAGGTATTTATAATATTAGTATTAGTAAAGTATTAGGAGTCACTAGGCATTACCCTATGCGGTAGCATCCCCCGTGTGGAGATGGTGTGCCCCTCTCACTTAGGCTGATACAAAGTGCATTGCTGTTTTCCCTAAGATCTTACATACTCCTTAGGATTGGGGGCAGAAGGAAGTAGATGCACCTATCCTGTGTATCAATTGTAAAACTTACAGAGAATTAAGGAGCAAGTCAAACAGACCTCTATTTTGTGCTAGTTTACTAGCCCCAGACTGGACAACAAATTTCWATACTGAATGAACTTGTCAGCTTGTCACGAATATCTCTGTTGTTGTTAAACTTGGCAAATTGTTGTGTGAGACTACAGTGGTAGTTTTACTGCTCTATCATCCACATTTTATTTGTTCTTGTCATAACAAGTTTAACAAGTTTGAATAGGGGGTTCAGGGGCAAAGCCCACATCCCAACACGTGAGAGACCTGCTCTTAAACATCCATTTCTACAGGTGTTTTTATGTCAGTACCTTCCTGTCAGTATTTCTGGACTGAAGAAAATCTTTCACTCTATGTTTCCATAACTTTGACCACCAGGATTACACCAGCTATGTATCAAGGCTTGATAATGGATCTGTGGGTGGATTGGTTTTTGAATGAGTATGACCTCTGAATATCAACCAATTTCATGGAGTGACATGTGCACAAGACAAGGACTGTGGCAGCTGTACAGTGACATATCTCAACTTCTTAAAACAGTTTGTAGCTAAAGACTAACATTTTTCAGATTAAATTGCCTCTTTTTTTTCCCTTTATATCTCCCGAATTTGGCAACAGTCATACACATCCCTATTGTAATAAACTCAGTCCTTTTCCAGATAGGCAATGAACTGAAACAGGCAGAGACTCAAATGCTGAATTCTACTCCAACTAAAAGCCCCTATAGATAAAAGCTAGTTAGAGATAATAAACTGGTTGCCTAGTTCATCCTTCCAGTTGCTTTTTCGGAGATCTGAGCTATTACATCAACATAAATCCAGACATGCCATTAATTTCAGCACTCGGGCTGGACACCCAGAAAATGGAAGCAGAATTTAGGTCTTGAAATATCCATAATTTACACTGATTACAGTATTAAGTTTTTGACCTTGGTGGAACCTCAAAGTCTTAAACCCAGGGAATTAAGAAGCATTTCATAAATTACTAGTGCTTCCTATGACACTTTTTCATATTCCATGAACAGACCAGGAGTTTACTTATAAAGAGTTTGATACTTATCTTCAATAGGCAAGTAAGAAATAAGATCCCCCCAAAAGCTTAAGTCCACAAAATGAATAAATGAGAATTTCAAAATTTCAGCTTTCTGAGAAAGAGTAAGGACAGTGTAATTTAGTGTATCTAGAGAAGTTTCTGACTACCCAAGTGTATACATGTAAAACAACACAGAAAATAAAAATTGAGAACTTTGTCGGGGGAGCAGTTCTGAAGTATGTTTCACTAATAAAACCTATTAAAAATAAATAAAACAACTCATTTTGACCTCAAGCAAAGAGGAGAAAGATCTCTCCAAATGCCATTTGCTGATTGTTATCACCAAAGGGAGAAACAGCTGTTTCAGCAGGTGTCTTCATTTGCATTGAGCTATATTTCAGCAGGTGCTTGGATAAAAAATAGTCATCCCACATCTTTCCCACTACCTGAGACCAAATAATTGCTGTAGAAGTCAATCAAGAGAGCTGAGACTATGAGAGATGTTAGTTCTCAAGTGCTAGTTTTGCCAGGTGAAGACAGAGACCTCTTTAGGAAGATTAATCTACAATGATACTATGGATAAGGCAACACTGGGCATTAAATAGTGAAAGTGAAAAGTTACACAGGTGTAATGAAGAGAGTTCTCTACAATCCATACTGCAGGTATTCTGCTGATGACTTCCTTGTCATTATGCATAAGCAAGGCTACATAGATCAATATGAAAATCCTGCTCTCAGTCTCCAGCTGCCCCACCTGTTTGTGCATAGCTGCCAGTGCAAGTGCACGTCGTCTTTAAGGAATCAAGTCATCAGACCTCTTCAGCTGACTGAATTACAAGTTTTCCAACACTGAGCTGATAACAGCCATTAATGTAGAAATGGAAAATCTGTTTTTCACCACGAGCAGCCCTTGTTCCTCTCTCTCCCTACCAAGCTGAGAGCCGTAAGCCCCAAGTTATCATGTAGGTGTCAGCAAGGGCATCCCTCACTGCTGCTACTGATGCTGTGCCAGCATGCAAATGCACAGGCAGGATTCCCTGGACCAGAGAGAAGCCAGAGAGCTGTACCTTTGATTTAGTCTGGCCTTAAGGGCACTCATCTTACAAGCAGAGATCCTGGCTACCAGTCTCCATTTACAAATTTCTTTCTAAATTACACAGAGAAGTTGAGGTGAAAATGCATATATTTGTCACTGTACAAGGAATACAGATTTATGTGTCTTGTTCTTTCTAGTCCATGGGGTTTTTTGGCACACAAGGACATAGCTTTAAAAGAGCATTGTACAAGTTTAGACCTCCTCTGTGCTATGAAGTTAGCCTGTAGTTTGGTGGCAAGATCATTCTCTACAGACATAGGAGAGCTGAGTTTGAATTGCCTCAGGCTGAGAAAAGGCTAGAATATGTCTCCAGCCACCTGCCCTCTACAGCTCTGATAATAATAACCCTTATCAGTGAAAAATTCAGAAAGGAAGCGCACAAAACTCCCATGGATGAGTCTCAAGCCCAACACAGCTTATGAGATGGAAGCAGAAGTTAGCCAGGGACACTCTCTGAACACCCAAGCTCTATGTGTTACTTACAGGAGCAAATTAAGCACAATAGTATTAAATGTCCTTCAGTAACCTCTGGTATTTAAAAATGTAAGTTACTTGCCTTTTTGTCTCCACTTCCTTTCCTGTCGAGCAAACAAAGCGTCTCAATTGTATTCCTGTAGGCACTAACAGAAGCAGATTGCAGCTTTCAGACTGGTGAGAAAGAGAAGCTGAAAACAGACATTTTGCCTTTTTGTGGCTTCTAATAACCCTCCAATGGCTCCTTGTTCTTGACACCCATTTATTCTTTTGCATTATTAGCACAGATTTCTTTATTTTTGCAGGTATCTAACAGAAAGCCATTTGTCTCTTTCCCTGTGTCGGGAAGTCTAGGTCCTCTTCACCAGGCAAGGCAGCAGGACAAGATCTAGCAGGAGCTGCAGCTGAAGCCCCAACAGATGAGCTGCTGGGAGACGTTCAGCCAGAAGGGACATCCAAGCAGCACCCTGGCCTCTGAAGGGGCAAACTGGTGTTGCAAGCTTGGGGCATTTTACTGAATATTTCATTAATAGCCCAGCTGGAGCAGTAGCACCAACAGGACTCCTTGAGATACAGAAGTCCTAAATAAACATACACACAGATGCATTATTCATGACATGTATGCACTATAGGGAGCTTTTCTTCTATATACCCTGGACGCACTGCATGGATGGGCCAGTGTGTCCCAAGCATTTCACGCTCACTGTGCTTTTACTTTGGGTATTGATTTCCCACACCAAAATACAGGCACGCTGAACACAACGTAGCAAATACCCATGTGCTAGCTCTTTCACAGTAATTGGACACATTCTTGTTCTGATTCTGTGGTGAATATGTTGTTCACTGCCTTCTGGTGAAAAAAAAAGAGAGTAATTTTTTCGATAGCATAAGGTAATAGTTCACACATGAGCCTGTCTGTACCTCACAGTAAATGCTAGGTAATCAAAGGTAATGTGCATTTTATAGCTATTTAATTTGAATGGATTTAGGGGGAAAAATGTATCATTAATCAACCCTGAGATCTGTGGTGTCCCCATCTTCAAGGTAATAATGGATTAGATAGTGAAGTGCTTGACAAGTCATTGTCTGTATAGAGCTATATGGGTGGAGTTTATACTGCTCCAGAGCCTGGTGAATTCAGATTTTTTAACTGAGTGCCCAAGTAGGGGTATGAAGGCTATTACAACAAGCGACAAGTTTTGCTAATAAGCCTTGGTAGCATAGATCAGGCTCAAAGGTTCTGCATGGGGCAGCACATTTCCTGCTGTCTTCGTCTCCTCTCTCTGTCCACGCTGAGCTCCCTCTCAGTTCACACTATCTCCTACAAAAAGCAGGGTCAGAGCTGAAGGGGCAAGGAGAAAAGCCCAGTGCAAGAGACTGCTCACTTCATCCTGGAGCCTGTCCCCATTCATCCCCAAAAGAGTCGGCTAGAAAACAACAGACATGTTTCAAAGAAGTCCCAAGACTTTGCAATTTCTTATTGCAAAATTTTTATTGCACTTCTTTCTTTACCTGGTGAAAAATGAAAAGACCCCTATACACTGCCAAGTAAAGTACCAATTGTGGAAGTAAAGTTTGATCTATTGCTTGGTTGGACTTGAATACAAGCTTTCCAAATTTCTAGCAAGATTCCCTAAGTTTCCTTCTTCCCCCCATCCTCAGTACTTGTCATTTTTCTGTTTTGCTCAAACAACACCTAAAAGGAAAAAATTTTGAAATCAAAAATGCTGATCTTAAGGAAGACTTTTTTCCACTCTTTCCCAAATACGCAAATGCAAATATGAACTGAACCTGGATTTCCAGCTTTTTGGAAGTTTATTTACCAATAGCAGTAAAGCTCCTTGAGCATGTGCGTGCACACACTTACACAGACACCCCAAACTGTGCAACAGAGCACATGACAGTTCTTTCATGATGGGAATGAAGAAGCCTGGTGGTTGCAAAATAAACAAACTAATTAACAAGAGTTAGTTTTAAAACTTTATCCTTAGAAAGCAATATGACAGTAATAGAGATTACACTCCAGTCCTGGAGCCCTGCAGAGAGGGAAACAGATTAGATTTCATTTCATTGCCTGTGGGCTTTTTTTAAGCCTTTTTTCTAAACCTCCAACCAAACACCATCCCTTGTTTCCCCTGACAGCTTCTGTTGTTTTTCATTATTATTTCATCCTGTATTTTATCATGTGGTTTCTGAAGAAAGTTCAAAGTTGCTTTTGTTTTTCACAATTTGTTATGTCCTGGTACCTTGAGTAAAAACTTCAACTGCACTGGCTCGAGCCACATGTTTGAGCTGTGGCTCGTAACTGTTCCTGTATTTACAGTGCAGGCATCATTCCTGGCTCTCTCGAAACTACATACAAAGCCAGGGCCATATACAGCCCCAGCACAAATAGAGGCAAGACTCTGCACATCTTTTCCAAGTATAGGGATTACCCGAGAGAACTGCACTTCTTTAGGTGCTGTGCTACTCTACAGCTTACCTTCCTCCACCTCCCACACCTGCACGTAACTATTGGAAAAAACAACTGGCAGCAATGCCAAACTGAGGCCAGCAAAA
Organism: Apteryx rowi; assembly: GCF_003343035.1. Taxonomy (NCBI): domain Eukaryota; kingdom Metazoa; phylum Chordata; class Aves; order Apterygiformes; family Apterygidae; genus Apteryx; species Apteryx rowi. Next base: position 2,582,694 of record NW_020451060.1, on the reverse strand, counting down.
ATTACCCTTCCTGCAAATCCGCACCCAGATATGGCCTGGACTCTTTTTGTACAGCTCATTGCATCCACAAGACACTGCCTGCAAAGCCCCTCACTTCCACCGCACGTGTGAGTACCTTGACATGGTATTGCTAGCTATTAATGAGATAATTTCTCCTGATTTGCATTAGATAGTTCTGTCAGAATAAAATGAGAGGGAAAAAAAACAAAAAACATTTCTGCCCCTATGCCAACAGTTGCTTTCTATGAGATAGTTATGAGACAGTTACTTTCTGTGAGAAGAGCTTGCTTCGATCAACTCAGCAGAGGAACTCTGCACAGCAGTCAAATGCCTGTCTGTCACAACTGCATATGTGGACACAGCAAAATCATCATCATGGTGATTTTTGACAAGAATAAACCAAGCAGACAAAAGCAGAGCTAAGGGAGAAGTTTTCCTTATGGTGATCGTGCAGAAGAAATAATGCGCACAAGTTGCTGTCCATGCTCTGCCGTGACAAGAAGCCCAGGAGTGGACTTCACGTGAGGTACAAGTCCACAGGCTGAGGGGCTGCGTCCCCCCTCCAAACACCTCCAATTTCTGCAGCCCACAAGCAGAGGAGTTAACACAAATGCAGCATCTGAAAAGCAAAATCAAACCCAATGTGGAAATAATTGTGGTTAGTACAGTGCCTCTTGCTGGCTTTTCAGTGCATCCTGAATTCAAAATGGGCATGGCGCTTTGCTTTCTGCTTTATGCTGCCCCTAATTCTCACTTTTTTGGCCACGACAGATTTTTAAGCCACCTGATTGGAATGTGAGAGTGTAGAAAGCTAGAAAATGTTTGCAGCCAAGTGAAGAGCAAAGATAGTCATTTGAGATTGCGAAAAGAACAGGAATGGTTGGGATTTTTGCTGTGGAAACACTGAGGGTCCTCCTTCCTTCTCATTTTGGAATAGAAAAAAATTAATTGATGGCCACCTGACAAGTGTTATTTTCTACCAGTCTCTTTGCCTGCATCTACGCAATAACAAGCAGACATTGGTCAATAATGGGATCAATAATAAGAATTAAAGCTAAGGATATTAAAATTGCTATAATTACGCTCCAGACAGAGCTAGGCAGAAAATTGATTCCCTGTCCTGCAAACGTTGAGATGTAAAACAACTTCCTGCTTTGCATCAAGATAAAGCCAAGGATTTTTTAAATTTTTTTTGCAAAAATAAAAAGAGAACCCACTAGACGCAAAGAGAGAGGAAGGCAGAAACAAATGAACAGAGATAGGCTTTAAAATAACTGATATACTTTGGGCTAGGACACTCAAATTAGGTTTTTGTGAAAACCCAAGTCAGCTCCTTAGGCTAAAACAGAAAAACTAGGAATTCAAACCTGGGTCTCACAAATCCCCACTGAGAGCTACAACTGTCAAGTTATTCCTCTTTTCTGAAGGTGAGTACCTGTTTCTGAACAATGCTCTGTCAAAACGATACGTTTCCACAGCCTCTCATTTGGACATCAGGCCTTTTCCAATTTGTCAACATTTCCACCCAGCCGTAGTTACAGGAGTGCACCTTCGTTGTTAGCCTAGCAGAGCGGTTGCTTGAGGCTGCTTCTTTGCAAGCCCAGAAATTCAGCCTGGCATAAAGACGGAGCATTTTAATTGTTTTCTTTGCACSCGTAGATAAGTCTTTTTGTTAAGTGGACACTTGGGAGTGGACACTTTCTGACATCATATAAGTTTAACAGAATAAGCTTTACTGAAAGTAGGTCTTTGCTTTAAAAACAATATAACCAATCCTGTATTTGAATTTTTGACAGCAAACCATTTTCCAATATAGTTGCAATTTTTTGCTCCCCTGTTCCTGACTAGAGGTTCAATTCCCCATTCAGAAGCGATACCACCTTACAGTATTGCCACCTCTCTGTCCCTTTCCTCCAGTCTCCACCGCAAGGCATGCCACCCTCTCAGACAGGCTACTCAAGTGCTTGTAAGGCTTATGCAGTAAGATAGATGGGGAAAGTGATGACACCAAAAAATAAGCTCTGATGCAAAATCTTTTACTCATCTACCTACCTTTTCTGTACTAGATCACAGGGAGGTGTTACAAGACAGACTGTCAAGCTGGGGTAGAAGGTGGGAGGTTGCTGTAGCTCATGATTTCACTGATCTCTAGGATGGAGTTGTTTCATGCTCAGGCTGGCCACCACTTTGCAGCAATGTAATGCTCAGATTCAATCCCTGTTATGCAGTAGTAGCATCGTGCCAGCTAATTTAGCCTTTCAGAATTGTCTTGAAGCACAGTAAAATGCTGTGGTAAAATAAGCCTGTGGCATTAATGCCACCCATGCTAGTATTGCCCTGTGTGTGGTCTGAGCACCATGTAATATCAAAAACAGAAAGGTGAGCTGTAAGCAGTGTATATAACAGTACGGTATGTGGTTTATATTTTGTCACTCTGGCTTCTCAAGCCTCCCTTTTGTGGGGTGTACAATATTTTCCATTTTTTGTCAATGCTTTAATAAAGTGCCCCCCCAAAAAAAAGTGTTATTTCTTCATTAGACGACTCTTATTGCCTAATATTGCAACCCATAGCTAAAAGTTTCTAGAGATGTTCTTTCTAAGATGGCAATTTATCCACACAGAGTCTGTTCACAGTCTGGGGAGAAGGGTAGTATGCAAAGTCTGTAGAGCAGCAGAAAAACCCTTAGGGAGAACCTTCTAATATCATCTCCCAAAAATATGTTTTAAGTGAACTGCTTGGTATCCCTGTCACATTAATGTATATATAAAACTCTCCTGCTAGCAGCAGAGCGACAGAGTGAATGGAAGGGAGCAGATGTGGCATGGCTCATTGAGGGGCCCTTGCTCCAGATGAAATGAGATATTGTTGTGGCCCTTTGATCTGCAGAGCAGAGGGTCATAGGCTCTTCCCCAGATCTCTTAATGCTGCAAAAGCATCAGCTCCTAATGAAGAGTCAGACTCGCACTGGGCCAAGTCTGAGGGAGAGAGAAGAACAGAGAGATTCAGTGTAAGAGAAGGCAAAATGTCCAAACTGAACATCAGGCTTATTAAGGAGTAGAAGTCATTAGTAGATTAGTGCTTTGACAGGCAGTTACTCATTTCCCTTTTCTCCTTAGTTAACTTAAAACCATGAAGCTAGGAGTTAAGCTAAGTAACTAGTGAGCTTTTTGGAGCAGAGACTTTCTTATTTGGTTGCATCTATCCCAACAGCATCCTAGCCAAGGCGGCAGACAGCCCTCAAACCGAGCAGTGGTAACGGCCAGGAGAAATGTAAAATGCAAATTGTGTTGACTGGTGCAGATGTTAGACGCAGGACGTCCTGTTGAACTTTCAACCACCAGGATAAATGCCTGCCAGTCTCCCGACTCACTCGGTGCACGAAGGGGTACAAAAGCAAAATGATCCTGATCTTCTGCTCACTTATGCATGTGGAGCAAAGCAAACTCATGTTGTTGCTCAATATGTGCAGAAAGAACAACTTCCGAGCCCTGCACAGGGGTAACAAAAGGGTATAGTCCATCCCCATAGTGGATGTTTATTTGTGGTATCTTTAGGTAAAACCCAAGGTACCTGGAGACGATTCTCTCAAAGTAAAATCCTGGTGAAAACAGGACACACACAGAAATTATTCTGATGTAGTCGGTCAAGGTCAGGTGCACATGGGTGGGCGTTTGATCAGATCATTATCAGGATGTTAAAATATTTCACAGCCACAAAGCAGTGCTAGACTAATCATTAGTTCATGTAGCTCTGGATCTGATTTGCAAATTAGCTTACTGGGGGTTTCTCAGGAGTTTATAGATGGCAGTCATAAATTTGCTAAAACCATATATGACACATAGGTGCATAAGCAAATACAGATTTATTGCTGTGGGATCCAAAGGTAGGAGCACTTTGGTGATGTTAACCCTACCAGCACAAACACCAGCACCAGGCGATACAACATGTCTGTATCGAAGGAGGTACCATGACTACATGGCCCCCTCTTACCTAGCCCCAGGTGTGCACTCATCTCCCACAAATGTTCCTACTTTTCCTCACAAACAGAATCTATTCTATTAAACAGATTTAATCTGTTGTGAATACACACATAGCCAGGGCTAGAACTGTGAAAGAAGTTTTATACCACTAGAGAAACATCAGGACAATTGGCTAATAGAGGAAAGTATTTTTTTCTTGTCAATTTTTATGTGTGGAAATGAAGGGCAGTTTTCCAAATGATGAACTGTCATAATCCCCTGGAAATCTGTGCCCCTGTAAAAATAAGAAGATTTAGCAGAGGAAATGGTAGATTTTATAAGTGTTCCCAAAGCATCTATTAAGTGCCAGTTTAAATGAATTAAGCTAAGCCAAGTTTCACCATAAATGTTAAACATTTATTTATCTCAAGCTATAAACTTCACTCAAATTTGCAGATATTTCCTCTACTGTCATTGGTTGGAATGAAGTTTACTGCTAACTAGAATTCCCCAATTGTCTCGTTTCATTTGTAACCAAACAATATTGGGTTAACAAAATACATATACACTGTGTTCTCATTTCAGGCCCCTATATTGCTTGGAGGCTCAAGACATAGTGGAAATCTATTAAATTGGTTCAATCCTTTTCTACCTCTTTAAAACGGTTACAAGTGAACACTGCTGGAAATCACTGGGCTTGCATTAGTTTACAGTTTTATTCTTCAGTCATTCAGGTGCACCATATTCAGAGGATCTGAGCACCCAGACAAAGGTTTCATTTAAATACAGTTATATCAGTTCAACTATTTGTGAGGCTGCCCACTATGTTTGATCTGTAAAATGACCGGGTTTGAACGAAATAATTGGAGACTTGAATCTTTCCACTGTTCTGGTTTGAATGATGACGTGAACAATGCAGTCAGCGTAACTAAGAAGACGGTAATCTGTGGGAGGAGAAGCAGGGCAAGAAGCTCATAAAAAAATCAGCTTTTCTGTCAAAAAAGTGACATATGCATGCATATAGATACGTATATCACAATGTGAAACTGCAGCTGCCACCCTGTTTTGTGCCCTTCATAGTCTTTACTATCAAGTAAAGTTTGTGTTCCAGAGAAGTCTTCCTATCGATTTACCAATCCTGACTTCTTCCTCAGGACATAATACGGTTGATGATAAAGCAGTCACACTATTATATAACTGCTCACAATATGCCTTTTTACTTGACTCACATTATTTCTACACTCTTGTCTTCAGGGAAGTACTCTAAAAGCATCCCCGCTGTAACCACCAGTTCCTGCTGTAGTCACTGTCCCATCAAGCTAGTGTTAATCACGCCTAACCTGCAGAGTAAACAGGTTTCTCTGGGTTTCTCTGCATTAGGTTTCTACAATATATCTTTGCTGTCCAAAAAAACAAATACCATTAAGCAAAGTTTGTCATGATTTTCTCACCAGTCATTTCACTAGCCACTGTTTCTTTTCTTCGTCATATAGCCAAGCTTAAAAGGAAAAGAGAAAGCTTTACAGTTTGCAGACGCTTAGTAGTTAACCAAATGTATGTCAATGAACAGCATGAGAAGACTCTTTAACTGACTGTGCAAGACAGCATGCCTTAGACACACAGATAACTTTATTCCTACAGATACTCCCACYGGACTCTGTACAAATCAGTTCACGTACCAGAATATCTATATCACAGAATCACAGAATCGCTGAGGTTGCAAGGGACCTCTGGAGATCATCTAGTCCAACTCCCCTGCTCAAGCAGGGTCACCTAGAGCACATTGCACAGGATTGCATCCAGGCGCGTTTTGAATATCTCCAGAGAAGGAGACTCCACCACCTCTCTGGGCAACCTGTTCCAGTGCTCTGTCACCCTCACAGTGAAAAAGTTTTTCCTCATGTTCAGATGGAAGTGTCTGTGTTTCAGTTTGTGCCCGTTGCCTCGCGTCCTGTCGCTGGGCACCACTGAAAAGAGACTGGTCCCATCCTCTCGACACCCTCCCTTCAGATACTTGTACATGTTGATAAGATCTCCTCTCAGCCTTCTCTTCTCCAGGCTAAACAGGCCCAGCTCTCTCAGCCTTTCCTCATAASAGAGACGCTCCAGTCCCTTCATCTTCTTAGTAGCCCTTTGCTGGACTTGCCCCAGTAGTGCCACATCCCTCTTGTACTGGGGAGCCCAGAACTGGACGCAGTACTCCAGATGTGGCCTCACCAGGGCTGAGTAGAGGGGSAGRATCACCTCCCTCSACCTGCTGGCAACACTCTTCCTGATGCAGCCCAGGATACCATTGGCCTTCTTGGCCACAAGGGCACATTGCTGCCTCATGCTTARCTTGGTGTCCACCAGCACTCCCAGGTCCTTCTCCGCAGAGCTGCTTTCCAGCAGKTCARCCCCCAACCTGTACTGGTGCATGGGGTTATTCCTCCCCAGGTGCAGGACCCTGCACTTGCCTTTGTTGAACYTCATGAGGTTCCTCTCTKCCCACCTCTCCAGCCTGTCCAAGTCTCTCTGAATGGCAGCACAGCCCTCTGGTGTATCGGCCACTCCTCCCAGTTTTGTATCGTCAGCAAACTTGCTGAGGGTGCACTCTGTCCCTTCATCCAGGTCACTGATGAAGAAGTTGAACAAGACTGGACCCAGGACTGACCCCTGGGGGACACCGCTAGCTACAGGCCTCCAGCTAGACTCTGCACCGCTGATCACAACTCTCTGAGCTCTGCCATCCAGCCAGTTCTCAATCCACCTCACTGTCCACTCATCTAAACCACACTTCCTGAGCTTGTCTATGAGGATGCTATGGGAGACAGTGTCAAAAGCCTTGCTGAAGTCTAGGTAGACAACATCCACTGCTCTCCCCTCATCTACCCAGCCAGTCATTCCATCAGAGAAGGCTATCAGATTGGTATAAACCAATATAAACCAAAGATTAAGCCCAGGACTCTGTTTAAATCAAATGACCGAAAGGACTTTGTGTGAATCATAGCACACTAACTTTTACTGAGATATTCATGTAAGAAAAATCATGCAAGTTAGAAAGATTTGGGGAGGTGGTTAAAGCAGGTCCATTTTACCCTGAAAAGTTGTATTGCTATGAATTACTGAAATGAGAGTCTGCTCATAGAGCAAACAGACTATACTTTTGTAATGATACTTCATCATGCTGACCTTAAAACATTTCAGAAATACCATGTAACAGTGTAAGCACAAACACAATTATAAGCTTGCTGCCGGTTATTAAGCTCAGTGAAAAAAGATGGAAACAACACCAATCACTTTTTCTTAAATCTCTAATCACTCTACCTAAAACCAAAAGTGATCTCACAAGACTAATTTCCAAGTCGAGCATATGCAGAGATTTGCTCTTTCCCTAAGAGCATGACCCTATCTGTAGATATCCCGCTGTCACTTTTGCCATCCAACCTTTTAATCCCGTGGCTGGCGCAGAGCTCTCCCRCACACTGAAGCTACCTGTTGCTGACAGAGTGACGGCACCTTTCATTCTGTAGCCCTGGGTCTGATCTAACTACTTAAAACCATCCTTATATTTCTCACTCATGCGGTTTCTAGTTCGATGTTTATCAGGGGATTTTTTTGTGTTCTCAGCAGTTCACAGACTGCCTCTAACATCCACAGGCTAAAAACTTTCAAAACTGTCTTTTGATATGGCACTCTCCATTCTGAGTGCCTAGATTAAGATATTAAACATTGGCCTCTTTTGACAAATGCAGCTTTTCCCAAGCATCGTTCCAAGTGTGCTCACTCTAGTTTACAGATGTATTTTAGAGATGCCCACCTACACAGCTCCAGTTCAGTTCAAACAGCTCCCCAGCCAGCATGGAGCAGACCTTAACCTACTGTAATGGCAGAAATTCTGCTGGTCCTTCAGTACACTCTTGGGGAAAAGCAAGCTGGAGCACAAGCCATCTGCGAATGGTGGCACATACAGCACATTTTGGATGGTTGGGCCAGGGCTGAGCTGGAAGTCAAAGCTTTGTTGCTTCCAGGTTGTGAGCTCAGCAGGACATTGCATCTTCTGCCTTGCATGGAGGCAAGGTACCACCAGCTAACAACATGTTACCTCTCTCTCCCAGTTCCTAAGATTTTCAACCATCACACTTAATTTGGGAAAGATATCACACCACCCTTGAAAAGCTGCAAAAGCTTGCGCAGTCGTCAGTGTCTTGATAACTTGCCCTAAGGCCATGGTTTTACAGTCACTTTAATCCCATATAGAGCTATACTGCCATAAAAAGGAATGGGCTGGATCACCTCTGCCTCTTCCAGCTGTTCACTTTTGCTCTCTCCCTATGCAATCATAGCACTCTAGAGCCCATCTGGCTGAAAACTAATGCACCAAAAGTGATTTTTTTCCAGTCTTACCAGTTCTCTAATCTAGCTCCCAGCATGGCTCTGTGAACACCAGAGCTGGCACAGGGGAATGGGAGCAATCAAGTGGAGACAAAAGAAAGGTCTGAACTACTTCTGATAGAAATACAAATTATTATATCGCATTATGTCTATATGTTAATTGTTACTGACATTTAATTACTATTACAACAGATTAAAATAACTGCTGAATCTCTCATTTTTGCCTGCCCTTCCTGCTGCCTACAAGGATTACTCACCAAGAAGTGTCATAACTGTTTTTACACGTATCTCATTACTCCTATGCACTTTTGCAAAGTGCCTTTTTTACATATACATGCTGCCTACTACTTTGGATTTGAATCAATGGATTCAAGGAAAAAAAATAAGAAGGGTGAAGTGAGACACTATGGTTTAGGGTAATCTAATAGCCCATAAAAGCTGAAAAGGAGATATCCTCCCAGTCTCTTTCCTTCAGCCCCTGGATCTGAGCCACCCCTTCCCTCATCCCTCACGCCAGCTCTGATGCTTGCTGGACCTCTTGCTGAGCTGATTCAATTCACTAAGCCAGAAAACTAACCCAGCAAAAAAATAGCAGATAGGTTTATTCCAGATTAGCAAATGGATTCAGCTGAGTAAAGGGCCCAATGCCACTGGAGCCAGTGCAAGGGAGGGCACAGGACCCCCTTCAGCAGAGGCAAACTATTACATTGTCTCAGCTATAACACATAGTTTCATCCTAAAGTAATGCCAGGGTTCTTGGCTAGTTGTAAGGACAAAGACAAGATCTGTTCCAGAGTTTCCATTCACAGCAGTCTGGGATATGTGTCCTAATCCCTGAATTAGGCTATGGGACCACCACTGGTTTTGGGTCCCTTCAAGGCTTTTATGAAATGCTTTTATGAAATATCGTGCCATACAAACCCAGTAGGCTTTCTAGGGTCATATCCTACTGCAACAGTAGTTGCAGTAGTAACAACTGTTAACAACAGGCTATGCCACACTTTGATATTTCCAGGTGAAACTGAGGGGAGACGCCTGACAACCATTCAACCTTTGAATTGCTTCTGTCTTTACTGCTAGGGTTGATCAACTGGTGGGGTGAAAATTTCACTCCAGTTTCAGCTGACCACACCAAACAAGGCCAGGTCAAAATATGCCATTAAACTCAAGCAATTGCATTTTATTTATGGAAAAGATAGTTTTTCAGATAGATACCTAAGATAATTTTGCAAGAAAGATATAGCTTCAGTGCATGACTGCACTAACAAAGTGTCCCCCAAATGGTACCTCAGTAAGACTACATGACTCTCAGTAGGCTCTATACAATTAGTAAGAGCCTATTCTTAAAAATGAAATGTTCACACAGCTACCCAAATGGTGGACACTCCCTTGATAGTATAATGATGGAGGAGAAGAAGTTCATTCAGCCAAAAATGTGGTAGAAGCTCAACAGTATTGACCCTGTGAACATACATTAGGGCTCACTACAGAGTCTTGGGTGACTTAAAACCTCATCTTTTCTTTTCAAACTTTGAATGAAATGATTGTGGAAAACTTCTTCTTTTCTCAGTAGTCTCCTTTCTTCAATAAATCATTTCATTTTTTTGGAAAAGAAAAAAAAATTCTGAGGTTTGGAGTCTCTTGGTGTTGGGATTGGTTCATTTGCCAAAGGACTCTTCCCTCAGAGGAAGATGGCCAGGGTTTCCTGATAACACTTCCACCGTGTCCCAGCAGAACAATAAATTGTCTTTTGCAGTACCCAGGACACGTGAAATATATTCGTTTTCATTACACAGTTGCACTATTATATTGATTTTTTTCATTCAGTTTAATGACTAGCCACTAGACTCAGTAAAAAGAAAATCTACAGGATGCTCTGTTACAAAGCTGGTTTTATTCCATAAATATACAGTGACAAAGCATTGCTTGGGCATGACATCTTTGTACCACATCTACATAAGGTTCTCTCTCCAACTGCTATAGCTGTTTCCTCTCATTTAGTGATGAGATCCCATCTTGTTTGTACTACCCTTCATCCCTGTCATCAGAGAGCTGCAGGACAACTCTTCTACTTGTCTGTATTAGTCAGTGCTAATATGATGAGCACGTAGAAGGTGGTATCGTTATCATGTGGATATATAGGCTGTGGTTTATTTCCTATGGAGGAGAATGACAATTTAAATTTATGAACTGAAATCTATTTACAAATTCCACAGTCAGTTTAATTTGGTATAGGACAGCTCTGTTGATGAAAGGGGCTGCCCTTCACGTGTCCACAGCTGCTTATTCCTGCTTCCCCCTTCTGTCAGCACTAGTATTCATGTGGCAAACGTGTCAGGGAAATAATCCATCTGGAGACTAACCATTTTTTTTGCCATCTGAGTTTTCAGTCAGATAAACTCCCTGCTCCGGCTCACTTGTGGTGCACAGACACTGCTGGCAGTGTGAGGGAAGCCGTGGAGCAGACAGACCATAGTGCAAGGCAGAAGGGGCTCATGCTTTCATCAGCATCAGCTGTTCATCCCCACTTACATTGATCATGAACCTATGGATTAGTTAAACTGATGCCAATCACTGCATGGATTATCTTATTTTCCTGTTTCTTACTCCCTCAAGTCAATTATTGGCAGATTCAAACTAGTCCAATGTAAGCCATTCTTAACCTGAAATAAGAAAAGCTGCTCAGGGCATTTATACCACTCACTTAAACCAGTAAGGAGTACTCCTATATCTACACCTCATACATACATTGAGAAAAAGAAGTAACAAAAGCAACCCCTATAGGGATCCCACAGAAAATGCCTTACAGTAGAAGAGCCGATCTGGCCAGCCTATCTTGAGAAAGTCCTGTGAGAACATAACAGAACATTCAATGTAGCAGCTGCAGCTGACAACAATAACAAAAAATCTGAGGCTGGCCTAGTATTAGGTCTTTCCATCCAGCATCCTCGCTATTAATGAGCTAAGCACCCTGAGAGCACCCAGGTGGGAACACCTCACCTTTGCCCTTTCCACAGAGAGCTGAACTTCACCCAGTCTTTGCTTCCCAGGTTTCTCAAGCCAAAAAATAAATGTCCAAGAGATAGCTGCTTTCCATTGTTCCATATTCTACATAACTAATTTAAGACTGCACCACTCTGGTTAGCAGTCTGGTCCAAGTCCTAAAGTGGAATTTGGGAACCTAAAGCTCTCCAGTCAGCAGACATGTTGGCCGCACCAGCCATCATTTGATTTTCCATACCCCTGAGCAGGTTTTCCCATGCAACTTCCAGAAAGCCAGGGACACATGCGTTTTCATCTTTCTCATTTCTTTTTCTTTCTTTCTTTTTTTTTTTTTTTTTTAACCTATGGCTGCCTCTGGTCCTCAGACATCTATTGATTCTGCAAAGTGCTCAGAAACACTGAATATCAACACATAAATATGCTTGGTATGAAACACTAATACAGCAAAAATCATCACTTGTTAACTGTGCTTTATCCTTCAGTGTAGTCCTCCACTCACACGTTGGGCATCAGTTCCAGAAGACGTAGGTTATGGAGCTACAATGCCCTGGATGAGCACAAGGAGGGTCATACTGCCTAATAAAGTACCCCTGTGTTTTCCTACCACCTTTATCCATATAGACCACTTGACCTACTGTAGCAACTAACAGCACTAAAGACTCCTAATACTTAACCGATGTTTAACCATCTCTTATGTACACAGCGCTTGACTGAAATTTTCAGGGCCAGCTCTTTGGCTGGCTCCACTCTTATCTTATTTAAAGCTGATAAGAGAGGTGCGTCTCTCCTTACTGCAGCTCCTCTCAAATCCTTGGGCAGAAGCAGTAGCTTTCTGGTAGATATGGTCGACAGTAAGCAGCAGCACTTTTCCTCAGCATCACACCAGTCCTGCCTCCATAGGACAGTTGGGCAACATTGGCCTCCTAGCAATTTACCTCTTCTCCACACATACGTGTGCCTTTTTGGAGAGGCTTTAGGAAGAAAGGAGCAAGGTATCACAGCGAGCAATGTTTACCAAGTGCTTTATGGCTCCCCAGGCTGTTAGCTCTTGCATTTACAGGGCTGACTTCTGATCTTAAACAAATGGTACAGGGTGTGAAAATTGATCAATATTTCTTTACTGGCACTGAAAGTTACCCCCAGTACAGAGCTGGGAATCCGATACCCAGAAAAGCTCTTCAGGAGAGCTATATTGACACTGCATTTATTAAAAAGCTCAGCAAGTGTGACGCTCCTGTATTTACTTATCTCTGTTTACTTTTTCTGCCTTCAATCTATGGGGAGGGGAAAACCAGCAAACTAGATCCTAAATGACAGCGCTTCAGGTCTGCAGACTGTAACTTAAAGTGATACTACCAGCTAGACCAGGTTGAAACTGAATGTTTTCTTCCTGATACAATAAAGAGTAACAAATGTAATTTAACTATGGCTGTTCTTTTTGAACTCCAAACACTGTATTTTACAGCTAAAGAAAATAGAGGCTTGAACTCAGTTTAAAATAAGTGTCGTTTGAATTGGAAGTGCTTGACCTAAAGAAATATTTTCATATTCTGATAAAACTCAAAACATGCACGTATTGTCAATACATGCAAACCTGACACCTCTTTCATTTTGTGTGAAACACATYACAGGCCTAATTTGGGGCAGCCATCTATACTTGTGACAGTACTTGAACACACTTCATAGGATTTAAGCAAGTACCCAAACCTCGACATATGTTTACTTCAGAAGTCCTCATGAATCATAGCAGGTAGAGGCAGACAGTATACTAGTGAAAGACTAACCTGTCTCTCCAAAATTATTGCAATTTAAGATAGAAGAAACAAAATTCCTTCCTGTGTTAACATAYTGTGATTTTTATCATGACATTCTTTGTATTAAATATTTTAACTACATGTGGAAGCATAAAAATTCTTCCAGTGAGCATTTACCTGGTTACGCACAAATGTACATCAAAGACACTTAATTCCAAAAGATCTGGTACTTCAGTGCAAGCCTGGAACAAAAGTAAATTTAGGTAAACCAATTTAAATTGGTAACAAATGTAAAATAGACTGTGAAACAAGTTACCATGTAGCTAAAGGAGTTAGCCTACATCTACCAGAAAATAGTTGAGCTTAGATCAATTACAGTCAACAGTTGTACCCTCTCTGTGAGTGCTGTATCYGCTAAAGCTAGCATAAGACAGCAAGCATTTATTGCAGAAACAGCAGTTTCATGTCTCCAGCCATGTACCTCTGTCCTCTCCAGAGATTAGTGTCCCTACAGGAGACATGAGGGAATAGATCCTCAGAACAACCCCACTGCAAAGCCACTTGACTTAGTCTGGACTGTTCTCCCTATAAATTGCACCAACCTTTATACCAAACTGGATGAGGGGTGTTTGCAACTTCCAAACCATTAGCTTAGATGGGGCAAGGCAGACAAGCATCAACCGTGGGGAGTTACAAATGGCAAGAGACCACACTGTCTTTAGCCACTACAGCAGTTTCTTCAGTGAGGGTCTGACCCATATCCCTGCTGCGCGCACAGCGATGCTAGCCCAGCTGCAGTTTGTGCCACCCTGATTTGCACAAGTTTGGTAAAAGCTTCCCTCCTCCACATTCTCCCCCCCCCCCCCCAATGAAACAAAGTTGTATCGCTGCCCTTTCCTGTTACAGCTCAGGTAAAGGCAATGCGTGCTCTGGGGGAGCAGTTCACAAAAAGGCTGCCCAAAGGTGCTCTTTTACCACTGTCCAGCTGTAGGTCTTTGTGTCCGAGCTGCTGAACCGTAGCAAGGTTGTGTGAGTGGTCCTACACCACTCAGGGCATGTGGTTGGTCTAATTTAGGTGTCACAGACTAGGAATATTCACTAATGGGTCTGTCGTGGGAAAAAAATTCAAAAGTTATTTTAAGAGCATATTAAAGGCTCTTGCAAGATACCAGAACTCTATCAAGAATCATATGCTGTTTTCTGAAGTGCTGCTGATAGAAATCTGTAATGCAGGCACTATCTAAGGATTTTCTTTGCTGCAAAGTGATACAACCTTATAGTTAGAGCCATCTATGGCAAACTGTATTGGAGACAAGACATTTAGGTAGGACTGGGGCTTTTCTTTTCTTTCCCTTTTTTTTAAATTTCGTTATATACATACTTCTGTTCTGTAGAATTTACCGTTTTCTTTTCCCATGCAGTATGTGGCATCAGTGTATTTTCTGACATTAACAAATAAGCTTTGGAGCTGAGATCTCCTGGCTTGGGCTTTTTTGCAGTCATGGGCCCTTAAGTTTCCCCCCAGCAGCAGCTGCTCCCACCTCGCTCCACCCTGCCAGCAGGGCATGTAAATCAGGGGCAGGCCAGGGACCCCCGTTCAGAGAAGTGGTCACTGCCTCTCAGCCCCGCAGTCAGGGCTCAGCCAGCGGTGCCGCTGGGAGCTATGTCTCTTCTCCGCTGTCATAGGCTGGAAAGACAGAGAAAAGTGTCCTCCAGCCTCCTTTCTGCCTCCCCGGGTGCCACGCAGGGTGCGAGGACTGCTGCGCGCAGGAGCCCGCAGTGAGGGCTCAGGACCCTCCACACGAGCTGCCAGAGGGATCTCACTAGCGTTTCGGGCTCTAGAAAAATGCACCGGGGACATCACGTTAGGTAAGGTGTTTGCCCTGCCAGGTACCTCCGCTGGCCAAGGAGGCCTTTCCTTTCAGCGGTGCTTTTGGGGGAGACAGCCAGGCCGGGAGACTGACTGGGACAAATGTGCCTGGAACTGCAGATCCCATGAAGGCTGATGTTTTCTTCTTGCCTTTGCTGCTTTTGTAATTCACTGGTAACAACCTAGTTGTGTTCTAGAAACGTACAGAGGAAGCAGTTTGGTCTGGTTGTCAACTAGCGAATATATGGAATCTGCRGCTTTCTGAAAGAAAATGTAATGTACGTGTCCTTGTGATTTTTTTTCCCAAGATAATTTGAGATTTTTGATGTGCTAATCCAAACTACTTCTGGCATAAAATTTTTATGATATGCACTATATTAATAGTTGTTAATGCTTTGAAAAAGCATTTTTTTTCATTTTTTGTTTTGGCGTGTGTGTCTTCATCCCATAAATCAATTTCATCTCCTTTTTTTTTTTTTTTTAATAGAATTCTTTTTACTGTGACTCTAGTCTGGCAGGCCATTCATTTAGGAAAAGGTAAGGAAAATTTCATGTTCCCCCCCCCATCTTTCTCTTGTACCTTTATAGCATTGCTTCATCACAAGCTACCCTCTTTTCCCTATTTGCACTTGTCAAGGCCGTGAAAAAGAAGAACATGAAAAAGATGTGGAAAACGTCAATGCCACAGCACAAAAGCAACAGCCTAAAAATGAAGGGACTGTTATAAATACTCTCAGTGACATGAATCAGAGTTACGAAAGCAGAAAGCAGCAGCATTCCAGGACATTTGTACCTTTCACTGGGATTACAGAGAGTAGGTAACCATAAAATTGCTTTTTTAAATATTATATCACAATAATGCTTTGACTGTTCTCCTGAGCACTGACTTGGCTGGCAGATTTCAGCCTGTTGAATTTATAGGTGAGCCAATTCAAATTATTTTCGTGCTCACTTACAAAGTAGTGATAAAGATTTAAGGTAGAACTTTTATCTTTTAAACTACATCTTTTTTATCTTTTAAACTACATCTTTTTTATCTTTTAAACTCGACCTTTTATCTACAAACTGTTTAATGGTGATAATAGAAAATAGAGAAGGATACTAGGAATTAAAAAAAGGGGTGCTCCCTTGGACTTCCAAAGTGTTTGTTAAATTCTGTTCATTTTGTAAAATTTGCTATATTTTGCGGCCAAAAAGTATTTATTTCCAGGAAAAAAGACAGTTTGATATCTGTAGGCAAGAGTACTATCAGAAAAAGCAAGGGCAGATTTTTGTTTCCTAGCAGATACGTAAAGATTTAGATTGGTAGCTCTGCCCCAGGCACTTGAGAAACAGCTGAGGGAAAGTCCCCTTCCCCTCTCAAAAACAAGCAGCACTAGCCTTGTTTCGTAGTGTGACTGAAACCTGCCTCCGCCAAAGCAAAATATTTCACCTGAGTCCATGCTGCTTCTGCAGGACTTGCCAGGCGTTGCCTCTTGACCATCCCGTAATCCCTAGTAGTTTGCTTCTAATCCTTAACTAAACAAACTCGGCTTAACTGAGCAAACACTCCTAACAGGCAGCTAATTTTATTGTCTCTAAAGACAATAAAACTAGACATCCTTAAGATCCTTTGGCAACTGCAGGAACCCAAGAGAACAAGTGAGGAAAAGAGGAGGTTCGAAGCCCCCCTGAATTCTCGGGAAAACAGGTCATATTGTCTTGCAGGTAAAAAACTGAACAGGCATTGTTGCCAAAACGGAGGGACCTGCATCCTGGGGACTTTCTGTGCTTGCCAAAAGCATTTCACCGGCAGATACTGTGAATACGATGAGCGGCAAAGGTAAAACCCAAACCCAAACCAAGCAGAGGTGGACAGAGCTGCTCCAGGTGGTTATTTTTTGTGGGGGATCGGGGATGCCCCAAAAAGTCTCCCTTGTCCTTGACAGCAACTGCGGCAGCGTTGCCCATGGCGCCTGGGTGCTGCGGGGCTGTCGGCTGTGCCGGTGTGGCTACGGTACCCTGCACTGTCTCTCGGACATCATGCACAGCAACTGCGGTAAGGGACAGCACGTTCAATCACCCTGCTTTGTTTTGCGCTTAACAGAGTTGCCTTTTGCAAAGGTGGAGGACCATGTATATGCTCTGTTTAAACTTTCGCAGTGGCCTACCTTGCTTAAGAGAATACATTAGTGAGACAGTAAATGGAAGAGCTGTCRCTTGCGTAGTACATCACATAAAATACTTGGAGATCTTTATAAAATTTCTGTGCAGTTGGAAACTAATTCCCCCATTTTAATTGAAAATTACAATGATAAGTGTTTCTGCTGTTCTGCAAACCTGCATATGTCCATGACTTCCCATTTAACCAGAACAACTTGTGTAACTAAGCTACATCCAAGCATAAAAAAATCCTTAAGTTGGAGAGAATTAACCATACTTGAAAATCATTAGGTTGAGCTGGTAAGGTAGAAGTACAAACCAGTATTATATYAGAGAAATCAAAGTATTGAAAACTTACATGATCTTGCATAAGTTACTTAACCCACAAATGGCAGAAAATGGGTCTGAATTGAGATCCATATGATAATCTCCAAAATATTCTTATATAGAGCTCTAAGACTGAGCGCACTGCACAAAAATGTGTAGTCATAAGCCCTGATTTGTGTCCAGTGGTAACGTCTACATTTTCATACTCCTAAGCGATGACTCGTAGGAGTTTAACATATCTCCAGGGGCAAAGCCAGTACAAAACATTCCTGCCCTCCTCTGTCTGTGGTGACTTGCTCCCATCCTGTACAGTAACTTCTCCTTCAGTTGTGCTAACATCACAGGTTAGCAGGGTAAGGAAACAACAGACCTTTATAGCTTCAAAGATTTACTTGTACCTGAGGAAAYTGTCAGGGACTTGTTTGGGGAAAGAAGAGGCGATCTGAACATTGCACTGAAGCTATAACTCCTCAGTTTTGCCATCCACTTGGAATAAAACACATATTTTAAAACGTGAGCCTCTCAGATCCCCAGGGAATGTCCTACTGCACAATAAGCATATAAGCCCAGCAATGTGAAATGCTTAAAAAAGCAATTATTCCTATCTTTGCAACCACAGCCAAAAATACTTTTGCCTTGAAGTCTTCTCTGCTGACTACTTACATGTGGCAACTAAGCAGCACCCTTCAGAAGAGCTAAATGCTTTCTTGCTGATTTTCCTTGAATGTTAACTCTGAATCAACCCTACTGCTGCTTGTTACAGGAGCAAAGACCTAATAGGCCTGGCTGGGCTCAGTAAAAGCAGTCTTACTGCTCCTGAGCTCAGCTTCAGAGGCAGCAAAGGTGCCAGATTGAATCAGCTGCTCTCCCCCCATGTGAGCGAGGGTATTGCTTTCGGCTTGTGCTAATGGCTATAAATGGAGACTCTTCCTGTTAAGGGAAGGGTTAAAAGGCTCCATGCAGGCTTGAGTGCATACCTCTTGTGAAGATCTTGCTCTTGCTTTTGCTGAGTATTTACTTTTGATTATTCTGTGATTAATGCCTGCAAGAGCTGATAAGTGCTATCAGTTGCTCCTCAAACGATCATTGATGGGACATCTATTCACATCTCCCCCCCAGAGAATAGCTTCTTTGATTGGCTTTAACAGCTGATACCTTTAACTTAAGTACCTGTGAGATGTCGGAGAAGTTTCAAAGTATGTTGAACATCCTTATATTTTATACAGTTTACCTTTTACTCTTGTTCACCATTTTATTGTTGATATTTTTGTAGATCTGAAAGCAGAAGAGGAGGAAATGACYAGACTATATTCTAATGGCCTAAGATTACAGCAAACAGCGTTTGCATTCTTTTGCCTACTCCCCTTCCTCCTGGAGCTCTGCTGCTGGCAGCTATGAAACTGCACAAAGGGAAATATGTCTGGGTTCATGTAACCCTCATCATGAGTCGTATGCAATTTTTTTTTCTCCTGTAAACTAGGTGATGCTTCCACCTGTGTGCTGAAGGCATACTAAGAAGTATTTAGTTAATGGTGAAACTTGATTATTGGATTATTATAAACTCAGACTATATGAATGTGAAGTATTTATTAATATTATTTTATTACTACTATTAATGTCCCATTCTAACAATTCTCTAGTTTTAAAACATTGTTCTTCCAATGGAAGAAAAAAACCCAATGCTCTATGCCTTAAGTATTGCAAGCTATAGTCATTTCCTTTGTACATCATACAGATACTTTAACAAATAAAGATAATTTTGTTTCAGAAGAGCTTTTGTGTTTGACTTCATTTAAATATGAAAATTCTACCTACCATTCATCACTGTATTGTATCCAGTAACAAAATGGTTAGAAAAAGGCAGGGTAGGATGAACAGTCTGAAATTTTGAAAAGATAAGGAGCTTTTTAAGGGCATATTTCAAACCCTAATATACAGAAGAACTCAAGTTAGACAGTCTTTCAGTTTCTGTTATTATTTCTTATAGCTAAATGTCTTCTATGCATAATCTTAGGCAGGAAACATTTCTTAAGAACACATAGTTGATGTTTATTCTTATTCTTTGGTTTTATTTTACATCTTATAAATATGAGCCCTTCTTTTGTTTTTAAATGGATAGTGAAGAGCAACCTCTTTAAACTYTTCCTATAGGCAATCTATCTTGATTTATATACCACTTAAATGTTAGTATTTCCAGGCTGTAAAATAAAAAATGTTTGGAACGTGTGACCACATTTGTGATGAAAGTTTATTAGACATCAACAAAAAAACCTTTGTTAAAAATCTGCAAAAAGAAGCCTAAACTATACCTTCAGTCTCTGAATGTGAAGCTACTACATAGAAATAAATCAGCTTTATAATTTTATTGGCTCTAGAGTCACTAGGAATCCCTTAATAGTTTTATAAATCATTAATGATTTTTAATAGTTAAATAGTTTTAACTCTTTAAAATCTATTCATTAGTTTCTTTAGTACCACAAATCAAGACAACAATTCAGTTACTAAGCAGAGAAAGATGCATCACCAACAAATGACTTCATATGTTGGTTGCATTTGAATCTAGGGCTATGCAGTAATAGACTTTTGCAGGGAGTCATTGTCTAAAGGTATATTCACATTAAACTGCAATTCAGACTGCTCCTTTCCACACCTCAGACATTGATGGAAGGCTTCTCAACCTTTGCATAAGATGCACTAGACCCAAAATGATCCTTTTCTCAAAATATTACTTCCCAGAAACTCATCTGTTACCCATATGTCTATGTTTCCTCAGGTTTAAAAAAGTCAGATATAAAGACAATTAAGTACCAATGAGAACAGCTTGGAGGAAAACAGTGATGCCTTTAATTATTGGATGTTGAGAACACAGAAATGCCATTATGAAAACATCTTGGCTTATCATAAAGTGTACCTGACAAGTCTATAGGCAATGCCACTTGTAACATGTTTCAAATATGCTTTACTTTTTGAGGAAAAGCAGCAGGATATGCAGAAGGTACACAGTATAGTAAAAATATATCTGAAATTTTACATGTTATTTTTTATCCCTACAGAAAACTTACAGAGCCATTAGAGACAGCAATTAGCAAAAGGAGAAGAGTGGTCTAACAGGGTTTACAACAGAAGAACTATTTCTAAGCAATAACATCCATAGCAGAGTTAATCATGAAAAGCTGTTTGAGAGTAATTCCCTATGTAGATGAGCCTACATGCCTGCAGACTCACCCTGATGGAGCTATGCATTATTAGGTTGGTATGACTTGAAGGATTAGAGCAATCGAAAAGTCTAGCAAAGCACCATTTTCTTGCTGTACCAAAACATCAGTCCGAGATATCTAATCAGAAGCAGCAAGGTAGATTTTCAAAGCATTGCGTGGGGAACTTAGCCGGGTAGGTGATTCTAATTAATGTCAGTGTAAATCACTACTCACTCTACATGCTAAGATTTCAAAAATTTATCCTGTGTACCTGGAAGAAGTGACAGAGATGTAATTTTTTTTTTTTTTAATTTCCTCTTCTCTCGATCTCATGCTATCGTTTTCTGGGTTACTGGAAAATCTGAAAATGATTGCTTCAGGACTGCTTTACATCTACCATAATATGGCAAAGCATAGCCTCAGTGATTATTAGTTCTGGAAAATGTTTGCCTGCTCTTTGTGTCAGGGCTCTGGAAGTTGCCGTCAGTAGGACAGAGCAGAGTGAAAAACACTGTTATTCTTGCATACCTCAGTAGCAAAGGCAGCCACGGGAGCTGAGTTTGAAGTGAAACAGAGATCTTCAGTTGGGAGAAAAAAAAAAGTATTTGAAAGCTGACCGTATATAGTCTTGTTCACAAATAAAAACATAAATAGGAAGAATGAAAACAGAAAGCACTGAGACACAAAAGAAAGCATGCAGTCACGATCTTTGCTTAGGTTAAAACCGTCTCCGCTTTTATCTGTCTCCAGCTGCTTGAAAGAACAGATAAAAGAACGCATTATTTTCCTCCCCTGCTACCATGTAGGCCTGGCCAATCTTCTCACACTGCAATTACAAGCACTTTATTAAGGTTTGTTTATAGCAAACAGCGATGCTTACTCTCCAGCTTCATGCTAACTCTTTTTATGGGCCACTCCGTCAAACATGGCACGTCCCAGCAAACTAGACATCTGTTGCCACAAGTCGGTGCATGTGCCCTCTCTGTATGCGGCCGCGTTTGGTTAGATGGAAGACCGTCAAAGAGAAATATTTATCAAACGCTTCCCCAGTCCCAGAGCCGTTAGACCTTCCACTGCTCACTGTTGACTCTGAAACTAAAACAAACGGTGCAGTCCATCGCTGGCCTCCGCGGCTTCACCCCGCAAGCAGGGCGGCCGCCACACTGGTAAGGGCCCGAAAGCACAGCAGCAGTGAGGCAGGGGCTGTCTCCTCCACCACCCCGCACTAGCTGCAGTGGACGACCAGAGAGTTTTAATGCTGCAGCAAGCCACAGACTTGCAGGGGGTTGCTGCCCTCCAATGCCCCGTGTTTTGCCACTGGAAGGCAGTGATTTGCTTTGAATAAATTTCATCGCGACTTGAATAATGCATTAAGACTTTCTAATACGAGCCCATAAGATCAGCTTACTTCTGCAGGCCCTTGACGCTAAGAAAGCGTCACTCATTTGGCTCTTTGAATATCTGATGGTTGTCTTTCAAGGTGATTTTACTCCTAGTGAGGAAAGATGGATTTCTGTTGTCCCTGTGAAGAGCTAATGGTGCCCATAGGTGCCAATATCCTTCCCCTCACCCATAACTGTGAAAAAGGCTTTTTTTTTCCAGCTGGCCAAAACAAAATCAGAAGTAGTTTCCCCTCACTTGTTTTTGCAGGGTTTGAGGATTATTTTGGGATATGTAAGACAACTAACATCTACCTTCACACATTTTGTTATTTGTCTTTTGCTGACTCTAAGAGTAGCGTGTCAGCAGGCTATGGTGTTTGCATCGTTACACCTACCACTGTCATGTGCCTGAGCAAATATACAGCAACTTTATATTTTGGCTTCCATTCATTAGAAGAGGAGTAATACAGTACCGCGGACTGGCTCATGTACTAGGCAGCCCTGTAAATTGCATGTCTTAGGTGTATACCATGTGGCAGCCTATCAAATCACCCCACAGTCAGTGCCTGTGATTCACCATCCTTCTCACCTTTCTCAGCACAGTCATGTAAGAGTATGGGGAGGCTTATGGCAACCACAGCGGCTGCATACATGTCTTCTGCAGAATTATCCAAGCATCATGAATATTCCTTGCTATTGTAAAGCACTTCAGAAAGGACAGAAAGGACATTAATTAAGGACAGTAATTCCCTCCATATTTGTCTGATCTCTAAAGTAATGATTTGAGGATGTTGGTGACAAAAATTTCTAGGCTGACCTTGCACTTGGCTGATGCTGCTGTGTGGGCAACTTCTTGTTAAGAGCATGAAGTCACCAAAYGCCATCAGAATAAAATAAGATGCCTTTGCAAAGCTAAATTTATAAACCAATCTATGAGGCTTCAATTCAGATATCATGTGTATAATATCTGGATGAAATGCTGGGAATGTACCGCAAGCACAGGAACATTCATAAAGGTACCAAAGCAAACAGCCCAAAAGACATCAGCATTATTGATCCATTATAGATCCACTAGTGAGAGAAGCCTCATTATCCTGGCTGATCCCCCTAGCATCTGGCCTCATGGACTCAGCCAAAGACTTTTTCTTTTGCCAGCCAAGACACAACACTTCTCAGAGCATTACATGTTCTGTGGGGCATATTTGGTCATCTCTACCTAGGGAGCAGAATCAGGCACACAACTTATGAGAGCACAAGTCACCTTATTTATTGCCTAATACACACAGCAATGGCTGGGATAAGCATGCTACTAGGTGAATACGCTGCTCCGCATGGTTTGGTCAGCAGAGGCAGCCCCACCACTGGCCATGTAGTCAGCAACTGTGTGGGGAAGCCCTGGCTTTCAGAGCGCCTTGGAAGGGGTGATCCTCAGGCTCACTGAGTTACTAGTTTCCATCTCTCCTCTTCTCTCAGGGTTTTTTTATCTTTTCATTTTGGTGCCATTTTTAGAATATTTGATGATTTCAAGTCTTTGCTTTAAATTCTTATCAACAAGTATCACCTCTGCAATCTCTTTTCTGTGTTTCTCTTTGTTTCAGCTTCCTTATTGTGCATGTCTTAGTGGCCTACAAGGTCTCTCATTACAGGTTAAGGATGATAGGGTAGCTACAGCTCGCCATGAATTTCTTGTAAAACTGAGCTCTGGGTCACAGGATTGGGCCTCGCAGAACTGTGCCCTTGGTCACATTTATAACCTATCTATCCAAAGTTTTCTGTAATCAGATAGCACAACAGCACCAAAGAATAACTTCTTTTATAGACTTGGTATATAACATTCTGCATCTGTTACCAGCAGCACACYTTTTCCCTCTGTTCTTCAATCTGACACTCATCTCTTCCCCAGGGCGATTAGGGTAAAATTCTTCCCACTTTATATTAGTTACCTAAAAATTAGTTGTCTAAATCTAAGCTAATAGATACATAAGAAATAGGTACCTCCAGAATATGATTTGTTTTATATGTCTAAGAGAGTTGGAATTAATTGGTTTGGAGGGACTTGTTTCTTCTCTTGGACCACAAAAAGAGTTGAGGGGACAAATTTAGCCTGAAGTTGCATGTTACCACCGTAGCCGCAGTTTCCCACTATTGAAAAGGGAAGTCCTCCCACCAAAATGCAGACTGCCATTAAGTTGCTCAGATCAGAAGCAGCCCGAGGTCTGGGAGTCACAATTCACTGTATGAAGCTCTCTGCAATAATTCAATGTGGCCTAGATTTCTGCCACCCTGTTATCAGTAGGAAGACAATTTTTTACTTTTTGGGTATGCACAACCACAGAAAACAACTTCTACATTACATGAAGAATCCCACTCAATGGAAAGTCGAATGTGACTTGTCCTAGTCATAAAGTGTTTCAAAAGCGTTGGTTTACTTAAGAGGAAATTTCCCATAGAGGCCAGTGACAGTACAACAGTACTGCAGTCCCATGCAGACAATAACTTGTCAAATTCTACAGAGTTTTATTGGAAGAGTTGCCCTTTCTGACTGCATGAACACCAAGATTATTTTCTTCAAAAATATAAGGAAAAGGATATCATGAATAATTGGATTACAGGCAAAGAAGTGGTTCAATGCTGGAAATGCAACCTTTGCAGGAATATCTTTAAACAGAATAACTTTCACGCTTTGCACATCAACCTCGTTCATTCAGCCACAACATTATGTCCCCTCACCCTCAAATCTGTGTGATGCAGCACCAGCAACGCAGCTGCTCTGTTGCTTGGGCACCTCACGGGGCAGGTGCTGCTGGTCAGCCCAACCCGTGGCCACAGCATGTGAGGAGTCAAGATCTGGTGCAACAGAGAGGACACCTCACTGCTCAGTGGCACACACTAACACAGCTCCACAACAACTGAGAGACAGGCCCTCCCTCATCGTGCACACACACAATCATACTAAAATCCACTTTAACCTTCTGTTTAGAGGCTACTACCTCTAGATCTCCCTTGCTTACAAGAGAGTTTTTTGGTTTTGTTTTTTAGGAAAGCATAGAGACTGATCCTAAGCAGACCTTAAAAGGCAGGGAATGGATACAGATAAAACTCTAGCTAATGCAAGAGGGCTCTCAATCGTCACTTTGGCTAGAAGCAACTCAGGACATTGAGAGCGAGGACTGAGGGAAGCAGGAATCCTTGAGGAATCTAAGCAGTGCATGGTAGGATAAGCCTACCTGCAAATTTGGGTAAATATTATTTCTCTTTTTCACCTAAAATTTCTCCAAAGAGAAAGGATTCAAGGTCTAAACCATACGATGATATTTTTCTAATTTAAGAGTTCAAGGATGAGTACAGAAGGACTTATAATAAAACTACTTTGTTTAATGTTCTTTCAGGATGGACTTCTCCTTCCATCTACATAGCTACCTACAGTGCTTCACACCATTTTGCAAAAACTACAGATGCTGGACAACTGTGCAGTTTCACACAAAACTCTCATTCCTGGAGTGGATTAAAATTCTGCTCTGCCACTGCTTTCTTTGCCTACAATGTTTGCACAAATGGTATAAGAGTGACTGATATGAGGCATAAATTTGATGAATTTGTTATAAATTTAGCAGAGCAACACCAGCATAGCAGCCAGGAAAACAGAGCCCAGTACATTTTTAGGAACACATGGCTTTTATAACCTAGCTTCAAAGCTAAGAACAATATTTACTGACACTTGATTTTGTTTTTCAGTTGGGATTTCCTCTGTGTACTTCAAGACAATTTATCCAGATGTTAAAAATGCAGTTAGTGTCCTAGTGCTTTTAACATCAGTCTTCAGACTGAAGATGAAGGACAATATTAGAAGAAAACGAGAGAAACAGATAGGAACATGGTCCCTCCTCTGTCTCTCCCTTCCACTATTATTCACAGAGGCAATACTCCAGTTCTGTCTGTGTGGAGATATGATCAAGAAGTGGAAAAAGACTTGCAGACTTGCACTGAAATGCCGTGCAGTGCCACATCTTCAGCAGAGCAATAATATGCTGTAAAAGCCAATTCCGTGCATTCTTAAGCCAGCTCCTCGTTTCAGCTGAGCACATCCTCTTAGTGATATGCCTGTCTGCAGTGATGCTAACCAAAAACAACTGCAAAAGTTAACAGTAAGCAGTGCTAAAATACAGGCAGGCCCACCTCCAGTCCAACAGCTCCCATGGAGAATCACATATGCAGATGCAAATTCAAAGTGCAATGGAGAGGCCTGATGCTGCACCTTTCTCAAGAAGTTTAAGGTGATATCAAAACGAAGCAAAGGGGAGAGCTCTTCCTTCAACCTCCTGCTTCAGCTGCATGTCTACCGCCCCCTTTGCACAGCCATGCGGTCAGCCAGCTCTGCTCACTGATCCAGCTGAAATTTTTATTTTCTGGTTTTACAGATCTAGTTTTCAGCCAGACCATCCTTGCTGACATAGCTGTGTGGCAGAAATATGCAGCAAAGGTGACGGGGAGCCCACAGTTAGTCAGACCAAAACTGACTATAAAATCCCTCCACTGATGCTAATAACTTAGCTTGAAATGTCATATGTATGTCATATTTCTGAGAGAAGACAGCAACCTGGACTGCAGAAACAGCAGAAAGAACTAAATGACAATGAGCAGAGAATCTGCTCATGTGGTCCCATTATGGTATAAAAGCAGTACAACATCTCACAGGGACAAGAGGAAGAATATAATTATATATTTGGCATTAATGACACCATTACTGGAAAGTTACATGCCATTTTGTCACCTTCACTTTGTAAAGGATACTGAAAAATTGTACTAGATTCAGAAAAAAAAGATACAGGGATCATTTAAGATCTGAAGACATACACTACAATGAAAAGGGTAGGAAATTCAGTCTA
Source organism: Apteryx rowi (assembly GCF_003343035.1). Taxonomy (NCBI): domain Eukaryota; kingdom Metazoa; phylum Chordata; class Aves; order Apterygiformes; family Apterygidae; genus Apteryx; species Apteryx rowi. Next base: position 2,555,799 of record NW_020451060.1, on the reverse strand, counting down.
TCCATGAAGAAGAGACTAACTAGTCTCTTGATCCCTGTTGGATCACACAGAAATGTGCTCAGTCCCATGACTGTGTCGAACCAACAGTGTCTCTTTCACCATTTTGCCTAGAGGCACCTCAGATACAGCCAGCATCGCAGCGAACCTTTCCCAGGCGACAAAGATGCCATTCATCACTCAGTGTTAAAAATTTAGATTCATCCAGTAATTGCAGAGTGGCTGCTTATAGAAAAAAAAAATCCATCAAGCCGATGAGCATGTGCAGTTCCTACATTTGTGTGTGTGCACGTGTGTGTGCATGTATGTGTGGATAAAGACAACCCTGGAGCAGGCTTTGATGCAGCAATTGCTGAAGGTGCTACATGTGAAGAGAAAGTCCAAAGAAATAAAGCAAAGAAGATGAGACATTATTACCAATCTGCCCACTGATTCATTGCAAAYAATAATGTTAAAAGCCATGAACATGAATTACAAGTAACATCACTGTGTTAAAACATGGCTATATTAGGAGAGTGCCTACAAGCCCTGACCAAGACGGAGATTTTGCTGTGCTAGGCACTGTACAAATGCATAAGAAGAGTGAGCTGCCCTGAGGAACTAACAAAACCTAATGGATTTTTTTTTTTCTGGCAGTTAATAAAACATCTGTCACCACAGAGTCTGGCTCCAGCCTCCAAGGCAAAACCCTTAGTGCATGTACACTCCTACTTCAGTCATATATTCATCAGCCCTGGTGGCTTTGCTGTTTATTTTCCATCTTCTCAGCACCACTCYGAGATCACAACATCAGCGCAGGCACCGCTCACCAGGAGATGGCATCATTAGAAGTTAATAACGCCGATTCCTAACTTTGCAGTCAGATATAAGCATGAGACTGAATATAGTGTTAATGAATGACTTCCTGAGCCTCACACCCCCAACAAAACCTAACATACCCAAAGCAAACCATAGCAAGTATTTTAATAAAAGGCACAGGTTTTTACTAATGTAATTTCCAGAAAATGAAACCATTATTATTCATTTCTTTGGCTACAAACCATATAGCTCCCTGTATTTATCAAGGCTGAGTATACTGTCAGCACTTAGCAAAATACCATTCTGATGTTTACTKTAGAATCAATGAAAGACAGTTTTTCTTAGGCAATTCAGAGAAAGAAAATCTTTGGCTGGTTAAAAGAGCATACAATTAGATAAAGGTTATCACAGAACTCAAGCTATGGACAAAAACACAGTATTTTTTCTAGTGGTTTTCATATCATCATTCTGCTCATGTATTAAAATCAAACTTGCAGAGAATGAGTAAGCATGATCCAACCTACTGCAGGGAGGAGGAGAGATTCTTGTATCATTGTGCAAAGACTTACAGAAAGTGAAATAATTGCCTTTAATCTTACTGTTCTATCAAAGAGACCAAGGAACCCACTTGCTGGGTTAAGTGTGTCAGAAAGACAAATTATGGCAGCTCTGTGTGCATGGATTCTGAGGCGCTGAATACTAATTTTAAAGGACTTTTATCAGATAGCCAGATGAAAAGAAGTAACAGAGGCTTGTTACTTTTCAAGAGTATATGCTCTGCCTGGCTGTTAACAACTGAAGTTTGACAGTGTGCCAAGATACATGTATAAAGCAGGCTTGAAAATATTTGTTTTCAAAAATCACTATTTGGTATAAATATTCAGATCTTGGAACATTTTATAGAGTGGAGTTAGAAAATAGACTATTGTATTTTGATCATGATATCATTTGGGGCCACCATAAATAAGTACGTGAAGGCAGGTTAATTAAAGCACTTCACAGAACTCAGACTTATAGATTGATGCTAAAGAGGAAAATGTGTCAGTGCGTGAAATAACATTCCCAAGAGATAAATTAGTTGTCTACTGCATTTATTGTTTTTCATTAACACTCTCATGCACTGACCTTGAYATTCAGCATATGCGATTATCTTAGCTACAATAAAAATATTTCTTTAATAATTCAAAATATATTGAAATAGGTTCTATGGTGACTGCTGTCTGGTCTCCTTTGCTATATCATTCTGCTCCTGAATACTGATGAGAACTGCTGCTAGGTAAACTAAAGTGTTGCTCTAACCTTAGGAAAAGCTATAGGTAAACAGCTCTGCCTCTGATAACATTTGCAGGAGTGAAGAGTTAAAAGACTCTGGTACTTTAGTCATTCCAGCATTCCCCAAGTTACAGAAACACTGAGGTCAGGAAAAAGTGTCTGGAGGCTCTGGGCAGTGAACTGCCCCCTCTTACTGACTCGAGGACAGGCCTATGTTGGATGGCCGTTTTCCAACTTTGTTCAAAAACCTAACAGGTACAGCTAGGCACACACTAAACCTGTGCTACTCTTAAACACAAAGGCAGTGAAAACCTCAGTTATGTATCTTTTCTGCTGAGATAGCCCTCTCTGTACTGATATAATGCTGTCTCACTACCTGTTCCCTTTCCTGTCATAATCTTGGACCAGAAGCTATCTCCAAGCCTACATACACTTGGTGTTACCAAGTCGTTCATTTCCAAACAGCGCAGTCAGCTCAGTTTCACTTTCACCTTATCAAAATGTTTTCTGCCCAACATGCTTCTAGCTGGCACACAGAGCAGGTAGGTTTTCAGAGACCTGTGGAGAGCCACCTCTCACAGAGCCCACAATCTTCTACAATTTCAATTTAAACTCCAAGGGTCCTATTTCTACACTATCTACAAAGAAAAGGCACCAACAAAAGCCAAGGGGGCTGAGTTTCAGAAATAGTCTGAAGATAAAGGTATCTCTGATAGCCAGATTATCAAACAAGAAAACTGAATGACTTTTCTTTTTAAACTTCAAGGATGAGGCTAAGGAACAATGTGGGAAAGAAGAGATACAGGAGCAGTAACACACTTCACAGCCTTGTAAATGCCATTCCCCATCCTCGATATGACCAAGGGCAATATAATGTAATAGSAAGTCGTTTTTCAGTTATGGCTGATTATTGCTATAAATGGTTGTGCATGCAGGGGGTAGGATTTCATTTTGGTTGAATGCTTTTCCCCAAATTTGCTTACAGCGCAGTTCCTTGATTCACTTTTTCTTCTCCACCAACACCTGTGATTCAATATGGTACTCAGGCAGGAATAGCAGCCCAAAATATATGACTACTGATTTTTTTTAATCATCTTTGCAGTTATCTGATAGAAAGAAAGAAAGAAAGATAAAATCTTCTCCAGAATAACAGGCTCAACAGCAAGCACAAGCCTGAAAATCTGTTCCAGGACATGGGTCTGGAAAGGAGATGCCAGCTGTCCCCCAGTACATGATGAACTAACTCCTAGAGCAGCTCCTTCTGCTCCTTAGTGAGGTTCAAGAATTCTGGAATATGCACAAAACACATGGAAATATATCATGGGGACAGAAGTGGAATCACAGGAGCTAGGCCATCTGTGACTTCAAGTAGGCATCGTTAACATGTGTTAGATTTGCACATTTCACATACACCCATACAAGTTTTGCCTTGGTCCATGCAATAGCCTGATGCAGCTGGCTATAGGAACAGCTCCAGGACCCAGCCTCACAGAGCTGTCAGTAGATACCTTCTGCACCAGCTACTATGACAGGAAAGGAGGATATGGATGTATAAAAGCAGTCACCTTCCAAGGACACAACAGGGGCTAAGTGCAAAGGAAAGGTGCCTCCATTCTGGTTCTCCAGTATGGCTCAGTCTCCATTGAAAATAAGTGGTCAACTCCCCTAAAAGTCTTCAAAAATAACAATTTAGAAACAATACCAGGACCACTGAAAGACATATGCAAAGGATAAACATCAAAAAGATCTGTTTCTGTGATGAGGATCATATGTGTCTCTTTACTGCCCACACAACATCGTGAACATGAAGTTAAATAGGGGAGTTAAGAGATTTGAACTGCATTCTCAGCACTGGCAGCCTTCTTGCCAGGATCAGAGGAGCCGTTGGTACCAGTTTCATGGGGCTTACATTATATTGAAGGAGGTTACTATTTCAGGCCTATTTCTTTTATAGGGCCATTGCTTTACATGGTTACCGTAAGACTAGCACATAAGAAGTTCTTGCACTCCCTGCATCCATGGTCTCCTTCATTCATGTAGCCTTTTGCTTTCAGGGGTGTTAAGCATTCTTGACACAAAGTGTGTTCTGGCTGCCCAGCCTGAGACCCCAAGAATATCTCCATGACTTGTGGCACAGCCTGAATAACAGCAGGTGCTCAGAGCAGGGTAACGGGAGTACGACACAATTAAGGACTTTGCACAAATATTTCTCCACTTCCAGATCTATACTGTATTAGTTTGAAGCGCTCAGATTAATGCACCTTCACTGGATGCACACTCATCCAGTACACTTGTCCATGGGCATTTGTCAGACAAGAAAGCCAAGAGAGTCCAGATCTTCTCAAAGGTCAAAGTTTACAATATTAATTTTATTCAAAACCAAAAAGCATCCAATACAGACCACTGGGATGAAGTTATCTTGTCACTTTACAATAAACAGCTTCCCAGAACAGAGTAATACAGTAGATTTGTATTCACATGTACAGCATAATGGCCAGAAATGTTGAGTAGTTAGCATTCAAGAACCACCTAGAGAGGATTATTWAAAAAAAAAAAAARAGAGAGAGAGASAGACAGACAGATAGAGAGTTGCTCTGAACATGAAGCAGAGCAGGAAACATGATCATTACTGAATGGTGAAGCCCAGTGGGTACTGTGTTGTCCTAATCAGAAGTGACAATGATATGAGACCTAGTCGGAATATCCTTTCCTTCAAGACAAACAATCTCAAAACATAAATGGAAGAAAAAATGAAACTTGGCTCTCACCGCCTCTTTTTCCTGATTCAGATATAAATATGCTTTGCATAACCGAAAGTTTCCAATTCTGCTGGTTGACTTAATGAAGTTATTACTTCTTCTGCAAACCCTGCTTCTCTCTTATCCTCTGTTGTCAAATGGGATCCATCCAGACTCCCAGTTCACTAACTTGAGTAATAAAAGGCAGACTGGTGTCTTCTGTCAAAGGTATTCTTGGCCCACCTCCTGGCTGCTTTCGTCTTTATCTGGACTGTGTGCTTCATCCATCAAGACTTAATCTCCACTACACTGACAGCAAGGTGCTCAGCCAGAGTAGCATTTTGAGAGGGAAACAGATACTGGCCAACTGAGGGGCATGTAGCGATAGCTGCTCCTGTCTCTCTACTAACCTTGTGTATGGGTCAACCAGAAAGGGAGATGAGATGGTGCTCCAGGGAGCAGAGTTCAAGAGCGCCCAGGGCTGTGCTCTGAGAGTACCCTGACACATCAGCACAGTTGTGAAGTATTTTCCAAACATATTTGGTCTTGGATTCAATTTCCTGCAAAGACAGATTTTAAATGCCTGCTAGGCTAAGATTATTTTCTGGATGATTCAACTCCAAAGCAACTTGAACATAGGTCAAACTTGTACTAAAGAGCTTCTACCTTCAAGTAAAAGGGGTCACATAATGCATTTTGTGAAGGTCCTTCTGGTATTTATATGGATATAATAGCTCCTTAGGTGAGTTTGATTGATATGTTTGACACATTAAACTTTTAAAATTTTATCAGCAATCTATGTGTGCATAGCAGGCCAGGCAAGAATTTATTCTGCTTCTTTGTAGAAAAATGTTCTGGGCCAATTCAAGATATCATTTCCTTTTTTCTTCCGCTTGAAATCACTGTGGTCTTCTCTCAAGAAATACAGATAAAAGTTCCAGCTTTTGGCATCTAACTTTATGCATTTACATCCATATTTAGGAAAAGGACTAAATGGTCTGATTGGCCAAAGCACTCACACTTGAAAGTGTTCACCTATACTAACCTATATTAACTATATGAATCGATGTAAAGGAAAAGGAACATAAAACCATTTCAGATTGCTTTCATCCCCCCTTCAAGTATTGTCTGCTTCACAGCTTACAGATCTGCATCTCCAAACAATTCACATGTCAGCTCTTGCAGCTAAATAAGCAGAGCTTTGGCAGCGCTCAGGATGCCTACGTCTGCTACTACATAATGGCCCAGGCTGCTCCTAACTCTCTTGTAAATATGTGATCTTAATCTGCCATGACTTAAATTTTACTTAACACATACCTGGCACCTCTAATCTCTCCAGCAATCTTTGCTCACTGAGGATTTTTCTAGCCAGAGGCTTTTTAATGGCAGCTTCTAAGAGCTAATGGTCAGTTTGGATTTCAGTGTTTACAAGAAACATGCTGGTGACAACCTTTCACATCCAACATTACTTTTCATTACCAGATTGAGTACAAGAGTTAAAAATCAGATTTCTTTCCAGGAAGCATACATGAGACAGAGAGGGGTCCCTCGGATCTCATATTCATGTTCCTGTAGTCTCAGGTCCATCTTGTACAAAGTCTGGGCCAGTTTTTTTAATGCTGACACAGAAGGGTTGGACAACTTAAGATCYGGTAAATATTAAAAGATGATGAAAAGTCCTGGAACTGATATACTACCTTATCTCTCCACTTCCCTATCATCAAAATATCTGAGATCGTGCCATGGCACTTAATACCAAAATTCCTATGAACCTTCATGAATTTTCTAGCAGCAAGTGTGAAACCTTCCACAGCCCAGTTCATCCCTACCTAAAGTTTGGCTATATGACATTGTATTATACTCCCTGTATCTATCAAGAGAAACAAAAGACTGCATTGTCCCACTTTGATACTGCTTTCTCTCCATGCACTATGTAGGGGTAGAAAAGACACAGTCCCAGCTCAAACAGCGTGGGCACAGAAGCATGCTATGCCTTGGCTGATTTTAACAGAGGATCAAAAACCTCCTTACTGCACTCATTAAATTGATGCCTGAGGGTGTCTAGAGAAATTGAGTTCCTAATTCTGGTGCCATAGTAAAATGGAAAAAATCCAGGCCAAATTTGCAGACAAATTCAACTCATCATAGAAGCCTTTCTGGACAGAATCCTATAGAAGTTCATTTGACATGGACTTTAAGGTAGTTTCAAACACATGGAGATGCTGAGAGAGAGCCCATGACACCAGCAGCCCTTTCTTTCCTTTGCAGCAGCCTTACCCCTGGTAGTGCAAGGAGCCAGGCTAATTACACTTCCACACAAAAGCATCTGTGCATCCAGCAGCTCCAGCAGGCAAATTTTAGCCTGATGCAATTCAAACTGCTTGAAAACTTTACATTCCTGGAAAAATAGAATTAATTATGAAAAAGCTGCTGGCAGGCAACTAACAAAAGAATTGCTAAAAGGTACCAGCAAATCTTACATATCTAATTTTTCTGGTCTGTGTCACAAAGGTAATATCATGGTTGCAACAAGCACTAAACGACTTCTGTAAGTGTTTCAGATGTCAGGTAAGCACTGTCAATAAGAAGTTCCATGCAGCTGATAAAACATGTCAGCTCTTCAGTCTGCTGCTTTACTGACCTTGAGATTGTCCTATAAGAGGTATTATAAAGAAAACAGTTGTGTCATAGGCATGGATGATGTGATATATGCTCCATCCCAAAAGCGCTCAGAGGAAAAAATCCTATGTAGATAAAAGGTATTCTTGTGTGCAAGACGGAATGCCAGCTTCTACCTAACCCTCATTTTTCTGTTATTTAAACAAGTCCCTGCTGCTTCCTCCCTGCCCACTCCAGAGCTCTGCCCAAGAGAGGAACAACAGTTTTGAAAATCTGAGTGAAATTAATTGACCTGTTCAGTTGCTCAGTCATGACAATTTTTTCCATATACTTTGATCCAAGATTTAGCCCTGCATCCAGCAGCCACAACTAGAAACTTCTAACTGGGCTTGTTTCCTGCAGATGCACTACTGTGGCCTGTGCTGCTCCTTGAGTAAGGACAACAAGGCCCAGTAATGACTGAAATCCCTCCTCACAACTTTCTGTCATTGCATCAATCAAGAATGAGAAGAAGGATATTAATATTATATGGTGAATTAAGGGGGAAAAAAAAAAGAGAAGACACCCAACAACATGGTACAATACATGTCTGAAATATCTTTCCTCTCTGGAATTCATTTCTTCCAGCATCAAAGAGGAAAGAGCATGGGATGCTTAATTAGCGAGTTCTTCCAAATTTTGCATAATGTTGTCTCCTTTTGCCTCCTCTTCTTTAGTGTTAAATCTTAAGAACACATTCACAAAGGGGCCAGGCTGAAAAAAATAGAGCCTTATACAGCCAAAACTTGGTAGGAATACTTGAAAGGGTAGGAGATGATCGCTACTTTTATTTTCTGCCTCTCCCACACAGCAGCAGCAGCACACAGTCACAACAGGCAGAATTTGATCGCTACTGATAAGTAACACCTCAGCCCCTCCAAAGGTTTGCACTTTGTTACTCATTTTACAGATTCTTCTGAGGTCCCTGCCAATGACATTAAGCAGGTGTTTATAAGCACTTTCACAAACTAGAGAAGAGTGCCATCATACCAGCAGTTTATGGTAAGCTGCTTTGAGGAGACTTGCTTATGAAGTAAACAAAGACGGGGGTGCACAAACAGCCTAAATAATTTTCACTACATAAAAGCCTCCTTGACAGCTCTACTGCTTTTGAGGGTGAATGACTGCTTTCCCAGTCACCTGGCACCTGATCGTTTCTTCAATCTTTCTACACATTTCCAGATACTGGGCAGCCCTGCAGAGCATTACTTCTGTGCAGGATTACTGGATGCTGGGTATTGAGAAATCCTATGCAAGGGGTACTGTGAATACGCAGATTAACTCCACATTGCAAGTACACCCTGCATGATTCACGCTGACTGTATTTAACCCACCGCAGGTGACCTGAGCAAGCGCAATGTCTATCACACCCTGGCCATGCTATACTGAAAGTGCCTGATCTTTACCAGTGCAGAAACATCAGCCCATCTAGAGCACATCAGACTCATACACATGGTTTGGTCTGGTGGAGCCTGGACACTGAAGTCCCTTCCTGAATTTACATGCTTGCAAATATTGAGGAAAGGCCTTACCTATACTACAGCATTAAAAACAAAACCCTAATTTATTGGAAATCCAGCTAGATTTATGTGGGGAAGGAGGGAGATGAGAGAAGGGGAAGTTACAAGCTCAGAGTCAAACAGCAAAGAAGCAGTTAGGCTGTTCTGCAGCACTGCAGTTATTATCAGCATTGCTGTATCAAGCCTGGGTGCCAACCTGTCTCAGCTACACCATTCTTCTCTGCAAGTTTAAAACAAATTCATCCAACCAATGCAATGTCTTCTTTGTGTAGATGTCATTAAGGGCAATGACAGGATAAAAGAAACCTAAATTGTCTTGCATGTCCTTATAATTCTATATTATTTTCAAATTCACCTAGCAGATAGTATTTGCTTGTGACTTCCAAAGCCAGAGTCTGATCTTGTTTTCCAAAAATAAGATTTTGCAATCAACTTTACCTATGACATGTTTGTCGTGAACACCATGCATATATCCAGGATCAAGAGCTCAGAGCCTGCATTACCTTTGTTATCATCATGCATGCAGAGGGGAGAATTGATTTCCATGGTTTCATATGATAGTACATTAAAGAAAGTTAACACTTTAAAAACATTAATGTATAAAGGTGACCAATATGGAATGAGCCAAATTTTTTCCTTTATGAAGAATGGCTGCAGTTGTTAGGTTTGTTCAGGTTTTTCTGCTGTAAAGCAGATTGCAGGAGAAGGGAGGGGGAAAAAAAAACCACACACACACACACACACACGCACACACGCACACACACAAGAGAACTGCAGAAAACATTGATCTAATGGCTGCTGCTTCTGCTACTTGAGGTCTGAAAAATGACAAGGAAGGTTAAAATAATCATCAATGTTATAAATATTACTTAAGACAACAGTCACATATGGTACATTAGCAATGTAGATGGATTTAATGAAAACTGAGATCAGGGCGTACATCTGTCATCAGCCAAATCTACAAAATATTTTCCTCAGAAAATGAAATGTAATGATATAAGTGCTCATCTGTAATAGAGTTATAACAACTCCAAATGGTAAAACTAGTGCTGGTTTAATGCATTTTGTCAGTTAATGTTAAACCAACAGACAATTCCTATGACTATTGCTTTGAAGAGAACAGATTGTGCGATAGGTCATAATCAAGCACGCAACCTTAGATTAACAGCTCCAAAGTACTGCATACTTCTCTAAGTCTCCCCGTAATGCAAAACCAAGTGTGATTTGTCACACCATTTCAGCCTCCACTACAGCTAAGATAGTAGCATGGAATTTTTCAGGCTTCACAGGAGGAATATTAAAACAGATAATACTAGCATGCATTTTGAAGAATAATTCCCAGCACCTGCCAAGTCATGCTCTCAGAGGTATCTGCCAGCGTGGGAGGGATGTGTGCTCAAGGGGGCCTGTGTTTCATGGCCATCTCAGGCAGGGGGCTGCAAAGTTCATTAAATGATCTTATCTCGCTCTGGTTCTGTTCAAAATAGCCTTGATATGATGAAGGATTTATGTTACCCCCCRCTTCAAATAAAAAGTACCAAGGGATGCATTTCATTACTGCCCTGTGACACTGGAGAAGCCAGGGCTGCGGTTGTAATATTCCTCATTTGTTTGTGACACACAGAAGATTTATTTGTAGGAAGAGTCTACCTCCAAAGGTAAGTCAGAATTTGTTTTTCTATAGCAGGTTTATCATAATAACGTAACAAGAAATGCATTTGTCCTCTAACTTTAATTTCCACAAAATTATGTTCTAGGAAAGATGAGAATGTGAGAAAAATGCCAGGGAAGAGTGCCCAGTTTAGCAGCATTCTAAGGAAGCTGAGTAGCACTGATAGAGAAAAAATATTTCAGGGCATTTTCCATGTCACAACCCTGGACAAAACACCAGGAGATATGGCTGTACATTGTTAACTGATGGGCTAAATAATAGCCAGAGTTACACAAGCTTTCATCTTGCAAAAATTTTAACAGTGATCTGCTACAGAGATGCTTTTTAATTTAAAAATAGAAGCCTTCGCATGAAACAGGACCRGTTTCTCCAGCATGGTTTCTCAGAACTGCATCACCTAATGAAGAACATGAGCCCTAGGCAGGATTTTTCTTCTTCTTTGATCCTAGAGTTTTAAGTCCTCCTGTACTCTCCCCCTCAAGAAAGTTCAAGATCCTTGGTCTACTGCTCATAGATATTAATTTATGCTATTTACTTAGGGCCCTCTATTCAGCAATTCATAGGATAGGCTTCAAATGCAGGGGAGAAGGGAGAAAAATGCAGCGATTAGAAACAATAATTGATCAAAAAAGCTACAGCTACTTTAAATATGCCTTGAATGTTGAAAATTAAGAGAAGTTGGTAATAATTGGACAGACATTTGGAAAGCTCAAGAAAGGTGTTTGGATATGCTGTATTGCATGGTGCTTATGAGCACCCGTTCATCCAATGCTTGCCTCTGTGCAACTGCTGCCACAGGGTGAGGAGCTCCGAATTAGCACCCAAGCCCTGTTCAAGTGCCCAGAGGGCTACATGCAGAGAGCAAACAGAGCTGGGGAGCAGAGGGGAGCTAAAGAGATGATCTAGGGAAAATTCAGCAAGATTGGCACGAGCGGTCACAGAGAAAGGCAGCTTCAGCAGGAAGCAGAGGGAGCTTTTCCATAGGCAGCAGCTAAGCTGGGGAAATCAGCTGGGAAGACATCTCAAAGAGGAGGAGCGAGTCAGCCAGGCTAGGCTGGGACCCCTGAGCCAGGGGGCTGCCACTGGAGGCATTGGGACAGGGAGAGAAGCTCAACAGGAAAAAGCAGACAGATGAGAGGGTCTGGAGAAAGGTGTAGTGAAGGAGCCCGCTCATGGCAGCCCTCCATTATGGGCTGGAGCAGAAGAGTTGGCAAAAACAGCTCTGCAACAGAAGGTAACAATTTTATATATAAATTTATATATAAATTTTATATAGAGAATATATATACACATACATATAAAAAAAAAGATAGGTATAATAGATATGGATAATAGCATATAGCTGCCAGGAGCCTTGTCACAGTGTTTCTTTCACATAAAGGTATTATATGAGAAAAGGTCTGCATTTTGTAACAGTTCAATGCATTTTAAGAATACTTGTTCCTGGATCTGAGAAATAGGGTCAGACCTATCAGCATTTCACAGAAAAGCAATAATGAACTGTGGGAACTAAGAACAAGGAGAATGGTTGAACATGAAACTGCTGCACAGTGCCTGCATGTCAGCATGCTCATGTTTTAATTTGCACACTCCAGAATGGTTTCGCTAGATGCACACAGGTAACTCATGCACACAAGTAACTCATATTAACATTAATCAGTCACACATCAATATGGTTGTCATTCTCACAGATCGAAAACTTCCACTGCATGCAGAAGTCCTATTAACTTAATAGTTTATACTCAGAGAATGACCCCAACACTAAGCACATGTCCAGCTTTCACTTCAAATTCTGCCAGACCAGAAACAATTGTTAGTGGAGTAAGCTGGTTGCCTAGAATTCSCTTACTTTGTTGGAAACTGTGTTTTTAACTAGAAAAGCATATTTTGGTAATCTATAATGCTCAAGTACAAGTGTAAAGGAAGCAGCATATACATGCCGAGGCACACATTTTTTGCTGGTGAGATGCACTGCAACATAGACACAGGTGTATTTAAACCCCAATATCAAACTCTAGCAATATGAATTTTGAAAGGTGAGCACACTGCCAGAGCCCAGAGTGCACCAAGGGGCCCCACAACTTCTTCCCCCCACTCAGGGATTTGGCTGCCTGTGTGCAAGGTCAGCTCTGAGAGGTGCCGTTGGGCACCTCTGGGGTCAGCCAAGGTGTGAGAAAGAGCAGCAAGAAACCTCTCCTGTTGCTTGTCAGATGCGTTTCGGCTCAGGCAGTTGTGCCCACTCTTGCCCATTCCCTTATGGGGCAGCATCAGAAGGATGGAGGGGATTAAACTGAAGTCCTTTCTTCTCCCCCTTAAGAGTTTTACTCCGGATCTGAAGACCTAAGTTAAATTTGAAACCAAGAGGCTTCATCACATAGGATCTTGAAGTAAACCTCAATCAGCCCTTTCAGATATGCAATGCTACCAGCTATAAAAGCAGAAGATAAAGATAAATGACATACCCAAGATCCAAGTCAGTATCAAAGCAAAAGAAGGAAGTCATGACTGCAATTAGTAGTCCTATTTTCTAAATTTGAATGAGATTCCTCATTAAAGTCAAATGTTAGCATTAACATAGACAGATTTTACTCTCCCATATCTCATGCAATTTTTATACAGTACGTCTATAAAATAAAGTGTAATCACTAAGCAAGTTCCATGCAGAGGTAGATGAAAAAAAAATTAGATTATTTCTAGGAGGATGCAAAATATCCCGAAAACCAGTACATAATAGGCAGCAGCGATTTCAAGATGACAAATGCAGGAAGATTTGTTACACCAAAGAGAAACAAGAAAAGAGCATGCAGTATAGCTGATGGCTGTAAACCCTTTGGGTACATTCTGTGCTGTGTGTGAACTAGGAAATCTAAATACAGTATCACAGTGAACACCAGCATCATTCTTTCTTTTACTGCCCTCTGCCAGTTTCTGAAGTATAAACATTCCAAGATGTTCATCAGAACCAACAGTCAGCATTTGTCTCCCTGAATACACATTAGGTCTTTTTGCTATAATGAAACCTAGGTAGTATCTTTCCAGAAGACAGAAGATGTCACCTGTAATGAGCAGTCAGACCCTATAAGTCCATTGGGCCCAGCAGATTCAGAAGTACAAGGGCCATGCAGAAATATCCCTTCAATCTTGCTAATGCTTAATGCAAGCCCCAAACTACTTTCTGTTCCCACAGGAAATAACTTGAGGTGCTTTAGCTTAGAGGTATCCAGATATAACTACTTTTAACTGGTATTCAGGAGCTGGTGCCTAAGGGAGGGGGAAGTTGAAGAGCAGAAACACTGCACACAACACACTCTCGTTTCCCTGGCTAATTGTACCATGCAACAGACAAGAAGGAAAAAACAAATGAGCAAACAAGCAAAAAAATGCTTTCTGGTATAGATACTTGGGGAAAAAAAAGTGAAAAAGTGTTCTTCTGCATGGAAAAAAAGACCTTTTTTTACATACCATTTTCTAGCTAAGCAACTTGTGACTTCAATTCTCCTCATGAAACAGTGTGTTTCTCTTGGTGGTAATGGCTTCTCATAGAATCAGTGAGTTCCAGCTACTGGCTATTGATTTTTCTAGTTACAGAAAAGTCAAGATGTCACATCTAATTGATCTTACATTCCTCTCTCTTGTTCTAACAACATTATTTTTCAGTTCCAGATAACATTTGCAGTACCATAGCTTCCCTACCCATAGAAGGCCTCCTTTAGCAAGTTATATCTAAATATTATCAACCTGCTCTAAAATGATTACATCTAAAAAGTAAACAATCATGTTCATCTTGTGTAACCTAAACCCTTCCTAGAGTTTATCCAGCTACTCCTTTCATTTGTGAGCAGCTACGTTTGTTCAGCCACTTTGCAGCAGGGGTCTGTCAAAGATGATTACCAGAAAGAAACTCTCATTATTGTCCTTTGGAAGGATTGTCACTAGAGACTTAAATAAAGCTTCATTTAGTCCTAGATCTGACTGAAACTGGAATAGCTAATGCCAATATCTATAAAAAGGCTACTTACAACTTTACATGCTTTAACAATATATTCTACATGCTTTAACAATGTATTCTTGCCTATGTGTTATATCATACAACGACATTATTTGTTCAGGCTGCTTTTGGGGCTGCTTTCAAACTACCTTATTCATTCTTCTCTTTATGTATTAAGGAGGTTCCTCTTGCTTTCTATTTTAAATAAATCTCTGATGCATGAAAATAAACTGTATCCCATTGACAGCTGCTGGTGCAAAGCCACAGTACAGGCTTATGTCCTGATCCTTTCCTCTGAATAAAATTGAAATGGGAGGGAAAAAATAGAGACCTTCTGTCACCAGCAGAAGATGTTAGCACAGAGACTGCATCTTTGGGATACTGAGAGTGAGATCTTGATAGATAATGTTGGATACCCCGATCACCCACACAACCTTGAGGGTTTATGGCAACAGTTTTGAAATGAACAGCAGGACACCGGTAAATTCAAGCACCTATGCATGGGATGCATCAAGGCAAAAGGAATCACACTGGTTATTTTGGTAGGTTTGTGGTGTCATTCCTACATTCACTGTGTGAATGGGCTCAAATAACGGGTGTGAAATAAATGTAATACAGGGTAGGATGATTTCACAATTCAGAGAAAACTAATGGCACACTGGTGTTTCTCAAAGCCTTAATGTAGGGGGCTCAGTAAAATGACAATGTAGAAATTCAAAGTCCAGTTGCTTTGATATATATTCAAGTGTTATCAGGTAATAGGAGGAAAGAAAATAAAGAGTAAGATTAAGGGGAGATAAGTGGAGGGAGAGTTAAGAGAAAATTCAACATCAAGGTATTTGGATGAGAACACAAAATAAAAGGTTAGCAAAGAAGAACAGGTTTGGACAAATCTCTTAGCGTATCTGAGCCAGCACACACACAAAATTTCACGGATAATGCACTCACAGAAGCATTAGATTCCAAAAAAAACCCCAAACCTGTAGTGTATAGTAGTATACACACTTTGTAGTTTCTGTGTTCAATGTTCTTCTAAATATCACTGTACTGTACATAAGGTACAGCAATAAAATGACAGCAATGAAAACTAATTCTGAACTTCTCTTTTACTGGGTTTAAACATTTTACCTTGGGATTTTTTATTGGGGGAGGGGAGAGGGGTGATGGAAAGAAGCAAAAATAAAAATATGTTTGAGCCATCACCAAGAATATATGAAATCAACCCAGAAAGCAGAACATTTAAAACAGATAAGATTTAAAACAGATAAGATTGTATATTCTGAAAGTATGTACTTGGGCTCAATTATGTTTTCTGGCAATTAGGTCCACAAATTCAGAACTTAATATCATTCAGAAGAGGTATTTACTCTCATATATCAAGAAAAGAAGCACCCACAGTATATTACACAGGAATTTAGAAGGACAAAGTTATTATGCCTCTGAATCACCTGTGATTAACGAAACAAGGAGAGATTACTTCCTGGCATGTCACTCCCATAATGTTTATTTTGAGCTTCGGGGATTTCTGGAAGCTTTGCTTGTTGCTGTGCAGAGATATTGTTATTCTCAGAGATTAAATCCTGGACTGGAAGGTCCATTAACCTGACCCAGATAATTATTGTTGTATTCTTTTTCATAAGTTTCTAGATTGCTCCTGGGTACACAGAAAGTATAGAGAGTAGTAACGGTTATCTGGGAAGAGAGATTTGTTTTGACATTGCTATACCTGTAAAGATTTATAAAATATGTATCTTATGAACATACACTCACATTAAGAGAACTTTTCACCCAGAACTGGTTGTCCCCCAGCACAAATGGAGCTGTTCAGCTGTACCTGCAATTCACATTAGAGACAGATGCCAACACTTACATCCAGCTATAATTTGCTCAGAACCAGGTAGAAAAAAAAAAAATCAGTAATTTTTCTTCTGCAAATCTTCAGCTAAAATACAGTGCTTTTATCATCTGGTGGCCAGGAGTTGGTATACAAGGAAGGGAGGGGTTACAGGGAACCATAAGGGAGTTGAAGGGAAATCTCAAAGAAGCCTCTTTAAAAAAGCTGCTTTTGTTCTGCGCTCATAGTCTCTTTATAACATGTCTTACAGTTTCTCATAAAACAGCTAAATCTCCAAATGGAATTACACAAATATTACCAGTTCCCAGTTTTGCTTTTCTTACCATGCCTGGCAGGGGAATGGAAGCAGTTTCTTCAAGCTTTTCCAAGCTAGCCTGGAGGGACTTGTTTACTAGCTCTCTGTGGCTCTGATTAAAATAAGTTACAAATAATTGCCATGAATTCAAACAAGGCATGAGAGAGCCCTAAATACTTGTTAAAAAATTAAATGTTCTGGAAAAAAGTTGTAATGGCATGTTCAGGCAAAACCACACAGCAATTTGGAAGGCACAATGTATATACTCATTTCCTATTTATTGAAGTTTTGAAAGTAATGATATGATTTTCCAGCTGTAATGTGGGATACAGGGCTTGACCGTTAGCCAATGAAGAGTCATCCTGAGACAGATATTCTTCTCCTCTGATAAGATTTACTCCTAAACTTATTTTTAAGATGACATTAAATCATCAAATGAAGGGGAGAAAGCACACAACGGGCATCAAAAATACACGTAATCAGATAGACAAATATATTCAGTAAAATTGTTCTGTTCTGAAAGCTACAGGAGAGTGAGAAGCATTTAACAAGCAAAGTGGCTTTTGCAGGTTAGCATCTTATAAAGTTATATATATAAACTTAATTGTATAGACAATTTATTTATTTATTTAAACTTCCACCATTCCCAAATAAAATTAAGGTAAACATCATAATGATTAACAGCAGATCACCAGAGCTCCTCTTCTTTATTGCTTTGGCCCTAATCCACAATAGTCACTTTATCATTATATAGTCAGGAAAACTGAAAAAATCCCATTAGTTCTGGCTATTTTTATATTTCCTTTCATTTATAAGTACAGCAAAAAGTATCTTGATCATTAAGCTGGAGAACGCAACAACACTGCATTACATCGTGAGCTTAAAGGTCACAGCCACAGATGGAGGCAAGAGACATTTGAGTTGAACAGCTAGGAATCTGAATCACTACAAACAACAGATCCCCAAGTGTCATCATTAGGGATGAGAAGGTTAAAGCATGAGTCATGTCCGTTGTATCCTGATCCTGCAAAAAAGAGACTTTGTGTGAACCTAATGTTGCAAAAAAATTGAAAGAAAACCACTGTATTTTAGCCATCAAACAGGTGCAGGGCCAATATCTTGTTATATGGTTGTTTTGATTTTCTGCTTTACAGAAAATGAATAGTCAATACATACGTCATGAAGTACGGGGATGCGAAACCAGTGACCTGAGAAACTTCTGGGAAAAGACTATTGAACAACAAACTCGTTATCTGCAAACTGAGAAAGAACGTCAGCAAAGAAGTGCTCTGACAAAGTATGCAGTTTGCATTTGGAAAGGTTATTTGAGTTTGTACCGCCATTCTTTAAATATAGGTAGCACTCTTGCTTAAAGTCAGGCAATGAAAGCTGAAAGTAGTCTTTATTTTTCTGGGATTTTTAAAAAACAATAAAGCTTCCCAAACTGGCATACTAATGTGTCTAACCTATGGCTTCACAGGATAAGGTTCACTTAAACCTTAAGGTTCACTGTTCACTAGATGGGCCCAACATTTGGTACTTCCTGAAGTTATTAGGACAACCTCTAGCGGTATAAGCTTGTCTTGAACAAGAAGGTTTGTGTCCACAGCAGAGCTAGCACAGAAGTGTACCTGGCCCACCTTCACTCTGTGGCCTTGTCTTTACAAAAAAGGAATTAGTTTGAATTAATTCAGATGAGTTAATTTGCACAAGGCAAATCTTTAACAAAGGAGAGTACTGACTGTACTAACTGACCAAGGCAACCATAATCCGTAGCCATATTTACCTCGAGCAGCCAAAAAGAAGAAAAAATAGTCTGCTGCAAAGTCAGTACAGCTTTACTTCAAACAAAGTCTCCAGAAGACGAGAAGCATTTGCACAAAATCCCTTCATGCCTATCTTCAGATTAATTTTTAACAAAATAGGAGGAAGAATGGCCTTTCAGTAATAACCCTGGATTAAAGAGTCAGTCTCTAGCATATTTTACCCATTTATAAGAACCTAATTCCAACATGTTGTAGCTCCTCAGCCGAGAGATTCCTGTCTTTTCTATTTGAGGCAGGGACTGTCTTTCTATAGTACCTAGGCACTACAATAAAGAAAAAGTGCCAGTTGTTACCTAAAACCATCTATTATAGGTCTAACAGCAGTTTCATTACGCACAGCATTTCCAAGCCCAAAAGTGTTCGGGAACCTACAATCCCTCCACGCGACACTTTTGTTAAAGTGAGTTTCTGGGGAGGAAGGGGAGAAAGGGGAGCAGGGACGTGCTGGGTGACACTAGGTGGCAGCAGGCAGTCTCCGGTGGAGGTGACCAGTAGCCTGGGCACACAGAGGTGCTTGAGAGGGAAGACTGGAGACGAAGGTGGACCGTGACGCTCGGGCGAGCCTGCGCCAGGGTTTAAAAGCGATTCCCGATTTGCCTTAGAGCAAAGTGCTCCAAGGTCACGGAACTTGCCAGCCTCTGTGGCAACTGGGAAGATGTGCTAAAGTGGGAAGTGCGAAGATTAGAAATCTGGTCCCTATAAAAAACTGGGGACAAGCTAGACTAACACCTGACTGATGTTTCTGTTCCTAGGCTCAGAAGTGAATGGATGGAGAGGCTGGAAAAACGGATAAAAATGCTGAAGACCCAACCTGAAGACCCATCTAGCTGAAGATCCCACATTCATTACATGTTGGAGGGAAAAAAAAAAAAATTGTTTTGTAGGAGAAAATGATGGTGTAATGCAAAAGCTTAAGCTAGTTTTACTTCATGGCTTAAATGAGTTATAATTAATTAGCTGTCATTGTTAGAAGTTTCATATGTGAAATGTCTATTGCAGCTTTTAAAATTATTTATTTATCCCCTCACTTGATGAAAAGAGATTGAAGCACTCCAAAGTGTTCAAGATTAATAAATCATGGTTCCTTGAGCTGTAGATGCCTGGAAAAAGAGTTTAGCGACATAGTAAGTGTTCAGCAGAAGCAGTTCCTGGACATTTAGGGTTTCTGTATAAACTGATGGTAATTTAAAGAAGTAGCTTTCTTTCAAAGTTGTTTAATGAATAACTGAGTTTTTTTTTTTTCTTTAAACCATGGCAGATCCCAGCTTAGACTAAGGAAGAGAGAACATTGCACAGACATGCCACACATCCCAGATCACTAGTGGTGCCAGATTTGGTGGGAGTTACAGATTTTCTTAGCCACCATACTAAATGTCTGCAAAGCCATTAATACATATCCTGAGAAATAGACTCTGATACACCCACAAAGCATTGAGAACAAAAGCTGCTTAATTAATGGTTAACCCACTTTGGCTAACATAACTTTTCACTACATCAACAGAGACAAAACCACCTGGATTTTTTTTGAGGTAAACCAAATGCTACAATCCTGTTTCTCAGCAGCACAAGTCATCCTGCACAGAGCTCATCCATAGTGCCATGAATAAGCTGCTTCTGGTACCCCAACCAGCTTGCCCAGAGCTGGCCTCAGCTGTTTCACAGGGCTGCATCTTTGCAGCCTTCTGTCATCAGGAGTTAAAAAAAACAAACAAACAAACAAAAACACACAACCACACATACCCCCAAAACACTTTTTCCTCTAACCTGGGCACTACCCCGTATGTATTCCTTCACAGCTAGTACCCTTAGAAACATGGCAGGTTTGCCCTGTTTCTAAAGGTACCAAATGCCATACATTTGCCATTAGTCAGAAATATTTCTTGTTCCCTTTCTAATGCTTCATACAGAGGTGACATTCTCTGTAATAGCATCAAAGCATTTCCGTAGGCTGATTTGAGAAAGTTGCTTCCTTTTTAGGGTGACTGCTTTGTTGCCACCAGAACACTTGAGGTAATGTACCGCAAAATGGGTTTTGTTATGAACACACTAAAAATCTCTTCCCTCACTTGCTTAAGCTTTCAGTCCCTTGTTATATGACCATGTCACTAGTTCTCTGATAATCCATATTGTTTCAGAGTAGAAAAGAGTTGAATTGCCAATGGCGGGGAGAAAGAAAAAAGAAAAATAGAGGAAGAGTTTGAAGGTTTAAATTATTTAGAACAACTGTTCTTTTTAAAGCAAAATAAGAGTTGGAAATGCTGTTTGTTCTATCTTTATACACCACCTTTTGAATTTTCTTTTGTGTATCCCAAGGTCAAATCAAATCTATTATGGGAGTTTAAACATGCAAATAATGTTTGGGGAGCCTGAAAAATCCATTAAAATCCCTTAAAAAAGATGACCTTGGAACATGTGCTCAGAAATCAAGACATCAGCAGGTATGTCAAACTTGAGCAGAGCTTGCCTGCTGGCTGAAAAAACTGTTAAACTCATKTTCATCAGTCTGGTCTTTTCTTGAGAAAGTTTAAGCAACATCAACCAGAAATACGCGTTCTTTTCCAGTCTAGAGGATAACAGCATAATTACAATATAGCTGTGCTTTAATAAAAAAAATCCCAAGGTAAACACCCAACTTAATATCAGGTTTTAACTAAAAATTAGATTTCTTTGAAAATGCCAGTTCACACAGTTCAATTCTCCCACCATCTGTCTGTGTTTCATGCCTACTGAAGCTCTACCAGAACTCCAATCTGAAACAGCATTGATTTTTATACCATTTTGATTGAAATTAGAGCTTGAACTGCAATAAAGGCAGCATTTTGCATCCTCTCTTCCATTGCATGAGTGACTGCACAAAGTGCAAAACAGATCTGGCATATCTTAGAAATGAGAGAGGCACTCCAGAATGAGCTTTTCCTTGCATTTCGCATAATTTAGATCCTTTTTATTCCCTTCCCATGAAGTGAGCCAAAAGGAGGAAAATCCATTGGGAGCCAGGAGGAGCAATGCTAGGAAGTGACTACTTTAAACTGTGGCATTTACCCCCACCTAAGTCACTCATTGCACATTTTGTATAATTATGTCACAGAATAATACTTTGGAGTATGTTCTTATCAAGCTAGGACATGCCAAAACCATCTCTTTAAAATGATAAAAAGGACCTTATTCTGTACAGACTGTATCTTTTCCAGCCCAAGGCCACAGGAGTTCTGAGAACATATTTCTGGAATTAAGTCACATTTCTGAATTTAGCAATTTCACCTTTAGTGTCTAGATGAATTATTTCAGGCTCAAGTTCTACCGTGTTAGATTCAGGACTTTGGGCCATGTAATCTTTATTTATCCAGGTGCTAGCAACACATTTTGATTACAATCTCCATCACTTTTGCAGGGGTAATCTGCCTAGGAGTTTTATAAATTACCACCAACAAAAGAATCCAGAGCAATAAATATTATCTAGGGTCAATCAGCGAAAATAAAAGTGTGATAATATTAAAATTCAAGTCTAAATGTCAAGAAACAAACTTAATCAGAAACTGGAGCAGATTGACATGAAAATGGTTCTGGCAATTTGAAAACACAAAAATATAAATTTTTAATTTACCTTGAAGGTCATAACAGAAATGAAAGGGAGGCAAAAAAGTAAACTGCAATTTCTRTGGGACTCAGAAATGAGCCACAAAAAAGAAGCAAAGGAACCTGACCGCAGGACTGGAAAAGTGACAAGCTAAAAAATTGATAAAATCGTCAGGGCTGTGCAGAAACAACATGGTTAGAAAGGACACTTAGATACTCTTCAGACTATTTTCCATAAAAGTAACATGCAGTTTCAGAGGAGCATAATATTCAGTTAATTGGTTTAAACATAATAACTCAAATATTTATAAACAGCTCCTTGAAGAAACATTTCATTTCCCTTGACTTTTTTTCTAGCCACATTTTCACATTGCTTTTGAGTGTTACAGCAAGAGATTGAGTCATGCCAATCTCTTCTTATTAACTTTGTAATTAAAATGTGATAGATACTTGCTTATCTTCCTAGCTTTCATTATCTTACCATTCTTGTCTTCATGCTGACATGGTGTAGCAAAATGCATGACACTTCCTCATTACAAATGCATGGTACAGAACTGCTTAAAAAAAGCTCACAACATTAAAAAAAAGTCGTAAAGTTTTATCACCCTCTTAAACAAACACTAAGTAATCCAGACCCAAATTCTTTTAAATGCTATTTATGAGAAGTACCCTCTGTGCTAGAACAAGAGTGACAGATACTCCATTTTAGCTGTATTAATGGTCTTTCTAGTGTATGGATAAGGGCTGACAGCTGTGAAGAATGATTCTGTCAGTAACTTAACAGACCTCTTGGCAGTTTAGCCCAAACTGAGAGAGCTTAAATATAGTTCTTTACTCCGCAGTCCTTCCTGACCGATGTCCTTCCCTAACCAAGGGACTATTCTCTGGAGTTCTCTAATTAATGAGCAAACAAGCATAACTCGGCCACCGTGGCTGCGCTGTGAATTTGAATGATCACTCAGCAGCTCACCTTCAATGTAACACCCCATGGCCATATGTTCCTCACAGTGCCACCCCTCCTTGTCCATGCAACAACACTTGTTTGGACTTTGGGGAACATTCAGGGAAAAGGAGATTGATCCATACCACAGTTTTGAGGTGTTTAAAGTTCTCAATGCTTAAGGAAACCCACTATATGACACCAGGTTCACCTACTATATTCCAGTATTAAGTGTAGCATTAACTAAAAAGGCATTATTTCCATTCTAGAAAAGGGTACAGGCTTCATGCAAGGTTTGGATACCATGCTACACAAAGAACGTCAGATAATACCTGCCCCACAGAGCTCTCCATGTAAACAGAGGGGAAGGAGGAGTAGAAAGATGGGCCAGATTCAAAGGTCAGCAAAAAAGCCATGGTACCAGGTCCTGGCCAATTGCTCCATGCATTAGATAACATGACCCATGTACAAAATAATCAGCACTCCAGCTAGAACTGAAATCCACAGTTTCCCCTAAAAAACAGGACTGAAAATAAAAGCATCTTGAACCCAATCCATGAGACATGCCAAAGCAAACACACTGGGTGGCAAAGAAGTCACACTGCTCATATAACTGGACTCTCACCATAAAAGTGTGAGGAGTCAGATGAAGAGTCAGATGCCAGTGGGGTGCCAGACTCATTAAAAGAACAGGGAGATAATTTAATCTGGAAAAACAGGATAGATATCTTTTGCAGGGGTGGGGGGAGTTAAAGCGTGTGAAGAAGTAGTGTCTTAAACTAAGAGGGTTTGGAAGGGATGCAACTGAAGGCCTATGATTCATTACAGGTTCTCCTACTTTGAGTTCATCCTCTTATCTTTCTGTATGAGACGTGGAGCTTTTCCCAGACATCACTACTCGTGTTAGCTCAGCGATGTACACGTATACACATGAACTGCAACAGCTGCTTAGCAGAAGCTACATTTGGGTGAGGTTTGGACCCTAAGTCACGGTGTTTTGTGGGGCTTTCTAGCGTCATAAAAGGCATTTCCACACACTGAAAGATGCGTCAACCCTTTTCTTGCATAAAGGGGACTCAGCTTGGATCTTACAAGCAGGACTGGTAAGAGAGTAGTGAAGTTTCAAGGCTGATGAGGGATCCTCATATCTTATGAGGAACATAATGAAGTATATTAATATAAAGAAATCTTTCTGAATGGGCTATGAATTTATAAGTCTGGATTTAACCCCTGTAAAATGATAATCCTGCTCAGAGTGACACTACAAGGAGCATTATCTGCGTCTGCTGACAGCCATTTGGAGAGTTAGCCCAATACAGGGACAGTTTATAGAATACTCTCACAGAAACTTAGACAGGGAGACTTATGTCTCTTTTGATTTACTCCTCTATTAATACAATCTGCTATTTGCTAATGATTAGATATAATATTCTCAGCCTGCCTACACATCTAAAATTCATCCTACCTTTTAGGATATGTATTACTAATACAAGCACCTCCAAAGTGCTCCTCAAAAAGCAAGAAACCCCCTCATCTCTTCATCCTCCTCTGCAACCATTTTCTTATTAGTGAGCACAGTGTGCAAGATCTTGGCTGCAGTTGCCTTAAAAGCCTTGAACCTTTCCCAGAAATTTGCTCTTATTCCTACCTCCCTTCTTGCACATATTCCTTTTCTTATCTTGCCGCTCTCCTGTCCCAGAGGATTGAGTGGAGGTTGCTCCAGTGCCAGGGGTCACTGGTGAAGTTTACTCTGAGATCTGAGTGCTTTGTATTTCTGACCCTTTGCCCTTCCCTGCCTCCGAAAGGAAAAGAACAAATCCACTGGGTCGCCTAATAGCAACCTGCCAAAATTCACTGTAGAAAATAAAGCTGGTTTTGAACTGTAAAACTGGTAGAGAGTTTTCAGGAACTGACTCTGACTGCTTTAAAACTCTCCTGCTATCTCCAAAACCAGGACACAGTCATCAACAGGTTTTTTTCTCCTTACCCTGAGATGAGATTTTAATACCAATGTCATCCCAGAGCAAGTTTTTATGGACAAGTAAAAGTCCTTTGAAACTAGCGGCTTATAACAGAAATGCTGACACAGCCTTATCTGTGGACAGGAAAGAACAATGCTAGTATAATTACTGAATACAACCTATAATCGTCATAGTGCTCCAAGTCAAAAGGAAAATGAGAGGCTTTGCATAATGCTGAAAAACTATCAGAGCTTTGATATTGCTCTAATCCCACACTACCTAATTGTTCATTTAATGTCCAAGCAATATGAATGAAACTTAACATGTCATTTAAGATTATTGTAATTAGAAAGGTTAGAGCAGAAACCAATTGGAAAGACAAATATGCTCTGTTTGACTTGATTTACCCAAATTAAATGCTGTTTTCAGAATACCTAAGCAGCGTTTTATGATTTAGGCCATGTTTTTAAGGGAAGGTGTGAGAGATTATCAGGTAGCCCATTCATAAAGAAAAGCAAACAGAAATCATCTCATATAATCCATGTATCGTTTGCAGGTTATTAATAGGCAATGTTACACTGAAGGCCAAATCCTGGAATAGCCTTTTTACTCTCAGAGAGCAGCTTCAAAGCTGAGGATCAGCTATAAAAGCGGTGGGACACTGATTGCTCCCATGAACAGTATCAGCCTTCCCGCAAAAAGGAGAGATGCAAATGGACCCTCAGTGGATACCAGAAGCATATTTGCATAAATTTAAGTAATAAAATGCTACCTGAAGCCCTAGGCACCCTTATCAATCCTTCACAATGTAACACAACAGCCTAAAAGCAGTCTCATTAACAAGCAGCAGCCAGTGAGAGATACCAAGGGTCTTTTTCAAGCCCCTGGGACCTACAGCTCTGTGGGACCTCAGAGACCCTTCAGCCCACTGGTGCAGGTGCAAACAGGAGCACTGAGCTCAAGCCAAGCCCTGCAGCAAACCCTGGCCCTTGTATGAGCCAGCCTACTTGCTCCTAGCCCATCTCTCCACCCTGACATCTTTCATGTACTGCCCAACCATCAAGGAGAACTTTGCTCTGATCTCTAGGTTTCACTCTGCTGAACTGGAGACTTTTGAAGACCAGAAGATAAGCCTTTTCCTGAAGCTTCCTCAACACAAGCTTGAGTCTTGGCCTGCACTTTAACAAACAAGTTTAGGCAGCAGACACTGGTAGTTGCTCCTAAACCTTCCTCACTCCCAGCCACAGGCTGTGCCCTTCTCTCTGCCTCCCCCCTCTATCTCCTTCCTTGTGCCAGCAGAGCTGCTGGGGAGACTGTGCAGCAAAGCAGGTCAGAGAACTCATCCAGCTGAAATAAATAGATATACACACATTTTTGATTGGGTAGTTTTCAGCTAGATCAGCTCCCCAATCTGCTTCTCTCACTGCTCACATACTTGTTGAAGAGACAGAGGAGTGCCAGTGGAGCAGCTGATGGAGAGCAGAGCTGCGCAGCACACAATTCATCCTGCTTATTTAAGCCTAAACTTCAAGCAGACTTCATTTGACCATGTCCAAGCTATTTAACATGCTACCTCCACAGTCTGAGTGCAAAAGCATTTCATTAAAAACTGCTCAAACTAGTTAAAAAAAAAAAAGTCCAAAGCACCAAACAATAACATATACCTAAAACTCATAGTTAGTTTTATTAATAGGCCTCAAAGCATTTAAAGATGAGACTTATTACCCCATTCTTTCCCTGATGGAGAAACTAAAGCAGGAAACTTGTGCAGCTTGTCTTGGGCACATTCTTGGCCAGTATCAGAGCTTGGTCCTGCTCCCAGTACTGTGCACCAATCCAGTTCCCCGTCTGCCAGGAAACACCACCTGCTTGCCAGGCACAATCAAAATGCACCCAAACAGGCCAAAATATTGTGACCATTTAGTGCTTATGGGCTTTGCCTCATTCATAAATCATATTGTATGGCTCAGCTCTATCGTTTACTCAATTCATCCTTTTCCGGAAACTGACACTCTGAGCTAATCACAAAGAGTAAATCCATCCTGGACAAATATTAATTAAAGCCATGTTTTGTTGTTATGCCTTGAGGGGGGGAGGGGGGAAATGATAACAACCTTTTCCAATCGTTGTTTTTCAGTCTGTCCCCTCAAGAATATCTTGTGCAAAGCAACTAAAAAGGGAAAATCCAGTATTTACACAATGGGGAGTTTAACAGTGCTTTATGAAAACTGCTCCAGGCTCAATTTTGTCAAGATTGTCTACGGGACTATGTCTAAGGAAACTCTTAATTTTGGGTGCCTTCTGTACAAAGGAGTCATTCATCCAACATGTTTACATTAAAATGTGTTATTCAAGACAGTGGCCATCTTGGGTCAGAGACTATTCCATTCAACCAAATAATCCTCTTTTATGCATAACCTAGGGACACCACTAAATATTTTTATGATTATGATGACCTTGATCTCTTCTTTTACAACTTCATTAAGTTCAAGAGCAACATTGTTCAARGAAATGTAGACAGAGCTCTTCAGTGCCACAGCAC
Organism: Apteryx rowi; assembly: GCF_003343035.1. Taxonomy (NCBI): domain Eukaryota; kingdom Metazoa; phylum Chordata; class Aves; order Apterygiformes; family Apterygidae; genus Apteryx; species Apteryx rowi. The sequence continues at coordinate 2,528,161 of NW_020451060.1, read as the reverse complement.
AAGTGACCTGAAACAGACTTGGCTCTATCTGAACAAAGTGGCTTTCAGGAGTAAAGGATGGCCTCCTGGTTTAATATTTCTCTGCTTTCATACCCTGAAAGGAATTACACAACACACAGCTGACCTGGAAGGAGGAGTGATTAGCTAAGGAGCTACTACTTTGTCTTCCAGTGAGTCAAAAGCTCAAAATCATCTTGGAGTAGCTTCTTGCTCAGTTCAATCTGTTACTCCAAAAAAAAGACTCAGGAGACCCAGCATGCTGAATAAGAAAAGCCAGGTTTTGGCAGATAAGTTCAAAAGACAGCAACCTCACAACTCTAGAGGAGCTATTCACCTTAAACTTTCCAAAGCCTCTGTCATTTTAGCCTGGCTATTTCCCACAGCTCTGCTTCTGCACTGCCCAGAGCTGGCCCAGCCTGAACCACTGGGCTCTTTACTGGCGCCTCCCTCAAGTACCACCACAGACAAGGCAGCAAATAAATCCTCTGACAGGGCCAGTGCAGCCAGCACATTGCTCAYACACACTAAGAAGATCAGCGCTCCTGCAGAATACAGTAGGGACAGAACAGAGACTGGTACAGAAAAAAGAGACAAAAAGTTCTCTCTATTTCATTAGTTGAGGTACTTGCCTGGTGGTTAGAGCATATTCTCTAGAAGGGGAGAGAGCCAGATTCTCCTCAGCCCCCCAAAATTTCTGGCTGTATCYCAGTGAGAATACTTCAGCTGTTTCACATTATTTGAACTCAGTTGTGAAGAAACAAATTAAATGACGGGAAGCTGAACACACATATATATAAACAATATATAAAAGGAAACCGGTTTTGCTAAACTTATTAGCTGCACACAAAATCTTCACATGATCATATAATACATACTTCAGGGTGCTGAAGAGAAGAGGCCCTCCAGGGTCTCCCAGAAGTCTCACAGCCCTACTTGGAAGCAGGGCTTCAGCAAGGAGCCACAGTCTTATTGCCAAGGAGCCACATTACCCATGTTCCCTTGCAAGCTCATCTCTACTGATGGTGACATGACAAAAACCCAAAACAGGTACTTAAACTGTTCAAGAGGTCCAGGCTGACACCACAGAATATTAGTATTAACAATCCAGGACCATAATATTTCAACTTTCAGAGGCTGTTTTCCTCACATTCATTTTTCCCCTTCTCACAGAAGTTGTCAGCTCACCTTTGGCAGCTGATTTTAACTAACAGATACACAGCAACTTTTAATCAAATAATTAATATACTACTCCCTATGATAGTTTAGTAATAAAGGTGGTGACACAGTATAATGTTCTGACATAATCTGCCTCCATAGAAAACTCTAATCCCCATTAATTGCCTTGTTAAGCATTGCTCAGAACTCAAAGAGGTAATTAGTAAAGCACACCACGGTGAATGACTAGAAGCTTCCTGATACTACAGCCCAAATTACACCTCCCCCAGCTGTCAGACTGTGAGAGAGGACCTGCTACTACATCTCTATCTGTTTTGTGACATACACTGAAGTGGACCTGGCTAAACTGAACATGGGCCTGATTAGTACAAGAGCAAGACAGAAAAGAGTAATTGTAGATCATTCATGCATTTTAGTCACTTAGCCCATTACACCATGTCTGTGGAAGGCAACGAGCGCTCCTCTTTCCTCAAGTCTCTGCACAGACATTCTCCCTGCCGGACTTTGATGCATTTCCCTGATTCTTCTTTAGCAGGCAACTACACAAACCTTCCTTCCCACAAATCACAATCCTTCTTCTTCATCAGGGATCGCAGGCACATTCCCATTTCCCAGTAGGGTCTATTCATACCCATAGATCTGGGAAGAAAATCAGGCAGTGTTAACTGAGCTGAGTTCCTAATCAAGGTCAAGCTCACCCTACCCCTGTCTTCTGGTGGGAATCAGGGTCTGCTCTCCTTTACACTTCTGAACGTTTCTACTGTGTGGGGACCTTCTTCCCCTTGCTGAAGTTTTCATGTCTCGCATGTCCTCGTTTCTCACAGGAGATACTGATTTACAAATCAGTTTGATAACAAGACAGTGCCACTAAGGCCATGTCACCATGGCAGGATTGTATTAATCATCTACCTTCCTCACTCTCCAGGAAGGAACATAACTATGTTAATATGAAGAGCATCCACCACACCTTGTTATACTACCATACATAATTTTCCTGTCAATCCTTTGCCTCTTCACAGTTCTATCTTTATTTATATTGATTGGTTTGAACTATGAGCAGGCATCTCATGAGACAAAAGTCCTCTCCTGCTATTTTTCTCCTCATGCATTGTAGAATATCTACCAGAAACTATAAAAATTATATGAGAAGTAAAACTAACACATTACCATGATTATCTTCTTGGCATTCATTATTTTTCCAGTGCCACTTCTGAATGGCTTCTCTGGCAGCAAAAAAGACCCAGTTCTGAATGATGTGATTTTGACAGCCCTTAATAAGAAACAGACAGCACATGTATTTGCAGTGATGCAGGTGGCTGGATTTGACTCTGCTATTTCACAGGGATGCAGATGCTACTTTGATTCAACTAATAGAAGAAAAGGAGGAGCAGGAGATTAAAATTTAATGTTATTTTGGCAAACTATATGTCTGAACCAGTCTGACTTGATGAAGTGCCACTTCAGGATGATGTAATCTAGAATTGATTTACAGGAAAGGGTAGTGATGCAGAACTGAGAGACCTGCAGAAACAGAAGAACTTCTGGGTTACAAAGGCCAAGTGGAAATCTGCACCAAGCTCAGATTGGACAGGCAACAGCAGCAGAATACCATCATGAAATCTCTCCTTAAATGAAACAGGGACAAGGTAACTTTCTGGCTGTAAGCTGAAGTTGTACAAACTGGCTGCAGGTGCATGAGAACGAGCTTAGCCCCTTGTGGTGTCCTGGTGGCCTTAAGACATAATAGTTATTTTGGGGTGGGAGTAACCGAGTTCCTGACAATGCAAGGGCTGTTTTGCAGCCAACTGGAGGGAAGTTTTCTTTGCTTGGCAGAGATGGTGTCCTTTCATGCCCTGGGTGAATCATAAGAGTTGTGTGGGAATAACTAAAGGTACAAATTCTTTTGGGAGAATGTTGGAAGATTTTCAGGTGGAAGGAGCCAAATCTGGTGGTGACTTGTCAAACCATTGAAAAATTCTGATGATAGATAAGACTGGTATAGAAGAGGTTCATATGCCCTCAAGATCTGTAAAAGGAGCAAAAAGAAAAGTAGCTGTATGAGCAGTTCCAAAGAAAATGTTTTTCCTTGCAAAGCTGTGAAAATATAGAGCATTATCTGTACTTTCAGTTCTTCTTTATGAGACCAGTAGTCCAGCATTAATAAATAGAGCTCCTTGGTTACTGTTCCAAGTTGAAAAGCTCTATAGGGATATTGATTGAAGAAATGTTCTTCATGAGATCTTGTTTGCTGTAAAAGTTCTGTACTTTAGTGATATTTTATACCAATAAACTTTAAAATTTATTTGCAAATCCACTTCTGTGCCTGCTCATGCATTAAACATGATGTCAAGAGACATATTTCATTGTTAGACCCAACGATATCCATTTTTTGAACAAATGTGGGCAGGGTAATAGTGCATGGGTTGCAAGAGCAGGCAAGACAAGAAAGGGTAGGTGAAGGCCATAAGTCAATTGGAGGTTGATACACCAGGGAAATAGGTTTAAATCTTTAAGCTGATTGTGGAGATATGTTCATCATTGAGGGGAGATTTAAACAATGAGTATTCAGACATAGACTCTTACCTCTGTCCCTTACAGCACTGTGTAATGAATTCTTGAAGGAAATGGAGGAAAGCCCCCATTAAATTTGTACTGTAATATTGCACGAAGCATTTGAAGAGAAAAGGTCCCTCTGTAACATTTTCACACTGGCTGTTAGCAAGCTCTTCTCCACGCTGTCTTTATTCAGGCTACTAGAAGGTTCTTGTGGATGGCCAGTATGGCACTTCTCACAGGCTTGGAGAGATGCTCTTACACATTTCCCCCTAGTCAGCCCCACACACAGAGGGGGAGAAGGCAGTGGCTGTTACAATAGACCCGTGAAGGCTCTTCTGTCTTTTGCTGAAAACCAGTGCTTTCTGCTGCCTGCTTAATTTCTAAGCAGAAACTCTGTTTAGAGAGACAAAAGCTATGCACAGAGGTACCAGGAGGGGTCACTCCAAGTGTGGAGCTTACGCAGCATGGGACCGTACCTGGACCTTCTGTGAATCCTCCAAAAGCATCCTTCAAAAAATAAACTCCTTTGTCAAATATTGCTTTCCTGAAGAGGATGAATGCAACGCCAGGATGAAGTTAACAGTATACTTTGTCTTCAGCAGTGAGGTTGAACTAAGAAATTTTCCTGCCTCCAGCAGTTCACTCCTAACCATGTGTCACAGTTCAATGCACCTTCAGATTACCAGTGCAAATATTTGGGGGTCAAACTGCAATGCAGATCACAGAAATAACTTGTGTTAAAAATAACTCAAAAAAGTCTTTATATCTACGCTTTCAAACCCCAAGTGATTTATTTTAAAAACAAAATGTGTGTGAGCCCAAAGGACTTTAAAAAGAGGCATTCATTGACATTTCTCTGGTAAAATATGACTGGGTAGAAGAAAAAAAAAAAACTAAACTGATGTGTCTTCTCCACTTTCATCTGCTTCTGCAGAGACTTAATTGAGCCTTAAAGCTATTGTCCTTTTGACATCTTTAACTCATTAACAGGAAATTAACTCTCACTTTATTTGTGTCAGTACCATGCATGACCTCTCCTTGAAGAGACAGCTCTTGAAAAACAAGACATTATATTCTCATCTTGAACTTGAATGGGAAATGGATTTTTCTAAACACCAATTAGTAAGTTTCCGTTTATACTTGTCTGACTGGACACTACCAATAAAAGATCAAGACACATCGACTATGCTCGTGGGATACATCTTGAGGAAACATTTGGGGTTTCGCTGATTTTGAAACAGACATACTCCAAGTAGAAAACACACTAACAAACACCCAATACTCAGATTTAAAAAGTCATGCCTTTTACAGATTGAACATACCTGTACTTTTCATTGGCTGATTTGTTTGCTGACTTGTTTGCTGTCATTACAAAGAAAATCTGGTTAGTTCAAGGAATCACAATGTCTGAGCAGTGTAGACGTTTGCACAATGTGAGTGAAACCTGMCAAACAGTGAGATTACAAAGCAAGCACACAGCAATATATCTGTAATTAACCCCACTGAAGAGTGCAGATTTGTCCAGTTCCCCCAGAAGTTGTTCTGACAACATAAAGAGTCATAAGGAAGTGTTTAAAGTATTAACATAATTATCTGTAATATAATTTTGCCTGTTTTTAATTTTAACATCTGATTTTTTGTTTGTTTTCTTCTGATTACCTTGACCATGAACTTACTTTGCATGCAGGACCTACATTTAGACAACCCTAACCTCTTAAAATCTCTTCCTCTGCTGCTGTTTAACCCTGCAAGTGCCTCAAGCATTCTAAAAGCCTTCATTTCCTCCCAAAAAGCACATGCAGAAAAGCCTACACAGTTGTGCCACTGGGCTGCTCAACATATGGAGATGAGTCCATGAATTACCACTAGCCAAATGCAGAATATGAGACTGACATTTGACAACACTGACCCAGGGTAAGAATTCCCTGAGTTTATGGAGAAGAGAGTTATACATCAACTTTACAAGATTCAGGCAGCTGTATTTTCTTCCTATAATATGTATATCAAAAAGATGAAAACCATAATCTTAATTGTTTTGAAAATAGTTTTAACCATTAGATGGGCAGACTCACTTTCCTGAAGCCTTTTATATCACTACTTTCTCAGCAATATATTTATGAACATCTTTATGTTACTCATCACTTCACATATATGAATGAATACAGGCTCATAATATTCTCCTCATGCAAGGGAATACTTTCATCTGGGTTTTATAAATGGGGAACTGAACAACAGAGATATGAAACAACATGCAGGAAAGAGAACGTTAGCACTTTTTGGATGATATGCTTAGAAGAATTGTAATTTGCCAGGCTTATGTACCATATTTTCAAGTAGATAACTGGTTATAGCATGCTAAGTTGTGGTTAGAATGCAGCAAAAGGGTTTCGGTCACTATTGTGCGACGGGAATACTTGGATTTAATAGGACTCTCAGCATAAATGCACACTAAAAGGAGAGAAACTGCAGAACTCATTTAAGAAGTGAATTAAGGTAATTGTAATTGATATTGATAGAACTGAAAAAATAATGAACGAACTTACTATTGTGATCTAATGTTCCTGAGATTTAATCTATGCTTCTGAGAAATCACACTGTTTTTATTTGGCCAGGCAAATGGCAACATGATGATAAGACCCAACATTGACAAACTTAAGCACTCTTTATGTTAAATGTCTTGCTGTTTCCATGGCCCTCCTCCACAACCATTAGGTTTTAAAGAGCTGCTAATTTTTACTGCACCTTCCCCAAAGTACTGGCTTTCAACCTCTTGCCTTACAGAAAAATCAAACAGAAACCTAAAGGGAAAGCAGGAAGCTGCAATTTTTATTTTAACAAGATTCACAAAACAAGGTAATCTCTGAGGTTTACTGCTAATTTTTGTTCAATTTTTTTAAAAAGATTAAGCTTTAAGACAGTGATCATCATTTCAAAACAATCTGCAGTAAGTGATTTTATATCAAGATATTTATAAGAAAATGGTCAAAATAAATTCCCTATCGATATACCTTCTCCAAATCAAACTTTAAAGAAGGGATAAAATATTAGAGAAAACAAATAGGCTTTGCTTCAAATAGCATAGCAAGGACTTTGAACACCCAAGGAATGAGCGGGAACTATGCAAGCTCATTTCACACTTAGTATTCCTTTGGTAACCCTGGACTCCTGAAGGCTTACTACAGCAACTGCACATTTATCCTATTTTTTTAATTAATAAAAAATATAGATATCATATGTTGTAAATGACCAAAAAGGAAATGTTAGCATCTAAAAGTCATTCATCTATCATCTGTGTTGCCAGAATTTTTATTGTGAGATGTGGAATGGTAAAACAATAATTCACAYGATACAAATGTGAGAGAGTGCACTGAACCACTTCCAATGGGATTACTCACAGCACGCAAAAATTTAACCCATGCTTAAGGCCCTAGATTTCAGCCACAGATCTTGTTCATTTGCTTTGCAATGAGTGGAATTGTTCATCTAAATGACCTGGATTTGCTGTAATCTTTGGAGAGCTTTCAATGAAAAGGTGTTCAAATATCAACTACTAATTATTATTTAGAATCATTAACCTGAATCAAAGTTGACAGAAATGAGCACCACTTCAATTTGCACGTCTTATTCTCCCTAAATTGTCCCAGGATGCTGAGGATGATAATTGTTTTGAAGTTGTTTGTATGTTTGTATGTGGAAGGTATGGTGGAAAGAGATAGGATCAGCCTTGGGGAGTAAATCATTAGAGGAATGAATTGCTCTGGGAGATTAGTGCAAGCTACTCCTCACTCATTATGCCTTTCAAAGAGGCACTCTTTCCTGACTGAACTCCAAGGACAAATTCAAACAAGCGGACAGGATTGTTAAACTCCTGCCCTGAAAGAAATTCCAGAGTCCAGCAAACAAATCTGAAAAGTATTCACTGTATGTAAAGTATATATGCCTTCTTCCTCATATGTCAATCTATTGTAAACCTAAACTGGAATCACACCAATACATGACAATCCCAGCCTTCATTTAGTAAAAATTCTTTGTGAGTCTTTGTTGAGAGCAGAGTTTTTGAAAAAGTGACACTTAAAATTATTTTTAAAACAAAGCCAAGAAATAGATTGCAAACCAACAGAATACCTAACTGAGACCTTTGAACAAAAGCATGTAGGGGGATCAACCAGTTATTTCAAAAAGGCTCGTATTTCACAATACTGCAAATGATATATGAGTATTCTTTGAGCATGAGTGTAATAGGTCTCCGTCTGACTTTTCCCCCACAAACTTGCACCAGTTTAGTGACATTTATTTAGTTAGAGCAAAGTGAATTCTAGAGCAGAGCTTTTTATTTTAAATTAGATCACAATAAACTTGCTTCAAACCTAAATAAGGTCTTAGTTCATTAAACTTGGTTTAAAAACAGACATGAAATCTATATTCAAAATTCTGGGTAATTACTCATTTTTATGAATTATTAATTTTCTAAATGAAAAATAAATACATTATTGTATAGCTGAATTCCTAGACTCATCTCACAAGACACTAGTGGTATTGTTGAGATAAACCAACCAATCTGGAAAATATTACATGTAATATTAAAAATATACCCAAAACAAAGGGGCATATAGAAAACAGAAGTGATTAAAATTAAATCAAGTTAAAAATATTACCTTTTATATCAGTTCCTCATTTATTCTAGGGACAGTATTTTGTTGACCATATAGCTCTGAATTTGTGTCACTAACCAATCCTCACTGATGACACCGCAAGAATATTTTAAGATGAGATGAGATGAGATGAGATGAGATGAGATGAGATGAGATGAGATGAGAAGAGAAGAGAAGAGAAGAGAAGAGAAGAGAAGAGAAGAGAAGAGAAGAGAAGAGAAGAGAAGAGAAGAGAAGAGAAGAGAAGAGAAGAGAAGCCTTGAGTGAGAAATTCACTTTAATTCTTGCCCCAGAGACCACTTCATAGCAGGGGCTGTGATAAATCCACCACCCAATGCCACGGCAAAATGATGGGTTAATGAAGAGAGGTCAAGTAGGGAAATGAGAGGCGAGAGTAGAGAGTAGAAAGGTGTTGATCGTCTGTAAATGACTTGCTGCAGAGAGTGCAGTGTTAAAGAACCGAGAGTGAAGTACACCAAATTTTTCTTGGTTGATGAGCAAAGGATTTGCTTTACTTTCAGTTCTGTATTTCACCAAAAACTCCCGTCAAACTAATTCTTCTTTACGTACGTTGTAGTGTAAAAGTTATAGCAAAGGAATTTCACATACAAAGAAAGACATGAAATATAGGCAGACCAGATGGGAAAAAATGAAGCTTATTAGGTAAGCAAATACTTTTTTTATATATAATAAAAATCCTAGTCTTGAAAATATTTGCTACTGCATATGGAAAATGAAATTTATCAATTTTGTTATATTCTTGTATTTTACACCTTTCTTTTACACTTTTTTTGTCCAGTAGTTATTTAAAAGTGGGGGTTCTGTTCTCCCATAATGCTTGTGTTGCACATAGGCACTGTTTTCTTTCCCTTCTCTTACATGTTACAAAAAAATTTGTAGTTATAATTAAGTTTCACTGACTTCATGCTATAATTTGTTAAGCTTTTTGTGTAGTCGTTATTCATATATCTTAATCGTTGTACTGCAGATTTCTTTTAAGTTTGGCACTACCTTTACAAGCACTTCAGTGTGAGAGTGGTAAGACATAACCTTTATTCCTTGTTTTGGTTTTTATGGGTGGTGGTTCTTTCAAGTAAAGAAAATACTAACAACTCTCCCTTCCCCCTCCTGTAAATAACTAGTGTGAAAACAACTACATTTGTACTCTCAGCTTTCAGGCACCTTCATGCATGAATGGGGTTACTCTTATGCCTGGCATTACTCTTATGCTTGCAGGGTTAGGATTTTCTGTAACATCATTGCTCACTTTGGCTTCTCTTGTGGAGCCAGACTATTGCACAATGAAGGATGCAGGAAATCCACATGGAGGTTCAGAGGAACGGAGACACAGTTATGGGGCCCATCTGCTCCATGTTCATGATCCACAGCATAGGCCCTGATCTCTGCTGGTTACTTTTCACATAATTAACAAAATTCACATTACAAGCATTTCAGTGTTTTTTATTTTACCATTGCACTGCCTTCTGAACCCATGTAATAACAACTGGATTGAACAATGAAGCAGAAAGAGAAATAGGTAACCCAAGCTATAAAACACACTTCAGCATCTCTATCACTTTCTAAAATAACAACTTTGACACTTCTTACTTTCATGAGAAATAATTTTATGCTGTCAATTACTCTAGCTACTGTCATATGCTAATTCTGCACTTTAGCTGTTCCCAAGAACATGTTACAATCCTTTTCTAATTGATATGTTTAAAGGGTGTGAAGGGGGAAACAATTCCCCAAACCAGGAAAATTGGAGCATATCTTTAAACACTTTTAAGGAAATGAATAATCTCAGTTCCAAGAGGAAACAGAGAATCCCTTCAGACGTCTTACCTTTCATTGGGTTAACACATGGTAAGTCATTCATCATGGGAGGAAACAACTGATTCGCATGTCCACTATGAAGAAGTGTCAACAGAAGAAAAAGGGCACCCGGGTTACATAATAACTTGTTTTCTAGAAGATGATTTCTGTTCCAATTTATTATATGCACAGTACTCTGCACTGTTACACACTGATGTCTGTATTTTAAACACACACACAYGCACGCACACACACACAAAACCCCTACCTGCTCAGGAAAACATGCAAGTCCCATGTCAAGAGGTTTCACACCAGAGTGCAGTTTTGTTAGCAAATACCAGGGAGTCCTTGAAATTGTGAAACCTGATGAGTATGCATGCAGCCCTTGGCAACACAGCGAGACCATTTCATGAGCCAGATGCACACTTATGCACTCCTAAAGACGTCACAGAAATGCCTGCTAAAATACCCTGCAAAGTACTTGAAAAATGTTGGTCCTGTGGAGAAATGGGAAGCGCTATGCCTTCATTTCATTACTTAACGTTTGAACTGGTGCAGAAAGCTAAAAGTGATTGATGATTTAAAAAAAAAAAGTAGATGTAGGTCTGAGCTCAGAAGCTTTTGTTAAATCCTCCCCCCTTCAGAGGTAATGTGACAACTTCAGTGTGTTGCCAGTCAAACACTGAATGATACATGATCAGAAAAAGACCTTTCGCCTCATGTTCATGATCTTTCAATGTGAGGGCAGTTTCAAGATGAAGAGGCCCATGTTTACAGAACAACTCCCTGTATTTCATACACAGGGCCCAAAAGGCCAAGCTCAGACCCACCAGTCCGTGCCTTGGGAAATGTACTGTCTGAGCACTGGTTATTGATGCCTAGGAATTCTCTTCTTCACCAAAGATGTTCATTTTTGTTTCTAAAGGAAACAAAAAAAGAATGGCAGTAGTAGAGATGTCTCTCTCAGCCTGCTCTCGGTGCTATTACCAAAGTCCGAGAACTTCACTTGCCACAGGAATATCAAGGGATTTGGGCTGAAAGCTATTGCCATGATTCAGAGAGTGCTATTTCCTTTTACGTTTACTAACATTTCCCTCAGCTGCCATGGATAGTAAAAAGAACTGGTACTTTTATACTTGATGTAAGACGTGTGATACTTGCTTCAACTGCTGCTATACGTGCAGTGCCTTCTCACTAGATATATATGATACTTGTCGCTCTTCACTGTCTAGAAGCATCTTCTCAAGCATTTCTAAAAATACAGGCTAGTACAGTATTTTCTTTTCTTTTCTGTGCAATCTTCCTACCTGTTCTCTTTTACTGAGAATCCAGATCAACCTTCCCCAGGAAAATTCTAATGGAGATCATAGTCACCTGACGGCCAACCAGAATTTGCTTGTCTTTTTCAGACTTGATATCCAGAAGAGCAGAGCAGAGCAGAGCAGAGTAGACTCTTTTGTAACTCTTGCTGTGTGTTTAAAGAATATATGAAAGGTACCTGGCTGAGTGCCCCTACAAACTTTAATCTCCAGTTAAGCGCAGAGCAAAAACAAAAGCCTTCAGGCAATGGTATCTGTTACTGAAAGAGTAATTAAAACTTAAATTAAGAGGATACTGCTTAATTCAGTCCTTGACCTTTTTGAAGCTACTAACAAGTCAGGATAGCTGGGTAGATTCTTTGCAAAAAGCAAACAAATCAGACCTAAAAAGCATCAGATTTAGAGTGGTGGCCCAGCTGGGTACAGCTAAAGCAGGTGCCTTATTTGCTCAGTAGTCTGGTTTCTGAAATAACTTTCTGTTTCTGACTCCAGCCCATGAGCTGAACAGGAACTGCTGTCAGAATGGAGGGACCTGCTTCCTGGGGACTTTCTCCATATGTCCAAAACATTTTACTGGTAGACACTGCGAACATGATAAACGGATCAGGTGAGCAAAATATGGAATGGATTCCTTTCCCCCAAAATAGTAAAAGCTTAACTTTAAGTCACATAACTCCACTTCATAGATTGATATTATTGTAGTTGTTTCCTTATAATGCAGACTCTGTGGCACAGTGAGGCACGGGGAGTGGACCAAGGATGGCTGTCTGTTCTGCCAGTGCGTCCAGGGTGTTCTTCACTGCTTCCCTCATGGCCTGCAAGATGGCTGTGGTAAGAGACATCAGGGTACGCTGCATGACAGAAGCCCTTAAAGACAGTGCCCAGCTCTCTGGTCTTGTTATTCGTGCCTCTGACTATCCCTGAGCCACTTCACCTGCCCAAAACAATGATGAACTATTCACAGAGATCCCTTTCAGCTGCAGCGAAGGGTTAAACATGCTGGGGCATGTAGTGAAACTTCCCCCAACCCTGCAATCCAAAGTCAGGTTGCTTCAAAACTGGCACTTATGTCTCCCCACAGAAAAGAGGTGCAAGGACAGACTCTGCTGGTCAGCACTGGTCCCACCAGAGGCCAGCCTGTCACTAGTTACCATAGGCGTTACCAGCTGGCAGGCCTCTTCTGCCTTAGAAACTGTGACATTTCACCCATTGTAGTAGTGGAGAGACTCTTCAAAAATAAGTGTAGCCTTTCCAACCTACAGGTTACTCCTTTAGATGCAGGCATGAGGTATATGCAGGGCATAGGTTATATAGCTTCTATTTACCATGTCAGCTTCAGAAAAAAGTTGAGTTTTTTTCACATTAAATTCAATGTGAAGCTTGAAAGGTTTGAATAAATAATATCTGGAGTTGTGGATTTATCCAAAGTGTGAAACTTACCCTCCATGGGAAAGTAAATGGAGAAGAACACTTCAATTTTGCTACGTTCAGTAGTGAGTGATTCTAATTTATCAGATCTACCAGAAGTTTAAAAAGAGATCTAATAAGTATACGTGTGTGTGTGCATACACATATATATTTGTATTTATACATACACACACAAATGCACAGTGATATTTATATTTATATATATAGTATACATACATGCCATATGTTAAAATATAAAAACCACTGGCTTTCTATATCCACGCAAAGCCATTTTGATGGTATTTGATTCACGAGCAACTATGGAACAGTTCTTTCAGGTTCCTTTCAATTTAAACAAAAGTCTCCTAAAGGTATAAACTTATCTATGTTTGTGTGTGACAAAAAAGAAGGCTTTTCTTTGTTAAACATTTACCACATTAAGCTGTAAATGTTAGAATTAAGTAAATAGAAAGGGACAACATTCTGATTACCAAATTTGCTAATTTACTTAATGGTTTTACCAGGCTAATTGGATTTTGTTAATCTCTTTAGAATGAATTTTTCTAGTCAGGTTCCCTTGAGGACTTTACTTGCAAAAGGAAGAAAAAGCCTGAGAGCTTTAGTACTCTGACATTTTTGTTTCACATTAAAACAAATTTCTGAGTCTCTAGAGGGAACATTACCTCCAGCTACTTACTCAGTATGCACTTGCAAAGAAAAATATGGCAGTACTTAAAAAGCAACATTCTGGTGAGTATCTGAGATTTACATATGAATACTCAGATATTTTCTTTCCTAAGCACCATAAAATCTCATCAGTCATTTCTTAAACATCCTGAGTGCTGCTATTTGCCGCTCTTTCAGACCTGCTAACGCTGTCTTTAAAGACCCTCCATCACTGCCTGTTCAGCTGAAGTAGCTTCTGGGAAGCCTTAAAGGAAGCAGTTTAGAGCAATAAAGGACTTGAAACAACCTGGGCAAATCATTCTTGTTTCTGCTTAATTTACAGCTATTTAAATGTAAGTTTTCTGTTTGTTCAGGTCCCACAAAAGAAAATCTGCCTGATCAGATGCAGGCTGGAGCCAGGTCTGAAGGACTGAGCCTTCAGCATGAAGCCTACCTTCTTACTGCTCCATCCCTGCTCACCCTGCTTTGGCGGCTCCTCTAATACGCACCAGAAAGGAGCAAAGCAGTGATGTCCTTACCGGCACAAGGGTTTGGCTTGGGAGCTTCAGCTGGGTGGCAGCTCCAGAAGTGACCATCTGCAGAGACTGGAGGACTGCAGGATGCTGCCTTGCCTGCCTGGTCAGAGCTGCATGACTGCAAGGAGCACACATTAGTGGAATATCACTTTTCCTGAGAACCGAAGGAAAGAGCAAAAAAAATGCTCCTGCATCTTGAAATGGCCCTGCTACTTTCAACGATCGACCTATTGTTTAGTATTGAAAGATCAGTTCTTCCAGTGGAGGAAAAAAACTTTTTTGTAAATATGGTATCTATCTTTATAACTTATTGTTAATTGTTTATCTATTTCAGCTACTGAAAAGATAAAATTAAAACTGTTTTCAGTGTTATGTGTAAAGTGGGTTGATTTTTTTTTTCCAACTAACTTTCTCTTGAACTGTGGTTTTTAAGTTTGCATCTTCAATATTTTCTGTTTTTTCAGGTATGCAACTATTTCACCTTTATAGTTACTATAGCCATTTGCAAATAAATTTATATTTCAAAACTAATTCCAACTTTTAGCATTTACCATTTCTTACAAATGATAAGCATATTTATAGGGATTATTATTGGCTGGCAGAATTCTTTTGAAAGTGCATCACCCATGTGTAGAGTATTAACGCTTTAAAACAAAGCTGTCTTCATTTTCAGTATGCGCACTCAGAGCTTACTGTGATAAATAATTAACYAATCAAATTGTTTACTTTCCAGTTTAAAGAGTTGCATGTGTAACTAGAGCTGTGCCAAGAAGATGCACAAAATTCAGTCTCATCTTTGCTACATTTCATATGGTTGATCCTCTAGGGAAGAGTCTGAAACTGTTGCAGAGTAGATTTATAACCATGCCCATCATAACAGAGCTATCACATTGTTGAAACCAAAGGCTAAAATACACATTCAACGATGACTTATTGTCATTTATTAAGCCAGACGCCTTAAAAACAACACCAACCAAATGAAAAACTGATCTTTTTATCAATCCTAGGAACCTGCTTATGATGCACTGTGGTAGAATTCATAATAATGATAGGTATCTAGAGTTTATAGAACATCCTGGGGTTCTGGTTGTTTTATTAATTCTTAACACATTCAGTGAATGTTTGAGAATCCAAATGTTGCAGATTCTGATTTCTTTACCCCCAAGAACAGTTTTCCACATGCAAGAGTGGAATCAAGGGAATAATAAGGGCTGCTTGACCATCCTAAACACAGGAAGTTTGAGGTCTCCCTTAATGGGATGTATCTCACAATACACTTCTACACACAGAAGAGCTCCTGGTTTACTGGTTTGTACACAATTAGTGAAATAGGCCTATGAAAAACAGCATATGTTCATGGCCAGCAGGGATGTGTTGCACAAACAATTGTTTCTCTTTCATTTGCCTGTGCTGGCAATTTTAGTCAACGTAACTGCTTTTGTACAGACCACTGGTAACTCAGCCATTGCCCACAGCAGGGAAAATGGATTGRCATACAGCTCTGCCTGCACAACTGGAGACAACATTTTACTCCTAATGAAGCCTGGGACAATCTTGCTTAAAAACATGTTAACTAATAGTGATGAAGCTGATTTAACATGTGTTAATGTGAAGAAACCAAAAATATCTCAGCCAACAATTTTTTTCAAAGAATGTCTGGTTTCCTGTATGGCCTAACACTTATATCCTTCCTTCCATGAGGGCAGTCTAATTAATATTTCTCCAGTCTCTCAAGAAAAGCCACAGAACTAAATCACCAGGAGTTCAGAAGTGCACTTTTTTTCCACCCAGGTAGATTTGTGATGGATAAATTCTATCTAAGCATGGGATAACTTTTTTTTTGAGTCAACTTTTCAGAAACAATGTATAAGACTGCACTTTAACTCTGCTGACAGTATCTGGCTCTGCRCTTCCTTTCCCGCCTACACAAATGCGTAGCAATATCCCCAATCTGATTGACTTGATAACTGATTAGCTCTCCTCTAGCCTAAATAAACCACCCCATAAGCCAGCCCATAACCCCTCAGTTGGTCATCCTTGTCTTACTGTGTTGTAGAGTTAGGATAATAAACTGAGATGCAGTTCTGATGATGGCAGAAAATTGTGTTAATCTGTCAATAAGCCAATCGGTCCCTTTTAACCCCCAATGTCTTATAGCAAGGCTCCAGCACTTAAAGGGATACATTTCACGTACATTTTTTCTCATCCATCTACAAATAAACTGAGAAAACCACCAGAACACTAATTCTCCACTCAGTGTTCATTATACATAGATCTGGGGAAAGCAACCCGTAGATTCCAGTTTAATTCTGATATCTCTCTCTTCACACAAAGAGAATCAGAGCTATCAAATAGATAGAGAGGAAAAGTGCTACCTATATCAGTCATAATTAAATTAGATTAAACACATTATCCCATTGCAGAAGTGATCATTAGTTTTCATCAGGTAGCACAACGGGAGATGGGACAGGAGGGCACAGATTGGGAAGTGTTAGTCAGAAGGCAGCAAATATTTGTACTTCTGCTTTTCTGATGAAATCTGTTCATTACTACTGCTCCTCATTAACATTTCAATTACTTGAGTGACTTCTTCCATTCTTTCGAAACATATATTTTTTTATTCATTAGCTTACTTTAAGTATTAACGTTATTGAAATACAGCAGACTTTTCATCTTCTCCCATTCTTAATTTTTTCCCTCTGCTCACCCTTATGGAACTGTGAGAAAAGGCAAATTTCACTAAAGTAGTCATACTTAAAGACTTTTCTCCTCAGCCAGAAATAACTGACCCTATTTTCCTTCTTTCTCAGGGAAGCACTGAGGACATTTTCCTTCCGTAGCTTGTCATGCTCCTGCACAGGGCTAGACAAATGGCAGACACAAATCTGGATATGGACCACAAATACATCTGCTCATGCCTTGCCAAGGCCCCAGATATGTGCCATCTCCTGCATTCTCTAGGGGAGCTGTTGCAGCATGTTGCCATAATTTTCAGGCACAAAGGTATCTGGAAGCACCTGGCTTGCTCAGTGGACCTGGCGCAGACACACTGCCAAACTGGTCTTGGTAAAATTATTCTGCATCCTTCAGGAGAAATTAAATTGCCCTGCTCAAGAGTCGGAGTGCTATCTGGTGAGAAAGCATCACAGATGCTGTCTGGTTATGGAGATGGTGCTGGCAACTGTACACAAGGTCTGTGTGTTGCCGTCATGTATGGAGAGTTTCCCCTTCCCGGAAGGGAATAGGATCAGCTGCCAAGAAGTCTGAGGATGTCGTGAATCACCTGAATAGGGACAGAGTATTTCTGGCTGGGTCAAACCCTTCTCATAACATTATAAACATATGAATACATATCAGAAAATACACTGAAGCTATGACCAAACAAGCTATCCAGATAGTGCCTGTCCCAGCTGACATACCATGAAACAGCAGAAATTTTGGCCAAAAATAGTGCCACTGTGAGATAAAATCTGTAACACTTTATACTGTGAGAAGGGGTTGTGAACTAACAGTTCTTTGGTTTCTTGGTGTCCTTTATGAACTTAACATTAAAAGCAATCTGGGAAGGTCATTTGAGAAGCCACACTTAGAAGTGAGGTCTCCTATCAGATTTTTATTGTACGTCTGTCAACAGCTGCCAAGTGCTACAGCCCTTCACATTTCAAACCCCCGTCTTCCGCAAAGTCCAGCTATGAAGAAGGCAGCTAACTCCTGTGCTGGGACATACTTCATGTTTTTCTTTGTGTAGCTATACTTCTGATTTCAGAACATATTTGCACACTGCTGTAGCACAGGTCAAGCAGGACACTGATTTATACGTTCAGCCTAAAATGACAGCCTAGCTGCACAGAGTTTCCATGTTCAAAACACCAATGTCCTTCAGCAGGACTTTCACAAAGGGTACAGTTGCAGGCTTAGACCCCAGCAAATCGTACAGTGTTGCTATTGTCCATACTATGTCTGCACCGCTGTACCCTGTTAAAGCCAGTATGAACAGATGCTCAGGAAATTATTTAGTGGCATACAGCTGACCTTGCCATCTCGTAGAAGGTTTTGAAACAGTGCTTATATTTCTTTTTATATAATTACAGAAAACTATTTCATGTTTGCTCATGCTTGCTAAGAATAAAGAGGGCAATGAATCTGGATTACAGAGGAACCTGAGTACAGCTCATAGCAACAGTACATTTTAAATGGAATATCTTATCGTTTGACTGAAATTACATTATTGCAACATTTCAAAGGCTTGAATGAACAATTATAGAAGTATTGCTGTAGCACCACAGACACACAAGTTCTTTCAGAAGAGTAAAACCAAAACAAAACAACAGATGAATGTCCCTGAAAACCCTGTCCTGAAAGTATTGCATTCATTTTCAAATACTCATAAAATCTCTATTTTTTATGCTTGAATCGAGTTCAGAGAATCTCCTTACATATTACAATAAGTTTGAGCAGACAAGGGAGAAAAAATTTGGCATTAAACATGGTCATCAGCAGTGAACAAAAATTACAAAATGTAGTATAAAAGTCTACTGAGAGAAATGTTATTAACCTACTTCACTGATACTCAACTCTGTGACACCTGTCATCGGTCCTCATCGACCTATGACTACTGATTATTTTTGAATCATGGAAATGCCACCATTTTTCTACCAATTATCTTTGACTGATAGTGTTTATTATTAACTATGCATCATTTTTTTCTGGTCTCCTGTCAAGCTTTGGTCACTCAGTTAAACAACAGATACACAATTATCAAACTTAGATGGCCAGTCACACAAGAATAATTAGCAAATAGACACTAACAACGGTAATATTTCACATATAATGGGCTGAAATTTATTCACATAAACTGGGTGGATTTCTGCTTAAAAAAATAGCAGCACAGTCAGTACCATTGTTGTTTTCTTAGCCTTATTATACCTATCTGAAAACTAGCACATCCCGAGATGAAGAGTGAATATGAAATGTGAAGGTTGCCAAATGCAGTGAGATCAAAGATCTTTTTCCCTGCCTGAAAATTGCCACCAGAAAAGCTACTGCCACACACTACAATGCTGCAAGACATGTGTTGGCATTTCTCTATCAAGAAATTATATATCCTCATATTGGTTTTCAGCACCTGCACTATTTACAATCATTTGAGTCTTCTCCATCTTGGCTGCTAAGGTCTGTGATGCAGTCTTATGACCTATTAGCCAGGAGGATTCATTTCTGTYGTCGTGTTTTACTATAATTAAAACTGGCTGTTCAGTCATTTATAGTAAGGCTGAAAACCCAGCTCAAAACAGAGGAGCAAGGAATGTAGCCTTTCCAAGTAGTGCATGGACTACCCAGGGTGTATAAATAAAACACTCACTTCATTTTTTCCACATTCATAGTTCTGTTTTCCTTCATCCCTTTGTTCCCTTTCTCTGCTCTTTCCACAGCTCAGATACAAGAACAAGAGCTCTGCTCTTCTATATCCTAGATAGTTGTCTTCCACATGAGGATGTTCCTCCTGTCCCTGGTGAGAAGAGTCACAAAAGCTAGTTTCCTGCTTTGTATAACATTCAGACCAAATTCATTAACACATCCAAACAGTACTAACCATTGAATCTGGACTGAACAAGCAATTTTAATCATAATAAAACATTATGTTACGGTCCAGCTAGTCCTAAGGATTTAGAGTCTTGAACAAGCCTTTGTTTGCTTGGGAGAGGTCTGGCAGAGATCTATTTCCAAAGAAAACCAAGCAAAACAAAAAATTCTCATAGACAAGATGAACTGTGGACTTGTGGACATCAGGTGAATAAATAAACTGACACTAAACAAATGCTAAAATGTGCAGATCCTGCCTGGTATCAAGTTATGTCTTGTCAGGAATTTTAACAGATTAAGTGAATGTCTTTCATTGTGATATTTAGATTAAGACCTTTTGAATACTATCTGAAAATAAAAGATGATAGCAAGAGAAAGGCTCRAGTGAGAACATGAGGACATGCTACGAGAAAAGTACAGAGCAAGCATGTAACTTCTTATGATATGTCTGCAGAAGAAATAGAGAGGTAATAATCTGTCAGTTCTTTACACCCTGACTCCCCACGGTAGAGCAGAAGTAGTGTTGCTTTCATAACACACAAGAGTGTTCTCTAAAAAACCCATTAAAGACTGTGAAGGCAGTCAGATATTATGATGAAAGTTTGGGTGTTTTTTTTTTTTTTCTCTCTCTTTAAAATAGACAGGCTATCAATGTCTAATTATGGCAATTCAGAGAATAGTTGTATGAATGAGATAAAAAGGCAGAGGAAGAAACAAACAGAAAAAGTATTGCTCACTGGTGACATAGTCACATTAGACTTATTTACAGACCTACTGAGCTTCTACAGGAAAAGCAGACTCTGAAAGATTCCCARTGCTTCCTGATTTTACCTGTGTTAGACACATCACAAAACCAGATTTTATCACAGCATTTCTTCATGCCTAAGAGCGGCCCAAAGAAAGCACAATAAGATGAGAAAAGAGATGTGGAGGCAGCAAATAACTCAGCAAAAGTTTCAGTCTCCATCTACAGTGTAAGTATGGGTACGTAGGGTACATTCACCGTGGTTTCATAACAAATGGATTCCTGGATCAGCTATAGAGTTGCTATGAATGAACCACTTTAGCTGTCAAAGCCTCATTCTTCCCATCTATAAAATGGAAACATTAACACTTCTTTCCATATAAAGTTTTTCAAGGCATACAAGTTAAAAGCTCTGTACTTAAAGTAAGCGTTCTTCATTCTTCAGTTGCTGATAGCTTTGCTGCCCTTGCTTTCTCCAAGTTTCTGAAAAAAGTTACATCTATGATATTACCACCTCTGTGTTTGTTTATCGCTTTTTTAGGTTTATAGTTTAAGATATGAATGTAAAGGGCAAGTTCTGATTTGATGTACAGCACTGTGCCTTCAGGTCAGCTGGTTATATGTGTTCAATATTCTTCTTTCAACACTTACAATATAACAGGAGGATTTTGGTGAATTTATTCATGTACAACTTGCAAATTATTCACCAGTCTAGTAATCACAGTCTCAATAGTGGAATAAAACAGTATTACARCAAATAATAAGTATACTACCTAAGTAATAAGTATAACATCAGTACCAAGTTTTCTCACCTAAGACTCATAATTGCTATTTTTCAATAAAATGTACATTCCATACATACCAGTTCATAAAAAAGCACAATTCCATTGATTCCAGTGCTTTTCAAATGGGAGTAGAAGGTGATTTCGTATTTTTTCACCTCAAGAAGCCCTTATTTATAGCCTTCAGAAACCAACATCCAAGTCCTTTCATGAGACATTTCAAGACATAGCTTGACTGGCAGAAACATAACAGTTGAGAAACTGGAAACACAATAATGTGAAACGCATAATAAATTATGCCTTATCCGGTTTTACTATTGAAGAAAGAAAAGAGAAAAAAAGAATCTTTTACTGTTGAAATCTGACCTTTTTTTAATTTTAATCCAATTAAGTAAAAAAGCTTAATCAAGCTTTTTAAAACTTTTTAATTCTGTAAAAAATTACAGATTTTTTAATTCCTAAACAATTCATATGATAGACAGCTCAAAAGAAATGGCATCTTTCCTACATAATGCTTAAAGCAAACTTGCATTTGTGTCTCATTAGATATAAAAGGAGATGCCCCTCTTTCTTATACTGGGGTAACACTTCACTGACAGTGCAGTTATCTTTGATTTATACTGGTTTCACTAAGATTAAAATTTGACCCTTTTTCTTGTATTTGTTTATGTAAGACATGAAAAATGACATGTCTTTCAAGTAATTACTAATCAGGAGACCAAACTAATAATAAAAAGCTTGTAAATTAAAATGTCAAGCAGGCTAACGCAACATTTGATAAATGACTATGTTGTTCCTCAGGATTACATTTTAATGTCATTCTAATAGCTTGATTATAAAGGACAATTACTGCATTTAAAGTAGGCCGGGCATAACATAACTAGATTCAGTTCTAATTTTAAACTAACCTGGATGTAAATTATCAGCAGAAATATATTTCTTGACAAAGCCAAACCACACTAAATTATTGGAGAAATCTTTTTTTTTTTTTCCGTACATGCATTCATACAAGTTCATTGGTATTTCTGCATTTTTTCTGTCTGTTTCCCAACATGGTTGCAACCACTCACTTCTGGGACAGCTCACAGATAGTTTGACCACTGCTAAGGAAATTACTGCAGTGTGCTTAAATCTCCTTGAAAATGTTAGATTTATCAGAACGAGCAAGCCTACATAGCTAGCAATGTCTCCCTCTGCCAAAGTATTGCAAAGCAATCTTCAACTAACCTTTTTTTCCCTCCATATAATTTGAAATGCTAGAGCTGATCTTCAAAGCTCTCTAAGGGTTTGGTACTATTATTTCCTTTCCAGTGTATGTGAAAAAATGACATTTGTTGTCACCTGAGGAGCTCTTATTTTGTGAAATAGAAGATGTTAAGTTCACATCCCTGCCTAAACCTTGGCCTTCATAGCATACTCCAAAGAAGTGAAAATGGATTAAAAGTGAGATGAAAGCAGAAATGACCAAAATTTAGAATTTTGCCTCCATCAGAAGCTTCAACTTCTTGATGTTTGTCTTCTTCCTTATTCTGAAATTTTTTTCTTCGCTTTTGCTCCAAAATTTCTTCTGCAACAGAAGCTGAAGAGACCAAATGCTTCAAAATGCCATAGCGTATCCTAAATAAAACATTCTTTCTAGCATGCAGGAACAGATGAATAAGACTGGCACGAGTTGAAGCCATTTTCTCTCATCAGCTATCAGACTGTCAGAATGAGGCAAGTGCACCAGGCTGACTGTCCAAGCCTTGGGACCCCAGAGCTCCCAGGCTCTGAGGCCAGCATTGACTTTTATTTCTATAGTTACCAAAATACTTTTATTTCTCCAGTAAACCTTACTTTTCTGAATGATCTGTCCTATACTCATAAACCCCAGCACAACTTCTTAATAGCAATCTCTGCCTTGAAAAAAGAACCAGTTAATGATAATGCTTAAATACTTTGCTAGACATTATCTGTACCTCTTGGAATGCAGGTGAAACTGCGATATAACTGATTTCATCTCAGCTTTTAGGCTATCACTTTATTTAAATTAAAGACACTCTTGCAAAAGGATGCTGCCTTATCCATATTTGCACAACACCCAGTGTAACAAATGCTCTTAGCTATAGTCTTTTCCCCACCTAGAAACATCTGACTTAATAATGGGCATTTTGTTCCTTTAAGTATTTGTGGATGCTTTTATCCCTGCCATTCTCAGGTGATGTTTTGCTTATTTAAAAATATTTGGTGCTTTAACAATTTCCTCCTAAATTCCTGGAGTCAGGCATTATACTAAAGTAGATGATAAGTGGGACAAAACCCAAACTACATCTGTATAGAGAAACATGATGTACAGTTCATTAATGAAACCAGAGAAAGCAAATGAGAGCACTAGAAAGACAAAGACCTACGATCTATGTCTGAGATAACATGGGCTGGTACAAGTGTTTTTTAGCTGCATTAGGCTGGCTGAGGAGGCCACCCCCTCTCCTCCCTACAGGCCTTATGGAGTCAGCCAGCTGAGCTTCTCGTGAGATCTCTTCCTAAACCATTCCCATCAATACACTTGTGTGAGCACAGACTACTCTTCAAACTCTTTATACCTCTGGGCTGCATCGACTGAACACTTCAGCTGGCTTTCAGCATCTCAGCCGGCAGTGGTGTGAGAAAGGTGATGAGTAGCTGGGGCAGGATGGYGGTGGTCATCGTGTTAGCCTGTGCAGCCAGAGCCAGGGTGGGTCATGTATCTACACTATAAATTAGCAGGCATGTTGAACATGCATAATGGGGTGTCAGTAATTCTTATTTTAAGTCTGACACTGATAGGTAACATTAAATAAAATCAGAAAGGAGGAATGACGCAGGGAAAAACAGAAGTCTAAGGGCTTCTGAAGACTTTAGGAAGAAGGGAGTGAGTTCCAGAATGAAAGACTTTTGAAGATTTTAAAAGAAGATACAAAACCAATGGGCTGCAAAAAAAGTCAGCAAATCATCTGCTGGCACCAAACTATTGTTTAGCTTGAGACATCTATTGCTTATTTTGAAAGGAGCAGAAACTAAGCAAGAGAGGCTGAACCACTTCAGACAGGATATGATGCTTGCATGGCCGCTAAAAGTAAGACTTCCTACTGTGATACATCTCCCTTTGGTCCTGCCATAGAGGAAGAAGAGATTTCTGTAGCTTACAGCTGGCAGTAAAACAAACTTTGTTACCAGCAAAAATTTTAACATAGCCAATCTGTGTTTACAGTATCTAGAAGATCAAGATACCCAGACAATGCCAGCTAAGCTGGGTCTCATTTCAAGACAGAGTATTCGCTGGGTTCCATAAAGAAGCTATGCAAATCATGGGGAACTGGTAGAGTAACTGTAATGCTGTGCAATATTATTATAGACAAACACAAGAGGTTTGCCCAGGAGGACTGCTTTTTGACAGTGGCAAATTTTCCCTGGACCCAAACATTTGAAAGTCTGACTTTGCTCATGATAGGTCTTAGTGGTGCCAGACTCAACAATCCAGATCAGACCTTTAATTCATTATATCTTATACTCAGCTTCCAGAACAACAAAAAATAATAAAAAATGCATATTACACCTGCCCAGCTGTGAAATGCTGGACACAGGGGAAAAAAAACCTGCTGATGCTTCCCATATTGAATTTTGTGCCTTACAAAATTAATTTTATCTCCCTCATTTCATCCTGTTTGTCACAAAAGAAGAAAAAGCAAGCAAATATATAGGGATATAGAACCATAAAAATCATAAATGGAAAAGACCTAAAGGTCATTTAACCCAGTTCCCTGCTATTTTACTTCTACTCCTAAGAGTACTTGGTAGTGCTCTGCCCAGTCTAAATTAGAATGTCATAGCTTTCCCTTGCAAAAAGAAGTATTAATCATAAGTCAGAAGACAATATTCTTGCATAGTTTGTGTTTTTATATACTTCCATTATTTGAATTAGTTCAGCTTATTATAAAAAAAAGACAGGGTCTCAAGAGCTTAGATAAATAAATGTATTGCCATGGGTAAGAAGTTATTGCATATCACCTGATCCATGTTAACTCTGTGGATCCACGTTCTCAGTCCACAGCAAACTAACTCAAATATGCTTAGGTTGCTTATACTTTAGTACTGCTGTTTGGATCTGAAGGGCACTTTGGAAGATTTCCCAACTGTCCTCACTTACTAGGCTTTGATTCACATCTCAGACCACAAAAAGTAGCTTTTTGGATAAGGTTAAACCAAAAGATATGCTCTGAGAACACACCCGACACGATACACACCATCTGCTAATAGAACTTCAGACTAAAGCAGAGCTAGTCTGAAGTAGAGATGCAAGCTAGTTAAATAGCCTGAAATTTATATACTACAGACTTCAGGACCTCACCACCAAATGTTGTGCTTTACAAGATCCTTCTTTATTTTTTATTTTTTATTGTGCTGCACTACTTGCTAATGTAAAGATTGCCTTAGACTGGTCTTTGTATGTTAAGCAAACTCAAGGCACTTAACATTTGCCACAGCCTAAAATAACTTGCAGAAAAAGTTACCAGAGATTGTGGGTGATTTGTCTATGTACTTAAATTCTCAGATATTTCTAGACAAGCCAAATATTTAAAATTAAGCTAATATTTAAGCACTGAGAAAAAGAAATGAAATTAATAATAGAACTATTATTTATTTATATTACAGTAGAACATGAAGGACCTAGGAGCCCATTAGACTAAGGTCTGATTATGGTAAATGCTGTGGGATGTAAAAGGTGGTTTGCATCCTCAAAAGCTTGCAGTCCTTATGAGACAGGATAAGATAAATCAATAAAGGAGCAGTTCCAAGGAATGCACAATACGGAACGTGTGTAAGTACAATAAGGAATATGTAGTTGAAAACGGCTTACTCATGTATTACATATTTAAAATGTTCTTGTCCATAAATTAATTTTCTGAAATATTATCAGAACACAAAAAAGATTGCAAGTACCATGAAGGGCAGTTGGCTCAAAATTCAAAGGAGTACTAACAGAAACTTGGTTCCTTTTTGTAGATGAACTAACTAATTAAGGAATAAGACAAATATTGCACTCCTTTGTTGAGATACAGAATGCTTATTAGAACTGAAAGTTAATATGAATAAAATAATAATCTGTGAATCAAAGATTCTTATACAATTTCTTTCTCACTGTCAGCTAAAGTGTAGGTTCATCTACACCGGCTATTTTCCCAGGTTTACAGGTATAATAATCTAGCTACTGCTTATCTACTTTGGAGAGTTCTTAGGTTATTAGGAGTGTATTTTGAATGAATGAGGTAGCTCAATACAACTTCCTATGCAGGCAGTCATAAGCCACTTTTCCCTGCAATAGCAAAGCCAGCTTTTGAGTTCCAGTAATACAACTCCACAGTGCAAAGCACTGACCAACAATAAAATCAGATTGCCAAATCAGATTTGTTCAAAACATTTTGACAGGTTAATTTTATAGTGGCAGATTTTATATTCGTCTCACTATTGTTTGCTAATTTTAAACTTTGATTAGACTTTTCACAAATATTTCTTTTTGTGATAGTACATCCTTTATTTCCTCTCTGAGCACTGAATCCTCTCTCACATTGGGCTTGCAGGCCCAGTGTGTTGTCTTTCATTCTGGACATTTTCACTATTTAGACTTTTGTTTGGCATTGGTCAAGTCTTGCCTTAAGCTGCAGATCAAGAGAGAATTATACCATTTCCTAGTTTTGCTCTCACATTTGGAATCCAGCCCACTGCCATGAGCCATTCATTGCTCTTGTCATGYACCCAGATACTGCAGGGAAATTTACTTGGATTTAGGAATCTAGTTTTAGGTTCCTAGGTTTGATAAAGGACTCCACACAACCGACCACATGCCATATCAGAGTCTACTAACTGTTAGCTAGTGTTAGATGTCCAGTTGTCTTCTACCTTTTTAACATGGCTGACAGTAGTAAGCTATACCTTCACCCATTCGGATGATAGAAAATTCTTCTCAGCCACTTACGTAAGTGCATCTCAGATACTGAGATGAGACCCATATGTTTACAGATGGGTTAATGACTGTCTGTAACTATTAGTAGCTCAGACTCCACACTGAGAAGGTGGAACATAGTCCACATGAGACACTGCCAACACCAGTATTGGGTGTGCCCTCAGCACCTGGACACTAGGGTTCGTCGACAGCTCCAGGCATGGCAAGGGGACAAGGCAGGGCAGGGTACCTCCAGGAGGCAGGTCCGGAGATGAGCTACCTACAGCAAAGATCTGAGGTCCATGCAGGAGGCAGGGCCCGAGGCAGCGCCAGAGCAGGGCACTCCTGTGACAGCGCCAAGGCGGGGACGGGGTTCCTGTCCAGAGCTGCCATGGGACCCAGCAGGGTGGGGGGAACAGGGAGGCTGGACATGGCTGTTGGGCCTGCGGGTGCCCTCAGGGCCCTGACAGCAAGGCAGTAGGAAACGCTCCAAAGTACTCTGTTATAAATACCATAGTTTACAGCCACTCCCTGCAACTATTAACACAAAGCAAAACCCCCCAAACAAATAGTGATTTCTGCAACAACTAGCAAAAAAATACACGGTTCAATCATTTTATCAGAAAAAAACTGTCTGTGCTTGAAGAGAGGCCATGAGATTTGAACCTTACCAGAACTGTAAATTAGCTCCTAATTCCATGTCTAGGTATCACTTAAAAGATAGATTCAGTTTCCTGTTTTCTGCCTCAGATAAGTAGCAAAGACCATTCTCAGTCCTTGATTCAGTGATACTATTATGTACTTATTTCAGGAACAAGATCAGAAAGGAAAGCACTCTATCCAGAGTAGATAATGAAAGTATTACAGGTAATCCAGTCTTTTTGACTATACATAAAACATATATCTGCAGTCAAATGAATAATGTGGGAAACCAAGCCTTTATTTATTTAAGACACATTTGTAACACCCATGATTCTGGAGAAAGGATTGAAAATGTAATTCCAATTGTATTTTGTGTGTTAAGAAAAAAACAAAGGGTAAAGACATATGGCAAAAATCCTCTGTTATTTAAGTTAATTCCATGGCATTTGGCTCCATTGATGATCTATGACTGTGGGAATCTCTCAGCACTGAACTTTACTAATTCAGCCAATTGATGTTAGAGTAACAAAGAAGCTTGCTACCATACAACGTTCAAAACCAGGTCACTTATACTAAAGCTTAGTTCAGTGCAAGAAAACACTACATGAGACCTATTAGCAGTTCTAAATCATTAGAAATGGGCAACTGCAACTATAAGAGCCATATTTAGAGAGGTGCACTGTAGACTTTTCAGTTACTTAAGTGAAACTGTCAGGTTAGGCTATAAGCCTCCAAAGGCACAGTGGTATCTACATGTTTTTTAAAGTGGAAATAATTTACTCAAAATATTGATTTGTAGGACATGACTACAAAATAAATCTGTACAACTTTTGAAGTCATATAATATTCATACAATTAACTCTGGGCCACCTAAGGGCCAGTACAGACTATATCAATGATTAACATTAAGTATCAAACTATCTTGCATGCCAAGTCTCAGCCTGAAACACATTTTTATTACGAAAACCAAAGAGCTCCGAATAGCTCTCTGTGTGTTTCATAGTGGCCTAGTCCTCTGCCTATGGTTTCTTGTTCATTTTTGTCAATACACATGACGGAAACTACACAGCAGAACTATTGGTGAATTCTCTGACAGGAAGAATTTGGACAGTTTCAAACTTAGGGCTACCCACAATACCAGCATGGTTTTGAGATCTGTTTTATGTCAAGGCTGCAGTGAAATCAAGAATTTTCAAAAGAAATTCCATGCAACTCCCTAGGTATGAAAAAACATGTCTTAGAATAGCTAGTAAGTGATCTACCCAATATTGTAAGAAAGTGCAAATACCCCCTCTGAGTCATACAGGGGAGTAAACAGGAATGTTATTGACTCTGTCTCTCGAGCCCAAAGAGTATTTCATTATTTATGTGAAGTGGAGCAGCTCCAAGAGGAGAAACTGTAAGAGTCTGACTCCATCACCAGTGACTTGGGCATTTGCCTAGCATCCAGGATCAGAAATCTGCTCTGTCTGACCTAGAGCAATGAATCGCAAGCTTCATGTTACATTTCATGGCTATGTTCCACTCACAATAGGGTTGCTTATTGAATGGTCAGATAGTGGAAAAATTAATTTTGCAGTTCATCTAAACTATGGCCTCAATAGGGATATTTAATGGCACATCTTAATCTTCCTCTCTCTTCCTTTCTCTCCATTTGCTAACTTCTCCCACATTCACCAAGCAATAAATAACCTGTTTCTCTTTACTGTAAGAGTTAAGGTGACCCTTATCACTTTTCCTCTACTATCTTCTTCTCTTTCCTCCAGAGAAACCAACTTTTCTCTCTGATGGACTCATTGAGGTTTATCTACTTAAACTGAGAGCACATACTAAGCTGGTATTTAGCCCTGAAGTTTGCTGCTTCTATTTCAGACCTTGTGCATTTTTCCCATCTCGACCAGCTGATCTAAGGAAAGATATTACTTCTACCTATGAATCTCATCCAAATGTTAGGCATTGACAGAGAACTGGAATAAAATCTACTGTGTTATAGCCATATTCTTTCGCATTTCAAATAGAGCCATTGGTTTGACCTTGTACCCCACAAGGCTTTCAGATAAACTTTGGCAGATTTAATAGTTAAAGATCTGAAGGCAAATGGGATAATGCAAAATTGGTTTGCCAAAGGTCAATCACGGCACATTAACTCACTGCTTCTCTTGGACCAGATAATCATGGGCAGATAAATGTGGGCCAGATAAACTGTCAAACTCAGTAACATATTTAATAGTGCCACACAGAAAATTACCCAATAGGCTGTAAAAAAATGCAATCTGATACAAAACGTATAAGTGGATAAGAACTGGCTAAAATCAGATAACATCTCTTTTTTCAGCAGAAGCTACTTGTCTGCAAGAAGGTTTCAAGTGGAATTCCTTGGGAGCTGTCTTACTAGTTTTTGAGCGGTGCTGCTACAGTTCTGAGTGGTGACACTTGGCACAAAATGAAGGCATGTGTTAAAGAAATTTTCCAGATAACACAAAGTTGGGAGGTTGTCATCAGCACAGAGGACTGAATATCAGATACAAAAGAAACAGGTTACTTGAAGGACTGAAATAGAGGAAAGAGCACAAAAGACAGGTCATGAACTTAGGATCTACTTAACATTTCTTTTATACGCAGGAGCTTATCAGCTGGAAAAAATAAATGAGGAGAACTAGGTGGGTGTGTTAGCTGATTAGAGAGTGTTTATGAGCATGATACATCTCTGAAAAAGATAAATGTGATTCTAGGACATATCAGATATTTATTTCCAATCAAAATAAGGAAGCAGTCACACCGTGTTTAAGGTACTAGTACTCAGCTGGGATATTACATACAGTTCTGATCACCCATGTTCAATGAGACTGAATTAAAACCAGAGCAGGTGCAGAGAAAGGCCATGAGACTTATCAAGAGAATGGATATGGGAAGAGTTCAAAGGCCTTGATTGATTTATCTTAGCAAAACAAAGAATGAGAGGGGAGATGATTTCTTCTATATACATCCTAGAGCAAAGGGGAGCGGAAATTCTCTCTTGAATAAGTTTAGGGTGGAAATTAAAAGAAATGTAAAATGAGAAGGAAATTTCTGGAGCAATCTTTCACCGGAAGTATCTGGAGGCAGAAACGTAACTCATTTCAAAATGGAACAGAGGGGTTATGTAGTTAGGTTGCCAATAACAGCTGAGAAAAGGAGATACCTCCCAATCTTTTCTCCCTTTGTCAGAGTAAGTAGTACCTTACTCCCCTGTGTTTTTCTGTTCATCTCAGTGGTACCGGTGGAGGGGGGAAGAATCCACCCAAGAAAGTGGAAGTGCTAAATTCTATAACAAATTATATATGCTATGATCCCAGCTAGCAACCAGCTGAGTTCAAATTCCTGTGCTATTCAGGGTATTAACAGCTTAGCTGGAATCCTGTCATGTAGCCTACCAGGTGCTCTTACAGAGCAACACTTCAGAAGGAGAAAAAAATATATATTTATCTGTCAGTCACGCAGTGACACAAGCCTGAAACAAGCTGTGTTATTCAACATGTTCTGTTCAGATCTATCCATTTTCTTGGAGGGGACAGTACCAAATTCTTGCAAGTCATATGGAAGTTATGTTCCAGGGATCTGCATTTGTCAAAGAATAACTGTTTCTCCAGAGCCAACGTATGACATCAGCAGCACCTGCCAAAAATTATAGCACAGATCAAATGTGGCATTCAGAGTTTGTGCCCTACAACTGTTTGGTCATTCCACTGCCTGACCATTCCACTTCACAAAACAAGACTGTGGGTTTGGGCTTTCTTTTCCCCTGCCGTAAAACTAATTCAAAATAGCAGATGTCACCACTTCTAAATAAAAATGGGTGACGGATGAAAAGATTTCATCAGTTACTTTTGGCAGTTGGAGTCCTCTGGAAAAGGGGAACCCAGAGGTAAAACTGACACTATTCAGTAATCACCCAAGAAATCCATACTTTGACAGAAGAGGAAGCTACTATACCATCAAAGTAAGCGTTTATATTTTTGTATTTTGGCCAAAATAAGATTTTCTCTTCCTATCTTGATTATTAAACTCACCTAGATATACAGGCACATACATTTATTTTATTTTTATTAGAACCTGTGAATTTGAATAATGCTTTCTTCTTTTCCTTTCATGACCTTGAATTCTCTATATTACTGTATATTTTACTGGAAAATAATCTGATCCTGTCTGATTTATAAAATCTCAGAGGTATCCTGCCTCTGTTTTGTTTCATTCTAATCTTAACTTCCATTATTAACCTGTTTGTTTCTGTGTCAGTTTTGTGTACTGTTATTAGAACTTGTGTAGTTGGTTAAATATACTTCAGGTGAAAGAAAGGCATTAATTAAATTAATGTGCAAGAGGACATTCAACCTACAAGCATAATTTAAAACATTTTAGAACATAAAGCTTTTTTCAAAAAAACATGTTTTGAGCACATGCACTATACTGTAATAGCAATTCTGCAATGCTGAAAAATGTTCTATGTTTAGGCAAACAAATCCCAGTGAAGGGCAAAAGGARCAGGACACTAATTAGTGGCCTGAGAAAGATAAAATAGCTCAGGCCATGATATGACCTTAGGGGCTGATCCCAGTTGAAATCAAAGACAATCTTTTCACTGTTTACAATGGGCTCCAAAAAACCACTAAATGACTAGGGAATTTCTTTGCAAACATAAATGCTCATGTTCAACATTCAAAATGGCTGAATGCTCAAACTCTTTGAAAGTGTTAAATTTAGCCATACCTCCAGTTTTTACAATAGAAATATCATTTTAAATATAAACAAAATCATTCTTGTCAAAGATTCTGTTATTTCAAAACAAGCATTTTGGAAATAAAGTTTAGAAGTGTTTAAATGTTGTTTCATCTTCATGGTTAAAATATTTTCCAATGGGAAAAAATACATATGGTTGGCTTGTTTTGTTCTGTTAGCCAAACCAATTGATTGAATTTTTTTATTATGAATCATTTAGATTAAAAGTGACTTTGAGGTTTTCTCAAAATATATTTAGTTATCAACAGCTTTACTGGATACAGTAAAATATCTCTCTGTAAAGAGTAAAAAGATTTTCAGTGTTTATCATTGTATGCTTAAGTATTGTCTCTCAAAGAGTGCTAGATTAAGACATATTTTTCCCAGAAAGACTGAAATTGGGTTAAAAAATCCTGAATTTTTTCCTTTTGCCTATTTTACCCAGAAGTTACTAAAATAGTATTTTTTGTTAAAAATCACAAGAAAGTCATTTCTCATTCTGAAATTTCTTCTGGCATAGTTTCCAAAGGACAAATGCAGTTATGAAGGCTGGAGAAGAGAAATTAGATATTTGTTGAACCTCCTTTTGGTATCTCAGTGGAGGTTGTATGAAATTATTATAAACCAGTACGTGCAGTCTGGAAAAGGGCTAAGACCAGCGTATTTGGAAACACCTAATTAACATCTTTCCAAAGCACATTTGGCCTGCAGATCTGTTTAAAAGACAGGAGGTTGTACCACTGTCTGTTTCTATATTAATTTTGTGGGTGTGAAAAAAGGCTGTGCATATGCTAGCCTCCAGCTAGAAGCAAAATTTCTTCTCCCTTGCACAGAAGAGACCTGCTGGAGAAAATCTACTAATCACTCACACTTGAATTTCCTTTAAACATGGTCTGGGGCAGCAGCTCAAAGAATTTAAACCAATGTATTTATGCGTAGATGCTATCTGTGTATCACGAGTGATAG
Source organism: Apteryx rowi (assembly GCF_003343035.1). NCBI lineage: Eukaryota > Metazoa > Chordata > Aves > Apterygiformes > Apterygidae > Apteryx > Apteryx rowi. The sequence continues at coordinate 2,494,602 of NW_020451060.1, read as the reverse complement.
GCTGTCTTCCAGATTATTGCATGGCCACATGACTTATAATTTGATTATAAATGTAAGACACTTTTATTTTGTAGCAACTGCAATTTTATTTGCTATCAGCTTTTTTACAGATGTTATCTATGAATTAACAATTCATGAACACATAAATTAATTCTTATAAATAACCAATACTGTAAAAATCCTCTCATACACATATGATCATATTTCTGACAGCTGAGTTTCAGAAATACCTAATAGATAAGCTGCTTCAGCAAAAATCTAGTTTTACCTTTATTTAAATGTTGTTTTATCATCTTCACTTACAGCAAAATTGTCCAATTGTACTTCAAATGGACAGGTAAGAGTGCACAGTTCGTACAAAAATATCCTCTCCTCAGCCATCTTACCTGAAGAAGTAAGGGACTCTGCCTTGCACCAGCATTATGCACACATTAGTGGTCCTTCACAGGAAATGTATTGTAGAAATTTTCATAACATAAACTTTCAGTCTGTAAACAATATTCACACCCATCCAAGTCCTCTGAATGAATCATTATGGGTCCATAGTAGCGTTATTGTTGTCTATTTGTTATCTGCATATTTTATTTTTATATTAGTGGAAAAACATGTTAAAATAATCTGCCATTAGCAGTCAGAAAGATGCCTTCTCAACTTTCCTTTAATTTCTCTGGGACAATACCTCACTACCAGAAATAAAAACAAAGATGATAAAGAACCTTCCTGTATTCCTTGATCACTTTCTGCTCAGGAAAAACTGGTAGAGTGATCCAAGGAAATATTTATTACTTACAGAGGTGACTTAACTATCCAGGCAGTATCTGAACCCTGAGGTATCTATAGGCCATTAGGTAAAGGAGTCATGAACAAACAAGTTTGCCAGAATTAACTTAAATTGTCACTGTAACTTCAATTTTTAATATTGAGATATCTTAAAAGGAAGCAGAAACTCACCCAACAAAAAGTTTTCTAGAGGAATAATAAAAAAATTGTTTGTTACAAGTAAAACAAACTCAGATAATTACTCAAAAATCCAGACCAAACTCCTAAACAGAATTCTTTGATTAGAAAAAAAGAAGGTATTATACAGTATATGTGAACTCTAATCTTTCTACACATAGATGTTTTAATGCCARGCACACAGAAAGGATACTTTCACATATCACAACATGAGAAATGCTGACTAGTCGTGCCAGGCACCATCATATGCAAAAGTCCTGTATCAAGAATCTGCTTAGCAAGGACACCAGGGTGATGCCATATGAAACATTACCTATCTCTGACATGCCTGGGAACTATTATCAAGTCAAATCCTCTTGGTTTCCAAAGAGTCCCAGAATCAAGCTGGACTAACATTTGCAGAAGTACCTCCCTCTTTGGGGTACCCAAGCTGACCATAGCTTATGCCTCTGAGTAGAGCAGCCAAGGACAGAGACACCCAAAACCCTCAAGCACTCCCAAAAAATCTAACCAATTTACAACTCAGATAAAGACTGAAAGTCCTCTTTTGTACCACTTGAAGAGCTTCTAGAAGTTTAATAATCATAAAAGCTTAATCGTAATCATAAAAGCTTAAGCATAAGCATAAAAGCTGGTATGAAAGGTTAATGTGTTATGGCAGGCTCCTACGCGAGGCAAAGGATAATAGGGTTTGGAGGGCAACCTACTTGGACAGTTTGTCAGCAGGTTGCACTTGGCTTCTAAGGCAACAGGATAATTATCTGAAGAGTGTCAAGTGGGCAGCAGCTACTGATAGAAGAGTCTTTAAATGGTGCAACGACCCAAGTGACYTGCTGGTCTAGGAAAGATGATATAATCGTATTCCATCACTCACTGTAACAAGTTATTACCAGAGACTTTTTCTAACACTGTTTGAAGCCTATAGAATTAAGATACAGACAGGGCATATTCCAATGTGTCTGTGACATGCATATCTTTTTTTGTAAGATGAAGCCTTGTTATTTCAGTTATTTCAGTGCCTCACAGTGAGACAAAAGATTATTAAAAGATTGCCTTTATTCTCATTTAGACCACATCACCGACATGCAAAGCACATTTAGGAAAAGATAGCAGTCAAACTGTCATGTCCATAACTGTGTAGCAACTTCCCCTCCACCCTGCTGTGCTACATCTGTGCTATCCCAAGACCACAGTGAAGGAAACATTAGACACCTGCTATTTGCCTCAGAGAAAATGTCTGATTGTTTTGGTGGTGTTACAGCTCTTGCTAACCTTACTGTAAAGAGGACCAGTATACTAACTGCTCAGACGCGTTTGACACTCCATCCAGTAGGCGATTATATTACATGTATGTGTACCAGTTCACACACTTACTACTCCAGTTGAACTGTGCTGGTCTTTAAGCATCTGGACTTCTCTGTGGAAAAATACTGCATCTGGAGGTGGTAGAGACTGTTCGTTCTCTTAAACAAGTTTTTTAGTTTGATCAGACTTAGCAGAGATTTTGACAAAATTAATTGTTATTTGGGGGCTTTCTCAAAAACCATTTTGTGAATATTATGGCAAATCCAAAATATTTTGGCTAGGAAGATAAATCACTCCCAAGAGCTTTTCCATGTGCCCTTTTAAAACCTCTGGAGTTTAAAATACAGAATTGAATAGGAAGACCTTATGCAAGTCTGCCTTCCTGTCACATCTGACTCTCCCTTTCTATTTTTCTGGTCTTCTGCTATCAGCATTGCATGAAACAACAGTTTACTCAGATTGGTCTACATTGGCATAGCCTTCTTAGTATTTCTTAAGGATAGCTCATAAAGCATGACCCTGTCTACAAAGCAGACCCACAAGAACATATTAGGGTCTATGAGGCACTAATCTCATCAGCAATTCTGGAGTAGACAGTTGGCAAAAACATCTAGTGACGGCCAGACTATGGACAAACACAAGAAAGCAAAGGGATTTCACAAGAGACCCAAAGTACATATTCATCCAGTTGTAAAAAGCTCAGGAGTATGTTTTGTTTCTTCCTTCTATCATCCCATTCTCCTACCTGCAGGAGCGAGTTATTGCAGGAGACTGATATAGGAAATCCTGCTTCAAGCTTGGGGTTGTTGAGAGGTGTGCGGGGTTGTTGGTACCTTATTTAATTTCATATCAAAGCAATGTTTGACCGGCAACAAATATAGCATATGATGCAATTTTTCTGTTAATTTCCTTTGGGAATAAAAAACAGATCTTAACTTTTCAAGGTACCATTAAGGTCTGATAACCAATGCATATTTGGTGGTATCAGCAATCACCTTAGACTTGCTGAGAATTTTAATGCCCTCCACATTTGAATATTATGCATTTAGCAAGGAGAAGTTCCTCTCATTTCTGTCCTTTTTCTCATTTATTGGATCTCATCTCTATATTTTAACAAGCTCTATTTTTAACAGTATTTAAGCCAGAATTTTTGATAAATGAAAGAACAAGGCCATAACATGCTCCCCAGTGCTTTGTACTCTGTGTGCTTCTACTTTAGATTCATAATTCCCCTGAATAGTTTGTGCTTGATATCATTTGCAGTAGTAACAGGAATCATTCAAGAGCAACATACTTCCTTTGGATAACAACTGTCTATGATCTCCTTTGAAACCACAAGAGGTAGGAAAAGGGAAAACCCTTCAGAACATCTTATCTAAACTCCAGTGAGGATAATGCTATACATGAAAGTATTTTTCTCAAGTTCTTGCAATACTGTTTAAAATCTCTCTCATACTGAGACCTCCACAACATTTCAGAGAACTATGCCATGCCTAGTCATTACTCTGTACCAAAAATAGAGGTATATTATTTAACTATCACCCCAGGCCTGTTTCAATGCCTGATATTTGCTGCAAGGCAGAATAAGCATCAGTTACCTATTCTTCTCAGGTGGCATACTTTATTAATAGTACTTTATGAGAAAGAAATTGCAAAGGGCTCAGCAACGCAGTGTCTGCCTCAGGTTAGGCTCCTGACTGCTCTGACCTCCAAATCGCTTTTCAGAAAATGAGCAAGCATACCAACTTTAAACACCACAAGATGGCTGGTCACGATGCAGAAGGGCTGAAGAACTTCTGGGAAAAGATCATTCAAGAACAAACTAAGCAACGAGAAGGTGAAGAGTCTAGATTGAGTAAAAGCGCCTTGAACAAGTGAGTGTCATTTTTCCTTTTGCACAAGAAAGCAGGCATGCTATCACATGCTTTAAAATAAGGTAACCTGTTATTGTACTGCTTTATTCATAGCACAGATTGTGTTCTGGATCTTTGGCGCTTTTCCTCTCACAGCTGTTTGTCTCATATTTCCATGGCTCTTCTGTATGGAAACTCAGACAGCCCTCACCCCTGAACCTCATGAGCATTCTTCAAAGGCCTCGGAGCATAGCCACATTAAAATAAAGCACCTTGACACTATGACTTGTGACAGCCAGAAAATATCAGGATTTTTACCTGGAACTGGTACAGCAAATAAACATATTATATTAAGGGGACAGGAACACCACCCGTTAATGTGGAATACAAGGAAATCCACAGTGCCTTTATCACATTTAACAGCCCTTTATATCATTTAAGCTTACAGCTAGATATGGTACAACCTGGTTTTCCTACTCAATGGAACACATTTCAAAAACATTCCTGTTTTATAACAAATAAAAAACAAGGCTATTTGAACTTTGGGGGGCAAAAAAATATAGAATAACAGGCACCACCTAAAAAGAACTCTGGTCTTGGTAGAGATACTCCACTGTAATGTGGGATACTGCTTCAGATACTTGTTCTACATGTTGTACCTCAGGAGTTTGAACCAGGATCCCACACACACCAAGGGATTCCCCTGACCAATAACTGAAGGGACAAGAGGATGGGAAAGGTGTATATCTTTTCTTTTGTCTGATGGGGTTTCCACCTGAAGTTGACAAAGGTGTTTTTCTGCTTAAAGTTTTCTCAAAACTGGAATATTCATATAAATTAATTTGATTTCAACAAACTGGAATGTGCTGGTAAAGGATTGTTTCTTTAAGCAAAATTCCAGGGACCCTGTTCCAGGTGCCCAAGGAGAAGCTAGGATAGTCATTTTAAAGATACGGAAACTAAGATCTCTGCAGGCCTCGTGTCCCAGCAGAACCAAGTGTAGAGAGCCCTGTTCTCAGGACCCTACTCCAGCTAGTCAATGACATTCCCAATTCTAGATCACCAAGTTGCTGGAAAGAAGACACAGTGTTCACAGTGTTCAGCCAATATTAACAATATTTTTAACTTCACAAATGTGTTTTTATATGGTCTTTTCCAAATAGAAAAAATGCACCAAAAGAACTTTGAATAAGTCATAATTAGTTCAGGTCACAACTGAAACAGATGCAAGCAAGTTCATTCAAGGTCACCTGACCGAAGCCCAAGTTGTTCACAAAGTGTTCTATAATTCGAAAAGAGGTACTTTTGCAAGGTTACTGACATTGTCATTATAAAATCTACAGGGCCACTATCTCGTATAACTGGCACTTGGGAGAATTAGATGGCTCTAAGCATAAGCAAGTGCTCCCTCTGTGACCCCTAGGATGCTAGCTAACAAGGAACAGCAGGGAAAAGGCAGTGCTTTGAATGGCAAATATTTCCTAACTAAATGCACTGATTTTTTGAGGCTTGACTATGCTCACAAAAGAATAGTGAAGTCAAGGCAGGGCATGTCCCCAGATGGGAAAAGTTTAATACACAATTTGCAAACAAACTCAGAAGTCAGAAGTCAAACTAACACAAGTGTCTATGTAAAACAGCTACAGTTAAGTTATTCTCAGATGAAATTTTTAGCTGTTATTCTTATTAGTACATCAAATGTAACATAAAAAAAACCATGTATTCCCTGATGCATTTGGCATTAACATGTGACATCTAATCCTATAGCATTGCTGGGTCAGGTGTTTCATAACATGTTTTTCTTTGGAAAATGACTCTGCCAACAGAGATCTTATGGTGGTCCCTAGTGATTTTCTTCTCTGTTTGTACTATACTTGTATCTTAAAGCTATGTGGATCCTCTTGCATGTGACATCAATTCCTTTCATTAAACACATATAAGGTCTGCAGCGATTTTGGGTTCTAAATGGTTACACTTTCTTTTTCACTTCTTGCTTCAAAGTAAAACCAAATGGACATAATTAAAATCCTGCTTTCTCTTCTCCAGAGTACCTTACACTAAAGTTTAGGGAGTTTTAACTGTAACTTTTAATTTATACATTGCATGACCTTACCAGGAAGACAGTCCTTCTGTGTGGCTTTGAGAATACCCCAGAGGGAAAAAAGAGCACTTCACACTAATGACAGTATTTCAGCAGTTGTTTGACTCATTAGGAATCCAGCAACGTCATCCACTGATACCATCAGCCCTATCCCTTTCTCCCCTGCATTCCCAATCTAGTAAGCTAGAGAGATGTGTAGATGGTAAATAAATACAGGGCAAGTGCTATGGTGATGAAAGAGAGGTAAGCTTCCACACCGCTGAAAAGCCCTGGATACATTTGAAAGATTTGGCTCCATGCTCGCTAAGCATTTGTTCTCTCTTTGCAGACTTCGCCATGAATGGACTCAGAGGCTGGAAGGCCGAGCAAAACAGGTCCAGGCACATGTGAAAAGGCAGAGAGAACAGATGAGGCTGCTGTCTATTGAGACTCTTCCCTCAACAGATAAAACTGCTGCCTAAAGATACTGGGAAAACAGAGAAAGCATCAGGCCTGACCCTGACCTTCTGCGTGCACCTGTGAACGAACAGTTACACAGCTGGACAAGCAAGAGGTCAGAATCAGGCCCTTTCCCAGATCAGCTGCAAGATATACCAATAAAGCCTTGATGAATTTCAGTGCAAGAATAGCCACAGTATATAATCTCTTAAAAACTCTTGAGGGAGAGATGAGCAGCAGGCACCTTTAATTTTGCATGATATATGATTGGTCTGATGCAGCAGGGCTTTGTTATGTAACTCTGCATTTTCAAGTGACAATAACATATTCCTAGGACAGATGATCATTTGTTTAATAGGTATAATACTTTCAGGTGGCTGCATGCAAATTTGCACATTTCCATTTACAGAGCTGATACACAGTCTGGCTTAATGCAGATATAACCTGTCCTGCCTGTCTTGATGAGCCACTAGTGAAGGTAGTTAAGGATTAGTGTGATCAGCTGGCTGGAAGGAAAAAGATATTCTTTAACAGAATCAGGAAGAAAAAAGGAATGAGATTTTCTGGTCAACATATAGGTGATTCTCCAGATCTTAAYCATTAAAAGAAGAGAGGAAAGGATTCTGGCTTTTCTGGAGTAGGTAAGAAAAAGGTTACTGAGGTTACTATGAACTAGTCTGAGAAATGTCAGAGGAAGCGAGTATGAGAGTTTGAAAGACAAGGCAGCAAATCAGTTCTTCATAACAGCACAGGAATACTCTGCAAGGTATCACTCGCCAGACCTGGTTTGCACTAATCCAAACATTTTTTGTATTTCATCTTCTTCTAGGTCAGATGAAATACAAGAAGAAATAGCTAAGCACAGGGTAACAGTGTGTGACTTCTGTTTACCTACACCTCTGTATAGCTAAATATCATGTATTCTGGATGCAAACATTTACTTATCTCTTCAATTCATTACCTTGATACTCAAGAGAACAGTCATAAGTCTAAACAGTTATTTCTTTCTAGTGACATTGAGACAGATTCACTTTTACCTTGCATCTTTATTTATACTGAGCAAGTACACAGGAATACATTTGATAAATTTCAAAACAAAACAACAATCAAAGTAAACCATTTTTACCTCACAGAAATGCTTTTTTATCCCTTTAAAACCACATTTCATTGAAATACACAGTTCTACAGGAGGTCCCCACTTTTACAAAGTGGTATTCTCCCATAGAAAAAAAACATTTTATCACAAAAATGTTGCTGATCCGTAAAGGATTAAAAATTTCTGCAAAGCTCTTTGGTTAATGAAAGCTTAAGGGAACGTAGAATCAGACTCTTTTCATACAATCCAACCCATAAAGCAATCATTTTTTTCCAGTGTTCTCTTAGAAAAGCAAACTGAACAATAATAAAGTTGTAGCTGCTTTTGCCTTTGCTGTACTGGTCTCCTACTTCTATGTTCATTTATTTCCCATAATTTTGTAAAAAGTTCTTATGTTGCCATACTAGTTAAGCATTAATCTCTTGTGAAACAGGTCAAATAGGGTTTGAACCTGCTGCTAGTTACATACAAAACAAAATACTCCACTATTTCACAGCTGTTGCTAAAGGCCATAAGCAGGGACTACTGAAATGGAGAAGTGTCCCATTCCCTCCTTCTGAAAACCAGAGGCCTGATAATCTACTAATTTAACCACTGTTTTATAGCGTTGTAATTTCACCTAAAACAGCGCAGGTAATCCCCACTTAATGCTGGGGGGGACAAGAGAAAAAGGTATCAGAAAAATGGCCCATAAGCATTTGTTGTTCTTTTAAGTTTAATGTCAATATTTTTAATTACTAGGAACACTTTTATGACAGTATATCTGATTGCTTATTAAGTTATTGTTGATGTTATAAAAGGAACAGGAAAAAGAGYACAGAAGTAGATGAAATCCAACCAGTTATTTTCAGCATTCCCCAGAGAGTACCCAAGAACCACATTAGGTTCCTGAGCACCAGCTTTTCCATTTGGAGCTCTAAGGAAGCTGAAGGATGTGTGAAATCACTTCCACTGCAAGCAGGCAGCAGCGGATTGACTACACACCAGAGGAGTGTCACAGGCATTGTTTATCACAGCAAGTACATGGAAGCTATTTCAGTTGTGAATGCATCCCTGATACATTCACTGCAGAGCCAAGTTTATACATAACAAGTGTGAAAGACAAAAATCCTCCCACTCTTAGCAAAAAACAGCTCTTTGGGAGATGTTCGAGTGCATATGCATTAGTCACGCTTACCGATTCTAACCCATATTTTACAGGACAGCAGTATCCTGGCACCCCCATGGTATTGGATATCAGCTGCTTTTTGTTCCCAAATGCATGTGTTCCTCTATTTTCACTGCTACTGCTCACACAACCAGACTGAGAAAAGAATCAAGTACTAGAAATAATAAAGCGTAGCAGGCAGATGTAGCCAGATATGCTGCTTGCAAATTGCAAAGCTGAAAGCAGATAGTAAGGTGATATATAGCAATTTTTTCCTTTTGTCTTGGTTACTGAGTTGGTGAAATTCATGTCTGAATTTAGGCATTTCAAACATGCCTGAAAATGTGAAACCTGGCTTTCATTAAAAAAGCAAGCAAACAAAACACTCAAGTTGGAGTGTTACATTAGAAAACATCTGTCTCATCCACATGCACAGTCCCCACTGATAAAACAAAACATCCACTGAGCATAAGCTTCTGGGATACTTTGAGCACAGTATTTTTCCCTCCTCTGTCCCTGGTTCTTCCCACTTTCCCATGAAAAAGGAAGATTCAAATGAGAATTTAGGCTATCATCTCCACTGCACTAGCTATGTTAAAAGCATCAGACTAGCTACTTGAGAGGAAAAATTAATTTACCAGCTTTTCTTTCCAACAGAATTGGAATTGAACATCAGTTAGTCTGCATGGACAGATCAGTACCACCTCAAGCCTGCACTAGCAAGATATTACCATGCCTTATATCTGCATATAAGCCAGCCCGGTACTTGCCTAAGCCAGTAAAGAACAAGTAAAATTGTAGTACGAGGCAGGGACTAAAATTTTGGTCATGGGACTTAAACCTTATGATATATGATGCAACAGATGTGGATCATATCTGTGAAGCAATGCAACTTATTTGGCATACTGGTGTCAGCTGCAGAACATCCACTAGCGTGTCCAAATTTATGTGCATGGCAGATGATGTAAGCACATACTACACTCATTCACATGGTTGCTATTAAGTACTGCTTCTGATCCCGAAACCAGGAACTAATGCTTGAGAGACAGCAAGAAATGCTTTCTTAAGCTCTCTCTGAGCAGTGTCTAGCTGTTGAAGTCCTGCATGCCCAAACCAAGGCAGTCAAAGCGGTAAATTTAAACCATGTTCAGCTGTAATCCAGCTTTATGCAGTGACTGTTCAGAAGCACTCACAGATACAAGGTGTTAAAAGCAACAGTGACTCACCACCTGCCAGCTGCTACACTGGAGTTAGTATTTTAATTAAGAGCAGGAGAGACTTTTTTAAGTGAATCCCCCAACTGCCTCCACTTACCACACATTGATTTGGCTCACAGAGCAGATCTAGAGCATGCAAACCAGATTTTGTTCAGGGGAAATGAAACTAAACCAGAAGTCCTGCTCCAAGTGCACACCAAAGGCTCCCCAGCCTCTTTGGTTCTAAGACAAGTACTAGTTCTTCAGACAGCTTCGAGCCTGTAGATCAGGGATGTTCAAGAAGGAAAATTAGATCCTTTCTGAAGTAAAGCCCTGAACCACATACACTCCAATATAGAGACCTCAGCACCAGCCACTTTGATCTACTGAGCTGCTTATAATGCGCTGAATCACTTGCTAATGTACACAAGTCTATGAAACAATACAGAGGGGCTCAGTGCATGTTAGTACATTGCAGGAAGATCCAAAGGTAGTACCTTAGCAGATCTAATGCAACTGAGCACAGGATCAATAATTTAATTATATAGTCATGCATATGTGCCAGCCTGCATAACTACATGGCTTGTTCAGCTGACCTACCGGAGCTGGATGTGTTGAAACAGAGTTTACCCACGCTAATATAACACTTGGTATAGATTTGTTTTTGAAACCACAAAACAGCTACACTTGATTCAGTTCTACAATTAAATATTAGGATTATTAATTACTGATTTCCCAGCCCAAATGTTCTTCCTAATTACAAATTGGCTGTGTCCTGAGGGCTGGTCTTCACTGTCTTAGCTATTAAACATCACTTGATTGGGGCTTCACTGCCACAGTGTGAATAAGGAATAGTAAATCATGTAAAAAAAAAAAATACTTGTGGATTGAAAAGGGCATCTGTAGATAAATGAGGATGAAATGAAGAATAATTTTAGAAAATCTTTTACTTCCTGGGGATGCTTCTGTTCATAAACTAAGCATTGCTATACTATTTATTTCTAACAGAGAAGGCAGCAGTTATTCATGTTACATTTGGGCCAAAATCCCACACAAAAATTCAGTAGTCAGGACTKCCAATACAAAAATCTCCCTATTTCTCCTACTTCTCATCTATTTCATCTGAGTGTGTTTATAGTATGGTACTTTTTGCAAAGTGCTTCAAAATCCATGCTAAAATTTGTGTGTTCTCAGAAGCATTTGTTACTATTCAGGCAGCAGACTTTTAGACTTTTAAACATAGTTCAAGCTAAGATGAACACAAAGCAGGGAACGTTCCAGCCCAAACAGTGGCAATCTGGCAAGCAGCCTGAAAACATTTAAGTTACCAGGGAAGACAAACTGGATAATAGGTTGCTTGCACTACCTCAGTAATTAAGTGTACTTGTGTGAAATGCCATTCATTAAATGAAGCAACATTTCCTACTCGTGATTATCGAAATGAAAGCATCTACTGGCTTAATCTTTACCTGGTACTCAATGCCAGTTGTCAGCCTCCATGAGTCTACTCACAATAGTATGACTTCAGAGGTTCATAATCAGGATCACCATTTTTTTCCATAGTAAACAGCATCAGCATCAGTGAGAGTTAAAATTTCAAACAACTGTAGCAATAAAACAATTGCTTGACAATAATCAAAGGGGAAACAAAGATGCAGTAGGAAATCTGAAAGACAACTTTTAGATTGGGTGTTTTCACAAATTGGTCAATTCTTAAAAAAACTGGACACTTCATTTGTTTTCCAGTGTAACGATGCTGCGCACCCAGCCTGAGCATTGGCACTACTTGATCAGAACTGTAACTTCCCTGTATATTTTGACTGTTCAACTGTATACAAAGGGAAAAAAATAGATGTAAAAGTGAAAAGTTCTCAATTCTATTAGCTTTGGTATCTAACACAAAGGAATCATATCTGCAAAATAATGATACAAAAAGCTCAAACTGTATTGCTTATTTGCAAGTAAGCAGCAGAGAAGCATGTCTTTGCTATCATTTATCTTATTTTCACTCCTCTAAACTTCTATAATAGTAATGCAGTTGTTAACCAGAAATAGAGTTTGAGTTTGCGGTATGTGTTACACGTGTAATTAGGCAAGGAAAACACAGTATTACTGGAGTGACCAACAGTGTATTTAAGATAAACCTTTTGAAAAAGGACCTGCATTTCCCCTGATATCTTAATTTTAATGTTTTCAGTGTGATGTTGATTCCACCACAACTTCTCAAAGGAAATTTATTCTATAAGATGTGTATTAGCACTTTTGTATGTATTCTAATAAGCGAAAACCTAAACAATTGTTCATTTTTACATGTACAAAATTCCAAATAACAATGCTTTCTCATTAACTACTGGATGCTGTTGCAGCAGAGTTCTTATTAGAGCTTAATGATAAAGTGCTAACTAATGAATTGATACTTTGCAGCTTTTGGACAGTATATAAGTTTACTGATTTTGCTGATACTGCCTTAATCATTAAATATGTATTTATAATAACAAGACTAACAGTTACTGAAAATAAGCCCTACAAGCAGTAAGGGCAGCCTAATGTAAAATATCAGAAACAGCAGTTATTATCCGCCATCTCAAATGAACACTTAATAACCTGGAACTAAATCCCTTCAGGCACCATTTATGATATGTACACACTTCTATTGCAGTGATGACAAACACTCCATTTTCCCAGAACTAATGACCCCTCTATAATATGTACTAGGGGGCTGACAATTGTATAGAATGAGTCTGTCAACAAACTAACAGAGTGCAGCCATGTTTGAAAAGTTTTATGCCTAAACCACAGGCAAATTTCAGCAATTCCAGCCCATAATAAGCCCCTCTGGAGCCATATCAAAATTCTCTAGCATGTGTTTGGTCAAGAGAGTTTCTGCATATGCTTTGTTTATTTTCAGTTTGGTTACCTTTGGCTGTTACAGATAATTAGAAGCAAAACATGAAAGTAATTAATATGTAACACTTCACTGTGTTCTAACAAAATATTAGTGTCTCGTGGGATGTTTTACTGCTTTAATTGGTGGATGCACTAAAGGATATCATCTTTATCTCAAAATGCAAACATGTTTTTCTTCCAAGACACCTCTGAAGAAGATTTCACACTAGGTTCTGGTGTATCTTACAGCTTCATTGCAGGGATTTTGACTGCACTCAGTTAATTTATCACTACAAATATTAAGGATAAAGAAAATAAGTATAGCTTTAACTGCATTAACTGCTGTATCTATAGTTTAACTTGGACACTGCAGCTACACATCCCAGAATCTCCAGCAAAGACAGTAAGATCTGATGACAGACTAGCAACTCTCCCAGCGAGCTAATTTTGAAAAGTATAACACTGATTAGTCCAAATCCTGCTAGATTTGAGCAACTGTTTTCAACAAAAGCCAGCAAAATTGAGCATGAACACTGCCTGGTTCTGTTAGTGCCATCTTACCATTCATTCAGGTACCCTCTACCATTCAACATTTCTTTTCTCTTTTGGAAGGTTTGTGTCTTGACAGCAAAATCACAGTCACGTGTAAAATCATCTATATTCAAGATACAGTTACCAAACAATCCTTTCTCCTAAAAAAACAAATAAACCAAAAAAACCTATAAGTCAAACTTGGAATTTCTGGCAGTCACTTGTAAGGGCTCTCATTCAAGTGCAAATTCTCCTGGCTGCCTCAGTGCACATTAGTAAAGTCTGGTATTTCTGTTGGCAAGTAAGAAGCAAGAATTTGCAGTGAGGTTGCAGAATTTTTGAATGGAGGAACTTTATTTAAACTGGCAAGAGACAACAATTAAATATGAGTCAAAAAAAACCATGGCCTACTAGCATGAATTCTAGTCTACATGACAGGGCTTCTTGTGTTTTGCTCTATATGTGGCACATAATTACTGTGTATCTCTGATCAGGAAGCTGTATCTCATAGGTTCAGAGCAATTCCTGACTTGCACACATACATTTTTTAAGAAGAAACTAGTACTTGAAAGACATGTCTCAGAAAATTAATTTTTAATCATTGAAAACAAACAGAAATAAAAGCAATTATGCCTTGAAACACTAGAAAATTACTCCAGATTAACATATCAATAAAAAAATAAACCAAGCTAAACACACACAAAGTAATTTTACCTAGGTGAGATATAGCTTTTCTAGCAAACACTTGTTAAATTTAATCAGTTGCAATTGAAACAATGAAAGCCTTCCACGCGGAGGCCTGGAATTACAGTTAAAGACAAGTTTTTCTGTTCCACTGAAAAGCACATGCAGACAATATCATAAATGCTTCAGTAATTCCATTCTCAAGTTTAAGAAAATATCAATTCATAATTCCTTGACTCCAGTCTGGACACAACACAGACACAGTGCTTTTTCTCCCAGTTTCTTCATATTTGGTGTTCTGTACAATTTCACCTGGCTGTTTGCCAGCCAGAGGAGGAAGAGATCACACCAGAAAACCCTGCTAGTGAAAGTAAAACACTGATTCGACACATCTCCCCAGCAGCAGCGGAACATGGGTTCTAGGAGGCTCTCAGCACAAAATAAAGCTGCTTCCAAAGCAAAAATCATTTTTTTCTTTTCTTCAGAGCAGTAGGGTCCAAGAAGGGACATTCAAGCCCCCATGACAGTGTTGGCAAATGGAGCCTCTGGTCCCTCAGTCTGGAACCAAGCTCTGCCTTTTCCTACACGACATGTTTTACACTTCTGTATCTGTGTCACTGAAGTGGGTCTCCACCACCTTCTCAAAGTGCCAAAGAGACATGCAGATCTGTGTAACAGATCACGCCAGAGGGACAGTCACCGCAGGCAGCTGCCTCCACAGCCGCCATCCTGCTACCAGGGCTAGGAGCCAAAGCTACAGCCCTCTCCCTCTTTCATCTCACTTTTCACAGCCTCTTCCAGCTGCTTAAAGCTGACTGCTAGTTATTAGCTGTTGCAGCAATGACAGCCTGTGAGGTTTATGGGAGACAAGGTGGAAGGGACTCCAAGGACAGGTATCAAGATACTCTCTGACTTTCTCTTCCCCATCACCCTTAGATCACATGTTTGCCTTTACTGGGCTGACAGGGGCTACTTGAAAACTGCCTGCTGCTCTCATATCAGGCCCTGAGGCAACCAGCTGCAGCAGTGGAGTAGGCAGTGGGCATCGGGCCCAGCCTTCTCTTTGATGTTCCCATGTAGCTGTATCACAAGAGGAGCAATGTGTAAGCAAGAGAGAAATGGAGAAGAGAAATGAGGATCATAGCAATAGTGCCAGGGTACAGCACTAAGGAGAACTATGAATGTTCTGGAGCCAAATAGAAAATCCCCCAGAAAAGCTTTAAACTGTTTTTGTACATTTCTCTATGCAAATAAAAGACTGTTCAGAAGAAAAATTTGCGTGTATTCTTTGAAGTCTGCTTTCTCAGATGCCATTTTTCCTATGCTAACATTTCTCAGAATTTCCTGTAGAGTTCTCTTTACAGTCATGCAAATTTTTAACCAGACTGGTACAAAAAAAACATCCACACCCCATTATGTGGTACTGTCAATCCCTAGTATTCAAACACCATGGACTAACCTCCCAGAAACTCATAATACTGTTTAAAAAATCAAGAGGTTATTCATTAAAAATGCTGAGTTCCTATTATTCTTGAGTTTCAAGCTTTCTGGCCTTTTCCTACAACTCTGCAGGCTACAAGCATTTTTCTGCATTTTAAGTCCCTAAATACCCTTAAAAATTTAACTTTTAGTCTTTTATTCTCAAGCTCTAGGGGCTTTTATTTAAAGAGTACCAAACATCCTGATACAGAGATACAATCTTAGAGATGTCAATGCTGGTTATAAGTTAAAATAGTCATGTTAATGGTTACATTACAAACAAATTATGAGAAAAGACTATATCTATCCTGGCTCAGAGGCAAATTGCTCTGCAGGACTATTTTTATTGAAGAGAGGCTTGTGTTAGTTCCATCCTCCTGAGCTCACTTTTAGCACAAAGTTACACAAAACAGTTGAGCTAATGTAACATTATTCACTGCCACCAAAAAGGGCCTTCCTGCCCTGCTTGTGCCTCTCGCATCTGTCTCTGCCTTCATGTGGCTGCAGTGTCCAGCACTTCACTAATGCAATTCTCTAGCTTAGCAGAAATCTAACCAGATATTCCTGGGTGAGTTTTCCGCTGGGTTAGGCAGAAGTGGCTCACCAAGAGGTCTGACGAACACTGGGGCAGGCACACAGAAGTGATGCATGGGTGAAATTAGGAGTGGAGCTGCAGTGGGAATGAATTACCTTGCATAATGTCACACCTCACCAGGGTGGAGGATTAAATACACAGCACTCACACCATACAACTACATTCCACATGTAATAAATGCATGCACACAAAACGTGGATTCAGTGATTTTCAATATCTACAGCTACATCTAGTAGGTTCACGTACACCTTTGCTGCCTTTAGCCTTGAGCACTATGTAGGCTATTTACAAATACTCTGGAAACACCCCTGGGAGATCAAATTATTGCAGAATATAGCTTTGTGTTTCCAGCCTGATGGCAATAAATGTGAACATACAGCAATTGTATATTGCTCTCTGCTTGTTTCAAGGTGAAGACTTCCAATGATTCATGTAACCTGTTATAAGCTGTCATCTTTTGGCTAATCTTCTCCTTCTGTAATTCTGACAAGGCTTTGCAAGTTGACAGGGAAGTCCCTGCTTTTGGGGTATTCAACACTGATACTGTAATTCTGACCACATTTAACAGTGAAAATTCAGCAAATTCATAATGAATCTCAATTGACCAATTGTGCTTTCTTCATCAAACAGCAGGACTGGTTGAGTCCTAATTTTTTTTTAATTCTCTTCACTAGCAGCCTCTCAGAGTCCAGTACTATGACCTTTAAGTTACACTACAAGTCAAAAATATCTTAGTCAGCTAGCAGAGCAAAGGTGCCACAGAAATTAGTAAAGTATTAATTCACTGTCCATGGAACCGGTAAGAGTGCATGAAGAGAGACAAAGAGGAATAGGCATTCTCAGCAGCTTTATGTTTCCTCTAGATAAAATTCAAAAGATAGTTTGAGATCCAATTTACATGGAATTGAGATTTCAATAAAATTTGCATCAAGGGGCTAAGTAAATGCAGAAAGTTATTCGGACAAAGGAGAAGCTGGGAAGGAGAGTATTGACTACATTTAACATTTGTCTCCAAGCAGAGAAAGCATCATTAAAAGATGTAGCTCAGCTGCTCTCAAAGGGGAAAAAAGTTTTACACAATATAGTTCAGTTCCTAAAACTCAGGAGACTTTTCCTTTCTTAGTCAGGCATTAGCTAATACTCTCAGGTAACAGAACTGATATTTTAATTAGTAGTTTTAAACACTTCTTCCCCCAACTTCCACATAATACACCAACATTAATTTACCTACTGCCTGAAAAAAGGTTTTGCTGTCTCATAATACCACATATACTCTTGGAATTTTATATTGCTTTTTTGAGAAAGGCCTAAAGAGCTTAGAATTTAATATGAAATTGTATTTGTGAGAATTATGTATTTTAAAAAAATCTGTAGAAAAAAACTTCTTTCTATAGCACAGAAACAATCAATGCAGGAAATGCAAGATAAGCTCCTCGTTAAAAATTAATTTTTTGCAGGCATAGACTGTAATACAAAATATAAATAAATTTGAACAAAGTAAATTACCAAGAAAAACAAGCAAAAATTAATTTAAAAGTTATTAGCATATTTTATATATATAATATAATATACAGCATAAATATTTAATACAGCATATGTGTGTATATACAAAATATTTTATCAATTATGCAGGACAGAGCTAGGATTTTCCCTACTTATGGATTCATAGTTTCATTCGTGTCCAAGCTAGAAGCTAAATATAAACATTTTTTGATCAACTCAAAGCAATAATGAGAGAGGAAGAGAGTCACAATTCCTGGATAGATCTGATAAAGTAGTAAATTCATTTTTTATTCTTTTCTGAACAGCTTGTGCTGTGACTTGAAAACTGATCTACTAGTGCAACACAAGGCAGAAGTTTCATTTTTGGTGTTTCTTAGGGCTCCTGCAGAGATGTGTTGGCAGATCTGGTACTACCACACACAATTGTCCGTCCCAGCTGTCTGCCTCTGTTTCCCCCATTCCCAGCCCAGAGGAGCTCCCGAGTGCAATCCCGTGTACTAGCTTAAGCCAAGAATTAAGGTTTTGTACTAAGATCAATTGTCCTTGAGCTGGGACAATTGAGTTATAACTGCAATTTCTATTCTGTTATCCTTGCTATGAAAAGTGGTAACCTGTAGCTGATAAGCAGAAATGGGCAGGCAGTAGTAACATCCTAAACTCCTGAAGCTAAATCAGCCATAACTCATCTGTCAGAGTCCTAAAGCCCCAGCTGAAGCTGTCGCAGAGAGTCAACCTATGCAAACCATCTTAGTCAGCATCAAAGATAAATGAGGGTTGGTATATCCAGCCCAAACAATTGCTCTTCGGATTTATTAAAACAAGTAAATTAGCCAAGGAGGCAATTTTTAGTCTTTTTAGAATGGGGAATGAGCAACAAGAATGAATACCTGTGGAAAAGGAGGAGTTAAATTTTGAACCCTTCACCAGGAAGACACAGTAAGAAAATAACTCTTCTGCCTGACAAATATGATGGCATTGTTTTGATATCTGAAACTAGGAGATGAGCAAGAATTTAACATGAAAATTAGTTAGGCTCTTTAAACCTTAATAAGGCCGAGACATATATGGAAGTTATCTGCTTTATGCTGCCTTTTAACATGCTTGTTTTCCCTACAGATGAATCAAGGACAAGTAAACTGGAATAGAGGGAGGAGTACCACAGTTTTTGAAATCCAATCTCTCTTACCTTATACTGCTAATTTGGGGATGGAGGAAATTATGCAGTTCAATTTACTGTTAGGATTCCTTGATAATGATGCCTTTCCTCCACAGTTCTCACACAGAACACACATCTTTTCCAGAAACCTAAAAATAAAGTATATTGCACAGTCCAGCTGTAGTGTTGTTTAACTTGGTGTGACAGATTGATCAACACAAATATAGACAACTCAAAAAAGATGGTGAAGTGCTTTGACCAGATGATTTGAAGGGCATGGCAAAGGAGCAATCTAAGCAGCTGTCAAAAGGGTAGACTTTCTACAATATGGTTAATGTTCCAAAAAGTTCCCTATTATGTGCCTATAACACAGCTCTTCACAATGAGGGAATGCAAGGGGATGTATTGTTTTCACGTACTGATGCTCACTCATCCGTTCAAAATTAAAAATAATATGTTTAATAAAGGGTAAAGCTCTCTGTGATCCAAGCACACTGCAGTGCAGGCAAATCCCTTGCCCTTTGCTATAAAAATGAAATTACATATATACCATGCCAAAACTTGTTAATTAATATTACTTTTGGTTTTGGCTTGCCACATTACAAGTTTCACTAAAAAACATTTCTACCCTTCAGGAATTTTGATTGCCAACATCCATTAATCATGCCAAAATATCCCTTAGGAAATAGAACAAGCAGTTTGGATAATATTCTGTACGATAACTCAGAAACAGATTTTACTTTCAAATTTACTTCTTTCAGGGAGAGGGAAGGCTAAACTGTTACTCAGAATGACAAGCTGAATGTCTAAAACAGCACCCACAAACTAAGAAACCACTAGGGCTTTATTTTTTCACTTTACCAAGTTTCACTACACAAGACCAACCGTTATCTGAAACACAACTACCCTGAATAAAACTGAAGATCCATGGAAAACACATATAATACCAGGAGCATAACAAGGTCTTAGCCATAATGCCACTGGCTGGCAGATGAAGCTCTTTTGAAATGCGATGCCCCTGTCTTGAAAAATTTATGCCCTTCTATCCCTTGGCACACAAACTAACCTCACTGAGTCATCAAATTAGCTTCACTTAAAGTGAAGCGCATACACTTTTTTTTTTTGCTAAACTAGATTTATAGAGAATTCAGAACAAGTTCTGGTATTTCCCACAACGTGGCTGCTCTTCACAGCACAGGTGATGGTCACAGATAAATGAAGACGTAAGTGTCATGAGGTGAAACCTCAGCCCCATTCAAGTTAATGGAGTTTTGCCACTGTGTTCAGTGGTGCCAGGGTTTCACCCGGGCCTTCATTCATCAGCCACAGAATGACAGGGTGTTGGAGCCACCTCAGCTTCCGGAGCAAGCACATTGATCTGCTCAGAACCTCTTACCCTTACCGTGAATTTAGCTACATACAGCTGTATAGCTCCTTCTTTCATCCTCCCATAGTCTGGTCTTTCTCCTCCATTCTTTCACTTTCTCTCTTACTGGCAGCAGCTCTTCTGAGGGCCAGAAAAACCTCTCCTCTATCGAATAAAGCACGAGAGCATTCCATGCCAGAGAGCAGTGTCCACGTGGTAGGCTCTCCAGGCTGCCTGGGTGAGAACTGTAGTAGTCTCAGGAGATGATTGGAGAATATTAAATGAAATTACTGTCATACATTTTGCAACATTTTATAAACCAACAATTTCGCAAATTTCTTTCTTCTCCTCCCCTGTTATTTCCCCAGTTTACAGCCTTCAACATATAATTCATAAACACATAAAATTTTGGTGTGATGTTTAAAATAAAAGAATTACAAATCAATTTTTCATTATTTGGCCAGACTCTTCTGCTTTTGCAAGAGTTCAGACTCAAATAACAGCATAGTATTTACAGAAATTGTTAGAGTGCCACCTATTGGAAATAGATGTACAAATAAAAAAGACCATAGTTAACCTGCATAAAATAAGCATTTATTATCCAAGCGTTGATTTTAACTATATCAAGATAAAAGGCTTTAAAATGCATACACTTCATGCTCTGTTCATAATTATGTCAAAATTTAGATCAATGTGTAGCTTTTAAAAGTGAGCCTCTCCAAGGAGTAAAACACAGGGAAGTGGTAGAGATTTATAGTCCTGGAGTATCACATAGCAAAAATCAGAGCAGATTCACTAGGATAACCATCTGCTTAAAATTTGAGTCACATTGTTAAACTCCATATCCACTATTGGAGTAAGTTTTATATCAGATCCTGGTTTGCACTCTGCAGAGATACATGTGATATTTAGCTTTCTCCCTTTAGTTATGTCTTACAATTTGAATATAAACAGATAATTTTCCCCAAGGAAAGCAGATGCCTTTTGATAAAACTTCTGTCCTCTCATGGAACACTTAAAAGTCAGGAGGTTTCAGTTCACAGTCTTGGGAAAGTACAAACAATTTTTATAACAATGTTCCTTAACCATCATTACTCTTCAGAGGATACCTGGGTGATGCAACGAGTGAATTCTCTCCACTCTCTGTCCCTCCTGAACATATAAAACTATGTTTTTTCCTTAGTTCCCTCTCCAGAACTATACCATCAGGCCTTCCAGACTCCTTGAAGTCAAAATATGCTGGTTTACACTTGAAATTAAACTAGATTGCAAAGAGTTTAAGCTAGTGTAAAACTTGATCCAGTCTTCAGCCTTGAACTTCATGCCTGGGCTGTTTGCCCTTTCTCCTTCCTTACTGCCCAGCAACTGGTAGGTTGGGAGCATCGTGGCCTGAAGAGCATCACTACCGAAATCCCCACACATCTGCTTCATCTCCTCTTGCTTTCACTATTGCAGACTCTTCTTCCACAGTTTTACAAGCTCCCACACCAAAACACACTTTGGGTCACTAGCTCTTTTCTGCCCAAACATCCCAGGCTTGACCTCAGAATCAGACTATTCCTCTTCCAAGTCCTTCTGTTAATTAGCACTGACCTCTTTCCAGCTCGTGACAGCTCTTGCATGCTGCTGCTAAGGAGAGCAACACAAACACATTGAGCAGGTGCTTTTGCAGATGGATCTATTTTAAAAAATAAACCTGCAGGTGATTATACCTGCTAGTATGCTGTAGAAAAGCAAACAGGAAGACTAACAAAGCACAGAAACAAAGTGAAGCAAAATATACTGAGTGTAGGATAAAATACAAAATAATATATATGTATAATTATATAATGTATATTTTATTTTTAATATGACATATTAATTATATTATATTAAATATGATTACTTAACATATTTAATCCTCAGACTGTTCCCAAGGTCAGCCATTCTGATCAGTGCAGTTATCCTCACTGGACTAAAATTCCTGATTCAGTTTTCTTTTGCTTGGTAATGTTTTATAAGATGTTTACAAAAAATGACCTATGGAATGTGAGTATGCATTCCTAAAATAGATGCTAGTCTTTCTTATTTGCAGTCACCTTTTTTATTTATATTGATGATGAACTGATTTAGAAAGTGATTCTGTCACTAACTATCTAGTTCTGTTCCCAGTCTGTCATCTCCTTTGTTTCCAGCAAGTATCTGGTACATATTTTCATTCTTCGCAGTCACTTCCTCTTTTTCCTGTTAAGTTACATTATTGTACCATTGCACACTTTTTTATTCTTTAATTTTATCTCTTCCTCCAGATCCCACAGAGTATGCTCCAAGGTTCTCTGTGGTTTATAAAAGACCTTTTCTCTTATGGCTTTCTCTTGAAACTTCAGTCATTCTCTGCCTCCTCTTGGGGCATACTCTCACATGTAATTTCCCTGCCTTAACAAGCATATTTTCTTATCCTATGGACATATTTACAACAAAAGTTCAGGGAAATCAGAAGTAGCATTTCTTCAGTGCAACAGTTGTGGACTCATGTCTGAGAACAATGACATGATTCCTATGCCCATTGTAATATCTCCACTTACATTACATACTAAGAAGAAGAAAATATGAGGAGAATAAAAACACTTGTGACAAAATTCTCGGTGAAGTCAACAGGACAAATTTTTTTCTGCTCCAGGTGTCACGCCATATTTCCAACTTAAAATAAATACTTATGCCATAAACATTTCAGGTGGGAACTGGTACGGCTAAGGAGCACAGTGTTAACTTCTCTGGTGTTCACAAAACTCTTGCAAGAGGTATTTGTGACGAGAACTTTGTGAGTCCCAGGCCTGGGCTCCTCCTGGTCTTTATCATTTCAGCAGCAACTTCTTGGCAACTCCAGTAGCAGCAGACAAGGAACCTGGGCCCATTCCCTCATTCACTGCCTCTCAGAGTGGCCGTCAAGTGCTAGGCCCTTGTCCTAGCTATTAGGTCACCTTGCTATTCTAAGCATTCACTTGCTTAAAGGTTGATTTTAGTAGCTTTTTTTAAAATTGGCAGGGAAGGGGAATGTAGTTTGCTGATGCTTTTCCTGGTGGACTGGATGGAATGTAAATTAGGTAAAGTTAATCTCTGTGTTGTTGTTTAGATAGCAGTGCTTATTCAAATGGGAAAGAAAAATTGAATATTTTAATTTTTATCCATAGCCTGGAAGAAATTACAATTTCAATGTGATCTTCAATTGTAGATAGCTTATTTCAATCACCTCCAAAATTTTTCTCAAAAACTTTCCTGAAGATATTTTGAAGAGTAGTATAGAATATATGAGAATGAGAGTTTAGATGCACCTGTAAGCTAAAAGCAGGAAGGGCAGATTTAGCAGTGCTGTTGGCCAGGATATACAAGAACACTGGGAAGGAGATATAGTAAGTAACTGTGGATGGAAATTCATATTTTTCATATACAATGTAGCTGGATAAAAAAATATGCAAGCAACCCTCTTTTCTGTCACCTTCCACAAAAAAAAGGAAGGGAGGGGCGGAAGAAAATCCTAAGGCCTGAAAGCTTCTTCAGTCATTTTAGGATACCACTGATCATATGAGTTAACCTGAATAGGTATACCAAATGAATGAGGGAATTTATAGTTTCCACTTTATGGATTTCTCCCTTATGATACAAATATCTGTAAATAGCTCCCATGAGGTATGGCAAAATATGCCTTTAACCTTTGCATACATAATTTCATATCAGCCAGGCATCATTTTACTAAGAATGAAACCATATGTCACCTAATGGCTCAGGGGAGATGCTGACATATGGAACCTTTCATGATTTCACTGCCAGTTTGAATCTGGCCCAGGTCAGCCAACATTGCTACCATCTGAAGGCTGTTGAGTAATCTGTGTGAAATGAGTTGGCCATCGCAGTTCAGATCCTACAGCAAAGTTGCCCACCAGAAAACTATTATTACAGATGGCTCAAAGTGGCCCGTGTGTTGACAGTATCAGCAAATCAGCTAAAGATTAAATAACTAGAGTTAGTACGGAGCTTTCACTTTGGAGAAGTCACTCCCCCAAGCAAGGGATAAGAGGTGTTCACAGGCAGGACAATTTTTTGAGACAAAACCCTGTATTGGAACCCATGGCACTCACCAGCCACCTGGGTCACCTGTGGTTATTATGCATTACACCACCTCCTCCCAGCCCTTCCTTCATGCAATATTAACCCTTTAGAGGCATCAAAGTTTAATGCCTGCCTTAATGCTCCACACACTACAGTAGTTATTTGGGTAATGAGAACTTTTCTAAAGCGAAGGTTCAGACTTGTGAGAAGTGTATCTTTTTAAAAAGCAGAATACAGAATTAAACAGCATCATGATGAGAAGAGGTTAAAACATGCAATCATTTTATGAAGGGTATGGGAAGGGTAAGGGAAGAAAATGCTATAGAATAGCAAGCAGTTAACTCTTCCTGAAATACTATCCTGGGAATAAGAAAGAATTAAATTAATAATATCAATATTATCACATTAGTGCATTGCATTAGAGAACACCGAAGGCCTAAGAAAAAAAAAGACATTTTAAAGCCTCTTAGAAAAAAATTACCAGGGAGTCTGTTCTTGATTATCAACAGGAGAGATTTGCATCAGTATGACATTAGAGTTTTCCCTTTGCAGCAGTGAAAACATTATATGTCTATATTCTTGGTTCTCAGTTAGGCTTCAAAAAGTAAGATTTTGTTTCTAATTCCTACTGGAAAATTTATGGAGACAGATATTTTAATGCATAGTATTGTTACCAAAGGCAATGCGACACCGATGTACTGTTGGGAAATGAAGGTAAGCAAATTAACTGATAATGCGGTTCTTTATGCAGTCTGTGGGAGCTGCGTCACAGAGGAGGCTAACAGTAGGTATTTACAAAGACAACAGAAACTGGGAGATGATTTTAAAAACAGGACTGTTCTTCCTGATCAGACTATATTCCACATATTGCCAGGTAACCAAAGAGCTTATGTGAAAGCATTAGTGT
This sequence comes from Apteryx rowi, assembly GCF_003343035.1. NCBI lineage: Eukaryota > Metazoa > Chordata > Aves > Apterygiformes > Apterygidae > Apteryx > Apteryx rowi. The sequence goes on along the minus strand of NW_020451060.1, from coordinate 2,469,316 downwards.
TAGTGAATCACTTTCTCACTGATATAACAACCCATGTATACTATTTTCACAGAGTTTTTTGTGTTATTAGGCTTGATATTTTGCAGAGTTTTTCCCTGTCACAGCTTTGTGTACCAAATATGCATATACCAAAAAGCAATATACACCATTTACACATTTCCCTTTTTATACTATTGCAAATTATATCGTTATTTTAGAAAAGATACATATTATGTCAAACAAGTGCTGAAAAGGATCCTGTCAGATTCAATCTATACTCCCCTGTGTCACTATAGTAACTAGGCTATTATCTATATCTCAGCTCTTCCTCCTGTGTCAGACTTGACTCAGCTCACGTACAAGGCTCCACACTCCCCGTCTTCCAGAGCCTCTTTTTTGCACCTCTCCTAGGTTGTTAAGCCTCAGAAACGGAGCTGTAGCACAGATGCCAAGAGGTGGTACTACCCCGGCATAACTTTGTGAGAGAAGATTTCAAATGAGGGCATATACGAGGGACAGCACTGGCTGCTGCTATGCGAGCAATGAGCTGAGCAGGCAGTACCTGCAGAAGATGAAGAAATGACTGGCGAGAGGTGCATCCCATGGAGGGGGCTCATGTGCTCAAACCAAGGCTCTGAGGAGTGGAAAAGGGAAGCACCCACATGGGGTAATACCCAAAAGCCGCAGTACATTGCCATATCTGAAAAACGTTCAGCTAAATCCAACTGCTTATTTCTCCAGGTCCCCAGAGACATATCATCTTGACTTCTTCCTTAAACACTTCCCAACTATCTCAGTGTTTATAGCTGACTACAGACCAGAGGTTGCTCTGATAAACCTTAGCATTTGTTATAAACTCAAGCCATTTCTTCTAGAATATTTGCTTTCAGATAGTTTAGATTATTAAAATATGTTCAGACATACAATATCTATTTAATTCTTTATTCTTTTTTAAATGTTAATTTTTGCCTTGGATTTCTATTAGGCATGGAGTTCAAACTCACAGAGTTTTTTGAACATGGACTATAGATGAGTGGTGTCTACCCCTTCTGTTTTCTTTGTCCTGATAATAAGGTGTTTTCATTTGGGCTGCATAAAACATAGAGGACAGTTTAAAGAGTACATATATGCATTAACCTAAGACTTTTTAGAAGATTAATAACAATATGTTCATGATTGATTTGGAGTTTTAAAAAAAATCACATTGTTTAACCTAAGTAAGGTTTAGCACTATTTAAAAAAGAACATACATTTTTCCATTTACCAACAGTAATGAATCATGAAAAAGACAATTGTCTTACTGGGCTGGGTAGTCTATCTGAACATCAGAAACAGTGCCCAATTAAAAACATAAGGGTACTATCCTTAATGCGGGTAAATTGTTAACAGTTTTTAAAATTTGGTGGAAAACATTGTTCTAGATAATGGTTTGGTAGTATTTTGTTCAGTAGTACAATTGGTCTGGCTGAGGAAGAGATATCATGTAATTGATTTCAGCATGGAGAGCTGGGATATTTGAATCGGATAAGGTAAAAGCGAATCAATACATGGACTGATGCTTGGCTAGAGAGCTGGCCAGAAAAGATATCCCTCCATTGTACCTCTTACATGCTTAACTTCCCTCTTCTGTACTTAAAAAAATATAAAAAAAATCATAGTAGTTAGGTAAGTGGTTGATAAAATGTACGTATCCATCACTAATTAAATAAATCACTGAACAGAAAAATAACAGCCTGTCATTCCTTCTTTACAGATGGGCTGGTTAAATATCCAAGCCGATTCCTCGTTAATGGCCAGACTCAAGCACAATTTGGGTTTGGAGTATCTTTTCTTAGACAGGARCTTTACTGTATCATGACATGACATGCCTATCCTTTTTTGAACCTTTAACAAGGGCACTATATTTTCCCTTTCCTTGGACTAGAAAAATTTAACTGCTCAAGTCATGTTTCAGAATTTTCTCATATGATATCCACTCAGACAGTGGAAATTAAGGAGACATATATTCTAACTCTGAACTTTGCAGAGAGAAGTGGCTAATAAAGCATATCATAAATATACACACAGATAGTAAAGGGGGTGGTGGTGGGGAAACAGGGAAGATATTTCTAGTAAAAGGAGTCAGCARATTGGACAAATGGATGATCCCAGAGACAGACCTAACTGGCTGGCCTGGGGAGCAGCTCTGCTAGAAAGGTCTTTGTGGACAGCAAGCTGAGCAGGTGCCAGCAGCAAGCCCTGGCAGCAAAGGGAGCCAACAGTGTCCCAGCCTGCGTCAGCCAGAGGACAGCCAGCAGCCCAAGGAATCAGATCATTCCTGGAGATGATATTATTCCTCTGGGCACTTCTCTAGCCACACCTGGAGTACTGTGTCCTGTTTTCGTCCCCACAGTTCAAGCTAGACATTGAAAAACTGGAGATGTTCCAGCGGAGGGCCACCAAGGYGATTAGAGGGCTGAAGAACTTGACACATGAAGAAAGGTGGAAGGAATTGGGTTCATTCAGCCTAGAGAAGAGAGGGCTCAGGGGAGATCTAATCACAGTCCCCCAATACCTAAACGGTAGTTACAGAAGAGATGATGGTACTCTCTACACAAGGATGCATGGTGACTGGACAAGAGGCAACAGGTACAAGCTGATTCAAGCGAAATTCCATCTGGATATAGGGAAAAAAAATACTTCACGGTAAGGACAACTAAAGCCTGGAACTCCCTCGCTGGAAATATTGAAAACTCAGCTAATGGATAATTTAATCTAAGGCCCTGATTTCAACAGGATGTTGGAACAAATGCTGTCCAAGGGTCCCTTTCAATATAGACTTTTCTGTGATTCTGTGAATTTCTATCCTGCTGGAAATTCTTTTTTTTTTTTTTTGTAATTGGTTGTAGCCAAATCGGGTCAAATAAACAAATATTAACAAAAATATTTATGACTTTGAAGCAAAAATTTTACAAAAATTGATTTGGAGCTGTTCAGATATTATTCCAGCTCAGTTCAGCAAAGAACTGTGCCCAACCCGCTGCTGCTCTGCCCTCACCGTAGTTCAGAGGCCTTGTCGCTCCTTTTTCTTCTATGGGCCAGATATCCAACCAGATGGCAGACTGCTGCCATCATAGAAATTGTGGCCAAAGTTTGGTCAGAAGAGAAAAATAAGAATATAAATTATGCCCCAAAAAGATATTTCTGCATTCTAAAACTTAGATTGTGACATCATTATGTTGCAAAACAATTTTAAGTGCTACTAACAATTTTAAGTGCTACTAAAAGTACAGAAAATAGTGTCTGCCTATTCATACTTTCAAAGCTGTAAAGACTACATTCTTTTCTAGAAGGCCCCTTTTTCTTTTGTCAAAAACTGTTCATACTGATTGCTGCATAGGGTAATAACTATCTTGTGAGTGTTGCTGAGAAAGACTAGACATACTCATTGCTTTCTCTGCTTACTCATCTCTTTCTCAGAGATCATCCTTTTCTCTTAAAAGGATGATGCTAGGACAGGACTATGTGCCTATTACTTTGTTTTGAAAGCAATATGATATCTTTGGGTAAAAGCAATTACAAACAATATTGCCTATATTTTTGAAAATCGCTGCCTTTTTTTTTTCTTTTTTTTTTTAAAACTTTTATCAACACAAGGCTTTCTTCTATTTGGAAATACCTTTTACAGTACAAAGTTATCCAATTTCCAGTACCTTCATTACCTTTTTATTAGATATTACTCAGGTACTTGCTTCACCTGTTTGATTCTGAAGTCAGTGTTGCACTCCTTCCCAGATAGTTATATACTTTCTTTCCTGTTATGACTGGTACTACTAATGCTATTCCTTTTAGGATTCCAAAGTCCAGTTGCAGTAATGCTCATAAGAATTTGCAGATCTTACACAATTTAGTGTAAAGAGCTTGATAATAGTAATAATACTACTTGTTTTCTCTATCATCTCTGCTATCACATCCAGATATCCACTCTGATGTATTTGTTGCTTCCATAATTCTGCTATTTATCACGCTTCCCAGTAAGTTTTTCATGCTAAAGATAAACCCATATTAAACATTATTTGCTAAGAATATTAACAGCTTGAAATACTTCGCTGATGTACACAGCTTGTTCCATCATTCTAAGTATGCCATAGATCAAGCTACCTACCTGCGATGGTGAGCATATTAAATCACTTGAAGTTCCATTTGCATGATCATCTTTCTAAATAGTCTTGCTGTGTTGCTGACTCAAGCACTTTGAAAGACTCACTTGAAATTACTGTTTAAAAAATGCGACATTGTCTCACTGAGTATGCAGGAAATGAAATGTGTTAGCTCTTATCCATTTCAAATTAGATTTAGCACGTAACTGTCTAAAGTGAGCACACCTAGCTGTAGTTTACATTTGTCTCTTCAGTAAGCTTTTTAATCAAAAGTAATTTAGTGTTAAGCATATCAAAAAGCCTTTCATTAGCCATGGATGGGGCTTGATTTATTCATATGCTGCACAACATATGTTGCTGATGCTGTAGTCTATCACATCGCCAATTTTAAATAAGTGTTTCAGTTTTTGGTTGATATTTTGGCAAAGTGCCCATTTGTAGTTTTGCACTGTGGAAGGCAGGAATGTTCAATGTGCTCATGGGGGCTGGTTTGCACTGGTGACTCAACTGGTGAAGTAGTCATAGAACATCAGGTGGCAGACTGAAGGGGATTTTTTTTTTGTTTGCTTGGGTTATGCTGGGTTTTGTTTCTCCCAAAGTCATTTCAGGCCATGGTTTTCATTTGCATACTGTTTTTTGTAACAGTTGCAGTTACCTCCCTGCAGGACCTTTGCAGAACTGAGATGCTGCTCAGAACTTTTCAAGTATGCAACAACCAAGGCCGCAAAGCCTTATGCTGAATAAGGCATCTAACTTGAATAAGATACTTCAGTGCACAAAGCTCAATGGTAACAGAGCAGGGCTGTGTCAAGGCACAGCCGTTGGAAGGGGTTCAATGCCTACATTTACCGACATGTCATCAGGCAATTCACACAGGACCATATTTAGAGGTATGTAGGAAGTAGAGAGGAGCTCCTGAGAGACCTGTTCATTTTGGCTTGGCATTAAACACAGGCATTTCTGATTCCTCTCAGGTACCCCTCTGCATCAGCTAAATATTAAAAAGTACCTCCATAGCTTCCTCACACCTCAGTTTTCTATCTCCAGATTGAAAAAAAAAAAGTTTTCTTTCCTGCCTCCTTTTGTCTGCTTGATTTTAAGACCTTTAGAGCAATGAACTTCTCATGTAACAAGGCTGAAATACTGGAACCACTGAGGTGAGAATTTTGTTGCAACTTCACTGAAGCCATAATTTCACTTGTTTTTATACAGTGAGGATCAAGGAGGGTCACTTTGGCCTTGGATCAGCTAGGTATTGCCAAAAAAATGAGAATCATACTGCCAGTCTCATATCAATACAGCACCAGTCACACAGAAGCATGTATAAACAGGCATTTTCCACTGGTGCCTCAGATAACCCAACCACGTTACCTTAAAAATTTATGTTACTGAAAGAAAGATATTTGAAACAGTCTTATGAAAATCCTAACTGCTGTTAACAAGTTGAAAATTGAGATATTCCAATACGTTTAAAAGTTCTTTTTGTCTAAACACCAAATACAACTAGGCAGGGCAACAGCATCATGTGAATAGTTTTACTTCACTGAAGCGATTAGAATAAACTCAACAACAAACCAAAACGAAATCTTTAAAGATGCATGCTTACAGCTCAAGGATTTACCTATATGGAAGCAAACTTCTAATTTCTTCACTAGTGTGCACTTTTTCAAAGCTGTCTTTATTACAGAAAAGTTGCCGACAGTGTCTGGTAAGAACTGTTAAAATGCTCTGGCAGGGAAGATTAGCAAGCTCATGTCAATTCAGGAGGCTTGAAGGAGGGTAAAAGGAGAGACAAGCAGCCCACCTGAATATAAAATCGAGTCCATTTCCATTCATCCTGAGAAGTACAATATGAATGAATATCTATCAATCACCCCAAATATTTTTATCTTTGTTAAAATACATGTTGTCTCATGTGTGGCAGGAGATACAGTTCAGCCTCATTTCCTCAGTACTGACCTTGTGTCTCCCAAGAGTTTAAGCTAAGGAACAGAAACTGAATTTTTACTCTGTTGCTCTCCCCGCCACCAGCACAGGGGATGAAAACTTGCTTTTATGTACTCTTGCTGTGTGCCCATACCTGAGTCTATTTCTGCCAGTCTCTTTCCCCTTAATAGTTTTTGAGCCTTATGGCCAAATAAGCACATGGGTCTCAAAGGAACTTGCTTGAAAATAGGCAGCCAGGGAAAGGAGAAAGACCACATTAGTGCCCTAAAGATGGAGAGGCTAAGGCACGCATTCTACATTATTAGACGCCTGAGATAACCTACGGAAGAGAAATTTGGTGTTTCTCAATAATCTCTGAATATTCCAATTTCCAGAAAAGACTGGATTCAAGCTCATACCTTATTGAACCCCATAAGGCACAGACAACCCCTGGGAACCTGGTTTTATTAGTTCTGCGGTTCCTGGAGCAACTTTTTTTTTTCCTTTCTCCCACAGCCCTGTCCTCCTTTCTTCATTGTCTCACAAATGAGCTTCATTTTTTGTGTGATGGACTACTAAAAATTTGCCAACATTGTTGCCTTCAGCAACATCCTTATTCCACTTTGCTTCTGTGAAAAGTAGTCTCTTGAGCATGGAGCCCTTCTGCTCCCTGTGTATTTCTTCATCCAACCCCTTGGACTCACTGCCTCTAGTTATCCATTACTTCATGTAAAGAAGGAAGGCACCAAAGCCCAACAGTAATAAAGGAATGAGGAATATCTTCTACGCTGACTGGAAAGGGAGTTATTCCTACCTTTCATCAGTGGGAAAATATTTCCTGCCTATCTCTTCTGACAAGAGAACTTCCCTCCTGCTCATCTCACTGCCCCACAAAGACCTCCCTAATCTTTAGGGGACTGACTGGAAGTTTACAATTTGCTTGTATGAGTTAGGATGCTCTCAAAAGCAATCTTCAACCAAGCTAGAGCAGAGTAGAGAGACTGATACAAAGACAGACAATTGACTTGCAATGTTTCCTTCACTAAAAAAGAGTATTATTTGAATTATGAATGGGCATAATTACTTGTATTTGCAATGCAGACTCATCTGTCTCAATAAAATAATACTGTATGAACAAAGCTGTATTTTCTAATAAGGAGTAGGGGAGGGGAAAAAGCACATTAATTTTATAGAACAATTCTTTATACACAGTGATCTAGCAATATTACAACAGCACATTATAGTTTTAATTTAAACAAAATAATCAAGATTGTTTAATTAAACAATGTTTTTGTCATATGGAACTTTTTAATATTTTATTCCACCAGCAAAATCTGCCGATGCACTTTAAAGGCAGCCCAGTAAAGCGGATAGAAATAGAATCTGGATAAACAGTGCCATCTAGTGGAGCTCTTCCCTAAGGAGCCCGTTGAAGAGACCTCAAGACTTATTCAGGAGCAGATCAGCCTGAGCTGGTATTGATAAGTTTTCCAGGATACATAAGCAGAAGAGTGCCTTAAATGCAGGTTGCACAACAGAAATGCTATGATTTAAGTTAGCTGAATCTTGGCCGGGATATCTTGGGAACTAAGCTATAAAACCTTTCACCTTTAAAGGGCTATTCTGAATCATAAGTAAAACAAATATGCTGTTCCATTCTCTGAGAAGTACATCTGGCAGCTGAAATGCTCCATTTCACGTACAAGAACGATACTCAATGAACAAGGAGACTGAACTTTTATCTTGCTCACAGAGGTGTAGCCTTTAGGGCAGGTTTAACAAAGAACGCTGGGTCAATGTGGAGAAATCTGAATCTCTTAAGATCTAGCAAACTAGACACAGACATCCTATAGTTTTGTCAGCTTGGCAACTTTCCCAAACATAAAACTTACTTTAAAAACTGGGCTGTTCAGCTCCAAGCTCAGATGAGTCAGCGAGTTATTTGGGGAGTGATTAATGAATGCCGAATAAAGAATGCCAAAGATGAGTCATGTCGCCATAACACCAAAGAAGCAAGAGATACAGCATTCTTGGTTCTTACTCCTTTCATGGCTTTTTGTTTGCTTTTTTTCTGTTTTTTCTCTTCATTCAGACTAATTTCAGTCTATTGCACTTCGATTTTAGTTTCTGTAATGATATTCTTCTATAGAGCTGATTCGTAGATCATGGAGGTATTTGTCTTCCTGGTACAGTATTAACCAGCCTCCAGACTTCAATCCCCTGGCCCTTTTTTCCACTGAGTCAGCTAGTGTTATCCCTAAAGCCTTTTCCCCAAGAAGTAACAAAGTTCAGTACCCTGTCTAGCATTATCACCCCTCAAAATGGATCAGCTGGGACAGCTGGTGAGCAGTACCAGACAGCAGCAATACCAGAGATTACACCTTCTTTTGCAAGTTCTTTAAAAGGAAAACACTATCTTCACAAGTTTCATAACACTTCACCCAAATGAAGACTTTGCTGGAAAGCCAGCTAAAGCTGAACTCAAATGAGAACAAAGTTGATGGGCAGTCACTGGGTAGCTGAGAAGACTAAATGTGAGAGGCAGGGTGAAAATCATCACTACACAGAGATGAAGCAAATGGGTTTCTAGGCAGATAGCATGGTCTTTTGGCTGAGCAAATAAATATGGCTGCAGCATGAGGAGAAAGGAGCAAAGATAACTCAGATCAGTTGCACCTTGAAAGATGGCTTCAGGGTCACTCAGTGATGCCATTATACTTGAGATAGAGACAGTTAATCCATTTTGATCAGGCAACACAGAATTTATGCACTGCTTGACCTGCAGTACCAAACAGATCCCCTCTTGGTAGTCTAAAAAAAAGATCACATCCACCAGTGAATAAAATAAAAACAGTGAATTTTTGCTGCAAGGTAATAGCATCAGAGAAGTCAAGATGGGGTCACAGGTACATACAGCAGTACTCTGGGTAGGAATGACATCAGTATCACTGTACAGTCAGCAGAAACAGGACCACAGATTTAGGGTGACATGAAGCTGCAATTGCAGTGCTTGTGAAGAAGAGCTTGAGGGTTGCTTTTAGTACCAGAGACAGTCAGATAAGTGTTTGCTGAGTGTTTGCTTGGTTGCTTTCTTGTAAGGAAGAAGAACTAGCTCCACAAATGGAAAATATATCAATGTACCTAAATTTCACCAAACTCATAGCCAAAACTACATCTACTGATTGCAATTTTGTACTGAGCAGTTACTTCTTGAATCATAAACTTTCATAAATTTAATATTTTTCATTTGAATTATCAGAGCTGCTTTTTTCTTACTCTTTGCCCCAAGACGGGGGTTATATAAACTTGTCTCATGTACCTTCCACAAGATTAGTGTCATTACCAAGAAGGATGTGGCCAATGAAGTCAGGAAAAAATGCTCAGATTTCAGATCCCAGGCTAGGTTGGTAGCTAGAAAAAAACTTACATTATAAACTGAACAAATTTGTTACCAGCATCACTGAAAGAACAAATATAGTATCACAGAATGTCAGTGATTCTGAATGAAGTGTTATACATGCCAATTCTTATAAACTGTGGTGACAGAGGTTAGAAAAATATCTTAGATCATTTTTTCCAGGCACTGTATAAAGCATATTCGATATATTTCTCTAACTCCAAAAGCTGTATATAAAAATAAAACATCTCTGCCACACTCACAAAGCACCTCTTATAACCATCATACATTTTACTTATACAGTGAACTAGTCATCAAGGATAGCTGGCATAAAAGTTTTCTCCTTATTTACAGCCAATCTAGAAATGTTCTGTCTCTTTAAATAATAGGGACTATGAAATAAAGAACCTTGGCTCATACATGCTTCATTAACATCATTTCTTCTGGCAACAGACATACAGAAACAAACAAAAATCACCTTCCCAGGTAACATTTTTGTGCATCTCAGCTTCCTTAGAATACAACTCAACATAAAGTTAACCTTGAAACTTCTGTGGCTACAGGAAGACTTGCATTAATAGGATGTGAAAAACTGAGCAAATTTGAAAGGAGTAAACAATCACATAACTTAGGATAAATAAATAAAAAAATCAAAATTAATTTATCAAACTACCTGGCATACATCTCCCCTGTAAGTAATATCTTGTTCTGCAACATGAGAACTGGGCTTGATTCCAGCACTCAGAAAGAAAATCTAGAAGAATATACACCGGAAGAAAAGATCTTTCTCTTTCTAAGCTGAAGTACTCTAAGTACACAGATAAACTACCACGCAATGCTTTTATCTAGAACCTCAGCATTAGAGCCAAGACGATCCAAGATGATGTAGCACATGGATTCAGAAAAGGAGAGAAGCTCTCAGGGAAGGTGGTGTGTAAAAAAATAGTGAAGATTAAGGAGCAGAAGGTTACACATAAATACCCCTTTTAAAATCAGAGAAGGCTGGCACTCTTTCCTTCTCCTTCTTTATTTCTTCCTAACCAGAGCCTTAGTGCAGTGTGTTATTTAAAATCAGTAAATTGAATTGAGACTGTTCTACAAATACCCCTACAGGCCTATAATATCATTAAGCACAGACCATCAGCCGAGCACAGCAGCCAGAAACAAACAGCTGGCCTGATCTGCCTTCTGCCTTCTGCCTTTACACGCTGGTGTAAACAAGGTACCGCCATTTGTAAGAGGATGCAATTGCTCCAGATTTTCATCAGTGTAACTGAGGGCAGATTTGGCCCAGCTTGTTCACTGGCCACCAGGGCCTACAATACACATGCAATGATGCACAGATGTGCAGTGAAGTTTGAAAAACATGCTCTGTCTTTTTTGAAATGTCTACAATGAATATTAAACAACCCCCTGAAAGTTCCTGTTGCCACTTGCCTAGAATAAGCATCGCAATCCCTATTACATGCAGCACTCTTCCGAATGCTGATGACTATTTAAACTAATTCAGAGCAGACAGGTAAAGAGACAGGGCAGTGACAGGGAAATGGTATTTAGTAAGTGAAAGATTCTTCTGCAGCTTTATGTATTCCTTTTCTTTCTTCTTTTATTTCAAACAGACTAGGCATTTTATCCAAATTAGACTATTTCTGATAGCCTCAGAGGACGAAAAAGTGATTTTCACATCCAAATGCTTAAGATGCCCATAGGCCAATTTAGATTTAGGGAAAAGGAAAGGCTGCCAGGTACCAGAATACCAGATTAAAGACTGGGGTGACTAATTGAATCATAAAGGAAATGGATATGAAGCTTCACAAAAAGCGTGGTATATGGAATTTCCCTGTTAGCCACAGGGCTTCTGTAACCTTATACTTGTGTTGCAAGTATACTTACACTAGACTTCAAAGAATTACAGGACTAAAGTAGCAGGAAGCTTAAAAGTATATTTAGTCAGGGGACAGCAAGCAGGTGACGTAAAAGCTAATTTTTTACATAACTAGGAACACTGTATACAAAACAACATACAATCCTACAAGTTACTTCCTAACTAGTATATCTCACCTTTTTCTTATATTTTCTGAAAAGTACCACTGCTAATGCATGCCAGCAATATAATAAAAGGACCTTACTTTCTAGAGATCACTACAGCTTCCATTTAGTAACTTGAAAATGGGTTACTGTCATTTTTAATTGTTTATCTAACAGGGCTACCCATGGCTTGGAAGAACTAGCATTCAGGTAGTAACTATCTTAGGCTACGGTAAATTAAAATTAATATGATGTACTCTATCTTCCATTTCTGGGCCTATGTCCTCTCAAGGGTATCTTCCCCAAATAATCACTTCAGTAAGTCCCAACTTAAATGTAACCCATTAATATATAAATGTATTTTCTGAGGAATACTTCCTTGAATAGGTAGTCACAACTTAAATTTGATTTTTGTTGCAGAGGGAACTTGTACAAAATGCAAACTGAAGTGGACCAAAACATTAACAATGGATTCTCTGACATATATATGGGCACAAATATATATATATATATATATATATATATATATATATATATATCAGCACCTGAAGTACAAGTGACTGAGTATATAGACAACAACTGGGTACCCAGATCAACTTACGTGGTGTCAGATTAAGCTCTACTCCGTAAGAAAGAGAAGCCAAGACCTCTAAGACACTGTAATAGTTTCAAAGATAGGCTCAAACTATTGAACTTGGAGATAGATACTGATTTTGAATGCTCTAAAATGCCCTAACAATATGGTGTCAAATATGGCTTTGCACTTTAATTTGAAATATATGAATATGTAGCACACTATTTCTCCCCAGAGCAAGTTCTTGACTAAAAATATGTATACTGCCCCACACTTCTGTATTACATACCTACCTTTTATTCTCCACTCAGCCGATCAGGCCTGTTCCTTACCTTCTTCTTCATGCTCAGTACATGTCAAAGCAGTACAGTGGCAGGGAAACTGTGGCTGCACCATAAACAAGTATTCCCATGTTTTCCCCAGGACACAGCTAGCAACTGTTGCTGTGGTGGCCTTTGCAAAGTGTTCACAAGGCAGGATGGATGGAGAGCCACTGTTCAGCATCTTCCTGAACACTTGTGCAAAGGTTAGAAACAATCCAACACAGGAAAAAAATAAGCTCATTTAAATCCTTAAAAGGAACATGAGGTTGTTATCTAGCTGTCCTTGATGTTCTTAACTCAGTTTATAGCATCCCTTTGCCTAATGAGAACAGGGGGAGTTATGTTAATTTTTTAGTAGATGCATAATTTACTTCTAAACTCCCCTGCATAAATCATTTTAAGGTCTGAAAGCTCCTTTCAAAGGTATATTCTTTCAAGCTGCAACTCTGGGGAAAAATTCTGGGCATAGAAGAGATCTCCAGAAAGGCTTGTGTCTCTTTCAAACAACTCCTGCTAAATACATTCCAACAGGGTGCATTTCTACCAACATTTTAGCAAGCCAAAATATGCAAATGAGCAAGATAAAGATGAGGGGAAATGAAAATTAATTATGAACACTGAAAGAGTGGAAAGGAGGAAAGAAAAAATAAGAATAAAAAAAATGAGAAGAGCCAGCCTTTTGCTGAAGCCCCATCTTAAAAATAAACCTGCGCAGTGATAGCCACAATCAGCATGAGACTGACCTCACCACAGCCGAGCAACACTGGGCTGTGTTTTCATGACACCAAGTGGTTAATTTGTAAAGGTGCATTCTACTGATCCCTTGAACATGCTCCACACTCTAGAGGATGTTAAAAATAAATTGTACTTAAAGGTGCTTATAGACATTCCTCCTAAGCCCACCCTCGTTCATGTTACAGGTCCAAAGATGGCCTTTCATAAGAATGCAACATAATGTCAACTATATTTTTTATATTTCACTCCATCCCTTTCACCTTTCAAAGGAATTTTCATTTATTTTTATTCAAAATAGCATGCAGAAGTCAGATCAAGCAATTAAAAAGATCCCATCTTACAGAAATCACACCTACAGTCCACACAGACTAGTAAATACCTATGCAATATTTTTCAAAAGAAACTCACAAACAATAAAAGAGCCCCATCAGGAGTTAAAAAGAAGTCTGACACCAAGCTGACTTATCTCCCTCCCGTACAGAAGCAAGTCAGAAAAGAAAGCGCATGAACGAAGAATGGAAAAAACAAATGCACCATCATGATTGTCATTTTGTTCAGACCAATTGTTCCTCAAAGATAATGATTCCTAGTATCCAGATGTCTTCAGCCTCTCACCAGTAAAAAATCTGCTCCTATTGACTACGATCAGCATTCAGAAAGAAAAAAAAAATCACATTTTCCTTTACAGTTTCAATAGTCTAGTTAACAGTTAAAATGAGTACAATTATGTTTACTTCTGCTTCTTGTAAGGCTGTTCATCACCACAGTTCCTATACATTTTCAAGTCATTAGAATATTCTATGAACCCTTCACACTGAAACTTGCTCTCCGTCTTCCTGTTGGACAGTTAAGCCAAACATGTTCAAATTTTCATTTACTTGCTCATTCCTGTCATTCCTGACCTTATTGTTAATATAATTCTATCCGAGGCAACACTGAAAACATTTTCCTAGCAGGTAGGTATTGCAAACACAGTTTAAATTCAGTTTTATTCATCCATTAGCTCCCTCCATGGTCAGGTGACCTCATACCAAAAACCTTATCTGTCCTGAGCTTTTTAACTACGTGGTTTCTGAGAGCACAGCTATGGCATCAAGCTACAAGTGAAGAAAAATAGATTAAGGGCTCTTGAAAGGATACTAGAAGTAAAACAAGAGCCTGTGGAGGATCCTGGGAACTATAGTAACCTGCTGGTGGTGTTAGCATTAGGGAAATTAACTGCCACATTCACACCAGGTAAAGCTGGTGCCTATCACAAGCTTCAGATACAATTCATTACTGTAGTTTTATGTTGAAGTGACAATCACAGGGATGGATTGTCATCAGTAGCTTTTCATGGTAAAGAAAAAGAATTTTTGCCTAGCAAGTTGGCTGTGAAATAAAGCATCTCACTCTTCATGCTTATTCAGGGCTTTACAAGATTTGCCTTTGGTAACTGAAGACAGATACCTTAAAAGAGCATCCATTTTCCAACCAATCCTTAACACATTTTGTTTCTGAATAGCCTCACTTTCAATCTCATCTACATTCATTTTGGATACACTTTTTACAAACTGTTATGTCTAGTGGACACTAACTTCTTTGAGGATGAATCTGTTTCAAGAGAGACATTATTACCAAATCCAAAGTGCAATTCTCTTAATTTCTTTTTTCAGTTTTAAGAGACTGCATCCACCTGTACAGGACATAAAAGACAGGGTTTTGGTAGCTGGGGCCTGCAGGGGTGCCCTGTGTGGGAGAAAGCCATGAACTACCCTGTGTCAGTCACAGTCACTTCCAGCTGACTTTGAAACCAGTGTGAACATCCCCCTCATGCACTAAAACTTTAAGCAGTGGCAGGAGCACGTGGCACTTCTGTTCAGACATATTTAAGAAAAAGCAGCAGCCACTGTGGGGGTAAAGAGAAACAGGAGACACATGGAAGAGGACATCATTGAGGATATGGCTGGAGACACATTCTTAGAAGGAGGCGCTCCACGCCAGAAGAGGTACACCTCTGAAGGTACTGAGGCCCATGGAGGACCACCCTGGGGCAGGGACACCCCCAAAGGGACTGCAGCACATGGATAAGCCATGATGGAGCACAGGAAAATAAGTAGAAGGCAAGAAGTGGCAGAAAGAAACCATTATGCACACAACCCCAACCCAGTTCCCCAAGAAGAGGCTATTTGGTCCGTGACACCACCTCAGCCAGGCCCCAGTGGAGTCTGACTGGGTCAAGATGCTTCTGCAAGTTCAGTGAAGGAAGACACTGTACGGCACGTGCAGCTGAGTCATGTTCACATCAGGGTACATAGGAAGTGGATCCCCCACCAGCTTTCCTGGCACACCCAGAGATGCTGGGCTTGTTTCAGTCCCTGCTTTAGTTTCACAGACTTATTTCTTCTGAGGAAATTGTACTCTACACTCTTATCCTCCAAAGACTATTAAAAGTATGTTATATAAAACACATGCTGTATACTTGCTTCCTTTTGAGGTAAGAAATAGTTGCCACACAGCACCAGTTTCTAGGCAGATATTGGGCATTAACACTGGTGACTCCGTTTGTAGTATCCTTACCCCTAAGTTAGTATTACACTAATACCCCAGCAGGATGTCAGGGTGAGCTGAATTATTGGAAGCGCTGTCTTTAAGACACAGTATTAAGTCTAGATCTGGAGTATTTACAATCAGAGATCTCTATGGCACTGTAAAACAAGGTTATCCCTGCAGTTCTGACTAAATTACATTTTTGCAATTGCATTCTGTCAGCCAAAATTTTCACTGCAGTTTTGTTCAGCTACTGCATACTCCTTTGCCTCCTGTCTTAAACTGTTGTGAAGTACTTGTGCACACTTCTAGAAGCCAACATGTTTCTAAGTGCTTGGAGAGGAAAACACAAGGTCTTGTAGCAGCTTCAAAATTCAAACTGCTTTTATTTGTCCTAAGACTTAAGAGTGGTATCACTACATTCCTCCCTTCAAGTGTAGGCTATACTTTGTTAATGTGAAGGCAGACATCCCAAAGACTGCAGCATTAATAAGAAGCATCAGAAAAAGGTGACCAGCAGTGACTTCAGTATTGTCAACTTCAAATGTTCAAAAAACTCTTGACCTAGAACCTTTTAAGGGTGGTACATTTGGGGATCTTTTTAGCTGCATTTGAATTCTAGGTACATGGGTTGCATTTTCAAGCTTTCCTTCATCAAGGAAACAGAACTAATAATTTTCTGGTGAAAGCCTGGAATTTCAGAATGACTCTTGTCCCTCAAACGGTCAAGAGAATTGAGACCTCTGCACCCGTGACAAACTACTTTCCCACTCCTTCCATCCTTTAGAAGCCTTTCTGTGCAGTTCTAGTACCCTGTAACAATGCAAGACCAAATTTTGTGGCAAAACTATGCTTTAAAGCAAACACTTGCCTAGATGTCATGAATGCCTCAGCAAGCACTAATACACAGGAGATATTGCACCCAGGAAAATAGAGAATTTTTACTTCTGCTACAGCTTTTCCCCTTAATGTATGAAAATTCTTTCTGGGACTCTAATTCTTTAGAGGTTCAGTAAGGCATGACCTCTTTTTTTATTATAATACTATGATTTGTAGGGGAAACTGCAGACAGACTGATAGACAGTCTATCACCCTCTTTGTGCACAGACTTATCTATCAAACTTGTCAAGCCCAGCAGTCCAGTTGTTAACTCCCTATTCTTTATGTTTTTTCTTCCGGAACTGGAATCCAGTAAATAACTTACTCTGGAAGATTACAGACAATTTTCCTCAAAGAAAGCAGTCCAGTTCAATTTATAATAAAATAAAAGCTATTTTTATCTCATTGTTATATCTGATGTCACTTTAAAGAAATGTGTCCTGTGAAATTCCTATAGAAAGCTAAAGTAGTACAACACTAAAAGACTTCTCACAGTTTGTCTACACAACGAGGTATAGATATTCTGAAAAACTTTGTCTTGACATGCCTTTTCCTGAGTGATAATCCCTTGTTCTAGTTTAGCCTCATTATTTGAGATTTATTTCAGATAAGCAGAATTCAAATAAGCACACCCACAAGTGGAGTTACTCAGCAATAGCCACAGAACTTGAATTTAAATCTACTTTAATCAGAATTAACATTTGAGTGTTAACAAGCTCTTTGTTACCTTGTTGGAAACAGAGGTTAAAATATAATAATTTAGTGAGGACAGAGCTGCACAGAATTACAAAGAAAAATTATTAAAGATGTGAATTTTAGAAGAATCTTATTAAAGCCACAGGTGTGGAATTCAAAAGTCATTGCCAAAAGACACAGAGGTATAGGCCAAAGAAGAAGCATTCCACAACAGTCATCTATACACATACTTCATGTGAAAATAGATTATGTTTAAAATATATATATTTCCAAAGTGGACCAAGTGCTTCCTGAAGAAGGTATTTTTAGAGCAGGATAAATACTTTCATAGACTGAGCTGATCAAAAGCCATTTGATGCACTTGTTAAAAATAAAATATATAATTTAAGACATCCCTAACTCATCTCCTTGGCTATGAACAGCCTAGTAAGAAGTAGGAGGGAGGTAGAACAGGATCCATAAAGATCATCAAGACAACTCTACTTTACTTAGTCCTGGGTTGTGGGGACTTTCCATTTTACAAAAGCAACAGTGGTTATAACCACTCAGGAAAGGCTGCACAAGTTACATTAGCTGTGACTAAAGAAGTGACTCCTGTGGGTATGGCAGTTTCAGACCCTGTGCTGATCCCATCTGCTCTGTCATCCAGATTTCATTCATCATCTGATACGTCCCAGCAAACTGGTTCTTTAAAGAATTTCACATTGTAGAATTCAGAGTAGCAGCACAGAAACAAATATGTTTTGTGGCTTGACTGTTATGACACCTGGCTAATTTATTTGTATGGTCAAATCAATACAAGTCACTAGAGTTCTGTGTCAAAAACTAGGAGACTGTGGCAGGACCACAGCCTGAATGTTAATGTATCTAATGAAAACTTTTGAACAGCAGCTGTTGATTGTTTTTGAACCAAGAGAGTAAGTCAATTCAGCCTGAAGAAGTGATTTGAGCCCAGAATTATGCACTGCTGTGCAAAAATGACAGAAGCTGCTTTTTACAAGTTGTTGATGCACGATAATCAGCATCCAGAAAATTAAGCGTAAGTTGTTGTGGGCATTTTATAGGAGAACAGTAAGGAAAATCAAACAAAATTCTGTTAAGATATTGAGGCGTGGAACTGATGAGAAACAGAATGTAATCAGTCATTTTTCATTCCCTTGCTATTCTCTTCCCTTGTTTTCTTTTTGTTTGTTTTTATTCTTCAGCTATTATGTGTGAAATCTTTGGATGCAGACAGAAGGCTATTGCACATGCTAACTCATAACATGAAAGGCAACAATATAAGGGAAAAATAGTACATAAATTGAAACTAATTTAAATGGCCTTTCACCAACCTGCAAAAGCAGATAACACTGGATCATTTACAGATGATTCAGTTGGAGGAGCATGTTTTAGCTGATATGTTAATACATTTTAATTTAAGATTTCCTGTAACTAAAGTATATTTGACATATTTGTATTCCTTCCTATTCTGTTAGCTTTGTACATAAACAAATAACTGCAACAGAAATGTGCATGTAAAGAGAAAAGAGACATGAATGCAACTGAAAAATAGGGAAAGACAATAAATAACTTCATTAAGAAGTGAAAATCTTCTGAAGCAGATTAACATCTTTGTTAAAGAAAATAATGCAATTATGATGCAAACACCAGAAAAAAAAAAAAAAAAAAAGCTTTCATGTTTAAGCATTGGCACACTATTAAAATACTGCAGGGGCCAGCTTCTTTAGCCTTAAGCCAAGGATCAGTTCTCAAAGCACCAAGTACAGAATTCACACTGACATCAGTGCAAATTCCAGGCTCAGAAAGCTTTAAGGACCAGGCCTTCAGTTCCAGCTGTGGCATGAATCTTACTGACAATGGCGGAAGTTTTCATCATTAAGGAACCAAACACATTATTTCCACTAAAGACATTTTAAAAGGCCCAACTGAAGAACCCTGTAGTTTAACATTCCTGATGACCAATTCACATGACAGCCACTAGAAAACATCTTAGCTTTAGACTCCTTTTCTTTAAATCATTTCTTCAGGAAGTACTTAAAAGAAACTTGTGGCTTACTTGGCCCAAGTCTGGCACATACATCATCTCAACCGGACATGCAACAACCAGAGATAATGAGGCAACCTATTTTAGTCATTTTCAATGGAAGGAGACTGTGCATGGGCCATGGACTTGCAGCCCTCAGGATACAAGCAGTCAATCAAGCTTAAATGCTTGCATGCATGTGCACACATACAAGCTACTTGTATATGGGAGTTGGCCCTGCCTCCTAACTGAACCCTCTAGCAAAGAGGCGCAGGAGATGTATCTGATGTCAAAGTGATGCTACTCATGACTATACACCAAGAAGTACATGAGATCTTTTCCAAATCTCTGCTAGAAGTAGCTCAGGTTATTAACCTCTAGCAACTATGTTATACCATTCACTAGCCTCAAGAAGAGAATCCCTAACTGTAGCTAAATGTCGAAGCTGCCATATGTAACAGAGCCAGTTGAACTGAATCCACTGTTAAGTACACAACCAGCTCTCTATGCACACAGAAAATAGAAACAGCAGCTGGAAAAAATCTTCCTACAGTATGTTTTTTCAGCATAGGCAAAAAATAGAAAACTTTGGAAAACAAAGCTTTGGATTGTTCTGCTAGAAATAAATGGTGTCTGTAAAGAAAAGCTATAGTATCTAAGATTTTCAAAAAAGTATTTGTTTACCACTAAGACACTAGAAGAGTCTTATATAAGAAGGCTTACTCTGGCAAGAAGACTGTCTGTGAAAACCTCTACTTCTATTCTCCTTCTTCATCTCATAATCCTCTGATCTCGTTTACACTATAATTTAAACGATAAAGATAATTAGCTTACTTTCTAAGAGACTTACTATCTACAAGATATATGGCAAACTGTTTGACCAGTTTGGATTATAGCATGTCTTTTATTTGCTTTTTGCCTATGCTTTATCTATTTAAATAGGTCATTTCTTCAGGTGAGAAACTTGCTTCCTCTTAGCTCTTCAAAGAAAGATTTAAATCAGCAGCACTTACAGAAAGCAACAGAACAGTGTCTCCACATGTAATTTACTATCCATGTCTCATAGCTGGTCATCCTACTTTTTCATTTACAGCACACAAGGTAGGTAGCTGCAAAACAGAAATGGACGAGATAGAGAGAGCTCTGACTAAATGTGTTAAAGGCTCTTTTTATGCCTTGAGGCTACTTCAATATCCAGGTGGTGCGCATTTCACTTAATATCATTATATTTTGTAGTGAAACTTGTAGTTACTGCTCTCCCTGTGAGGTTTGTATAACTAAACTAAATATGTCCAACATATTGCGTGGGTGTGCTGGGAGGGGTGTTCTCCATGTGTAAGCATGATCACTGAGCTGTAAGAGTATATTTTCATTATCTTTAAGCTATTTTTGTGTCATGAGGCAACAGTTAATCAGCATACACTATACATCAACACTGCAAACAGATTCACAAAGCCCTTAGTCTTGTGAATAACCTTGAAAAACTAAAAGGGACTGAAAATCAAAGTGGTCACGTGGAAATACTTAAGCAAGTTTTGAAACTGTAAACTCTCCTCCCTTAGTAAGAAGAAGAAAGGAAAACCAAAAAGAAACCACATCAGGAGTTTAAGAGCACTTACTAGGAAAAAAAAAAAAAAAAAAGAGAGAGATGAAACCAACAACAGCAAATTGACTTTTTTGAGGCTGTAAGCAGTTCTCTTTAAAACTACTGTTTAAAAGCAATTTAATTTTAGCTAGCATATAGCACAATAAACTTGTATTTAGAATTCTAGAATAAAAAGCCTTTTAAGTGATAATTAATAACCATGTTATATCTAACTAAATAATACTTAGCCAAAAAAAAACAGTAAATATACTAGCACTAAACACATAGCACATCTTGTAGTAAATTGATAATAATATGCTCCTTTATAAATAAACACTACATACCGTAAACAGGGTGGTATGCTACTTATATAGGCCAAGTTACTCTTGTCAGATATTTTGTTCTGCTGTTACAAATAAAAGGATTCAGGTTACATAATTACAGCTGGTATTTTGTTTCATTAGCCAATACAGAACAAATTATTCTACATCTATGTGTAATTATTTTTCTTCCTCTTGAGATGGTAGGAATCTGAATTTCTTATCCACAAGACAAAGCAACTCAACTGTTAAGTATTCACCTAAGTTTCTCTTTAAAACTGTAAATTACATTGCTGTGAAGAAAGTGGCATGAATCTTGAATGCTACATCATGATTAACAATGACAATGTACCAACTGATTCTCCTTAAGACATTAAAAAAGACATCACTCTGATGAGTACTATGTTTTCATGATATAAATGTTTCTGTATTTAAAGATCTGTAAGGAAAGATGAGAAGGGGAAAGAAGGGAAAGTCTTCCTAATCACAACTCACAGTGTAGGACTTTATGGCTTTGGTGGACCATATTCTTAGACAGTCAGTACTGTCCAGAATATCTGAAGTCAGCAGATATGGGTTCTTTCTTTCCATCTAAGCCAGTGGAATTTATATCAGTATTTTTAATAAGTATATACTTAAATGAACAGTTTTAAGCTTAAACTTTCAAAAATGATGGCTAATTTAGAGTGATTCCTCTTTCAGAGAAAATGTCATTGTTAAACTTTCTTAGTCTCTCTTCCTTCTCTTTAAAATGGGGGATGATGGCAATTTATGTTTGTATTCTAGTAATACTTGAGAACCCCAAACAAAAATTACAACTGTATTGTTTTAGGGGCTATTTTCTCTTCTTTGGAGAACCCTTTAACATCGTTAGAAGAAAGCTGCTAGTCATCAATAGCATATTGCTGAAACCAGATGTTAAGAATAGGCTTCTTAAACTAGTTTAAGATGGTCAAACAGCATAAAAGAGAGATGTCTGGAGGTAGTCTTGATTGGTTTATGTTTACCAGCTCCAGTGGATACACTAGGCTCCTCAAAGACTTTGTTTCAATTCAGATGAGAATGAGCTTTCTGGAGTCTAAGCACAAGATCAACTGCTTGCAATACCAGGCCTGGACTGTGTCCTGTGATCATGTGACACCCTGCCTGAGTCTTTCCATGAGCAGACTCATCCCTCTCTGTAATCCCGCACAGAGACCATGATGGCAGATCCCCTGCAGCAGCATCACCTCCTGCGCAGGCTCTAATTTCCAGCTGCAGAGACAATGACCCTGCTCCAGGCTGCAATGACATCTCGGTGCTGAGCTGCTCCACCTGCTCCTGCCCAGCAAGGCCTGTGTTACCCAGAGATTTCACTGCAGCCATAACACAACAAGGTTATGTGGCTGGCCTGCCCACTTTAGCCTCAAGATGAAGCGCAAAGCACATCAAGTCCAACCAGCTGTCCTTGCTCTGCTACATCGTGCAGTAGCAAAGGGTATGTAGGGTGCTCCCCACCATTATTGTTGAGGGGCCACAAAGTGCTGCTGCACAGACCRGATTTGGCTCAGGGCTGCTAGTTGAGATCTGTTTGATAGGATAAAATGTATGTAACTGTTAAGCGAACAAAGAAGTCTGATAGCAACAACACGTAAGGAATACTGCCCAAGTTCTTACCTAGTAGAACATAATTTTCACAATATTCATAAATCCTTTACCAATTTGAGGTCATTGCCTTTTAAATAAAAACCACTGTGAGGACATACTGGACCACAAGATTAGTCCTTGAAGTGCACAGCCATAGGCAAATATACAAAAAGTGCTTTCCAATCATTCCAAGTGTGATTTACTATATCAGAAAAGTGTTATTATGATCACAATCAACCTAGTAAAGCCACAGGTTAGATCTATACCATGAAATAAATGTCCATGGCTGAAACGAGAGGGTTAAACCAGTGGCAGGATAGTTTTGCCTGTATATATGTGCTAGAAACTTGTACATGGCTATATCAGCCAGAGATCACTTCCCCTCATACTGTGATTTACACTGCAGTGCTAACTGTTTTCTTCAGTTTTCTTCATTGTTAATCTGGCATAAAGCATTATAAGTGCCCTGATGTCCTTTTTGGCAAGAATTTTAAAAGTTAGGGACTACCTCAACTGTGGTGTTCAATTATATTGTATCATCACATGTAAATGTCTTATATAGAGCTAATTTGACCTTTCAGACATACTGAAGTTAGAATTTCTTTCACTGAGCATTATCAGAGGAACGGTAGTAATGCACTCCCTGCCAGGGAAGGCCTGATGAAAAGCAGCTGGGAGTTATAGTGGACCTCAGGCTGAAYGCGAGTCAATAATGTGCTGTTGCAAAAGAGATAACCACAGTGTTTAAATGGATGCACAGCCCCCGAGATGTGTGAAGTAAACCTGCCACTTAGCTAAAATAATGTGTCTGGTTTTAAGCTCTGAACTTCACAAATAATGGAAACCATCTGGAAAGTCCAGAGGAAAATACAAGCCATGTGTTCTAGGAGTTCTAGAAAACACAACCTATGAGAAGAAAGAATTGAAAAAAATGGGACTGTTTAGTCTAGGAAACAAATTGAGGGCAGCCTTGCAATAGTCTGCTCAGTGACAAAAACTTGATGCAGCAAAGGGATCAACCTGTTCCATGTGCTCACTTCCAACAGTGTAAGAAGCAATGGGCTTAATCCAAAGTACAGGGGATTTGTGTTTGACCCCAAACAGGGTCAGTTTGCCAAGGGGCACTCCAGAATTAACACCATCAGAGGGCCTCAGAAAGGAGAATAACTTCTGGAGATCCATCCAGTCCTATTCCCTCTCATACTACTTTTTCTCTCTCTGTTAAGAAAAAGGTGCTGAACTCACTTCATGAACTTTCAGCTAACAAAATACACCCTTACAGATTGAAATATTTTTCATCTGTCCGGTGTTTTTCTTATTTTAAGAAGTTCTGTTCAGTTCATTCATTTCTATGTGTTGTTTCTGTACCAATATGAACATCTGTACTGCTCAGCATCCTCTATATCTCTGTTCACCTGCCAAAGTTTATGTTTACTTCAAAACAGGAAAATAGGCTCTGCCCTTTCTGATGCAGCAGCTTGACACTTCCTAGAAGACAGAAGTTTTCAGTTCACCCACAATCCTCTGAACTGTTGCGGCATCCTGCAAAGCAAACTCTGATCTTGAGACCTTACAGTAACATCAGTGCTCTGATTACACATAATTTCTGGTGTGTTTGGTTATGGTTTTGTTATGTTTTACAGGAACAAACTGCATTCTGGCTCCCCTGATATGCAATGATTTTGGCAGCTGATTTCGCTCTTTATTTACTCAAAGGCCCCAAACTCTTCAACTCCTCCTTAAGTGAGTGAAACATCTGCAGACGTGGAGCACTCAGCTGCTGACCCTGCTGCTATTGGAGGTGGATCCGTTCCAGGAATAGAGATGATACCCTCCCACCAAGCCTCGATACTTCATCACGGTCACATCCCCCCTGAGCTTTTCTGTCTGGCTCCGCCTTTCTTTTCCTCCGTTCTTCCAGGCCAGGAAAGCCAGGCAAAGACAGCGAGAGCTGGAGTGAGGCCACTCAGCCATGGCCTATCCTCCGGCAGCCCCCGTCACGCAGCAGATCTGCAGCACGCACGTCTCGCAGCACCCGGAGCCAGAGGAACTGCAAGAGGCCGCCCAGTGCCTGGTGGTAGATGCGGACGGGAAAAAGGTCCCCTTCAGGGCCCTGTATGGGGAGCAGAAAGCGATTGTGGTGTTTGTGCGGGTGAGAAGAAAGGAGTTTCCAGGCAGATTTAGCTTGCCTGTCTGGAGCTTAGAGGCACTTAAGCAAACTAGAAAACAAGTTACATGCAGGGAGCTCTAGCTTGGCTATAAATGGAGAGGGCCTTAAACAGGCTAGGCTGCAGCAGAGAGAAAAGAAAATATTAGAAAGCAGATCAGTTGTTTTCACGAACCCCCATTCTTTGGTAAAAGATATAACTTTTATCTGAAGGGAAAGAAATCTACTACCATGTGTTTAGGGAAACAACTATTATGTTCCCCAATTTCCCTGTCCAATAAGCCAGCTGTCACATTCCCGGTGATAAATAATAGCAAGGCCTCAAACCCAGTGTCCCTGTTCAGCCTTGGATAAAACCAAGACCCTAATCCAAATTTGGCTGCTGCAATGAAGTTTAGTGTCTCCTGTTCCCAGTTTCTGGTTTGTGCCTGAAGTCAGACTCCGATGCTTCACTGCTATGCAATTACGTCTTTCTGACATGTCCAACTGGCTATGTTGCAGAATTTTTTATGTTACACCTGCAAGGAGTATGTAGAAGACCTGGCAAAAGTCCCCAAGAGTTTTTTAGAAGTAAGTACAATGTCCTTAATATGTATTTGTACAGGGGGTTGCTGTAGTCACACAGATCTCTTACCTCCTGCTGCATGTTTGCATGATGTTTAAGCCTTCTAGGAATAAAACAGTAGCTCAAAACAAAGTTAATACTTCCATTGTTTGCTACAATTACCATAATGTATCTGCCTAGGAGACACATGAAGGAATCTATTGCGCTACATGCTCATTTGCAGCAGCATTATTTCTCCCTGCACTATTAGCTTGATGCTGTTTTTTTGACTGTGTTCTGAACAGTTAGACAAGATTTGACAGGCATTTCTTTCTCAATTAGTGTTGCTCTGGGCAGCTGCCTATTCTCTACCACTAACTACTGCCGTTTCTATTATGCTGGTACAGCTGACTGATGGTGGTGCATGGAACAAGATCAGAAAGTTGATCTGGATTAAAAATAGTCTTTTTCTGTAGGTTATTTGTAAGCTGCATCAGTTCTGTAACCTGTTCACCAGGCAGCTGCACAAACAGGAGTGACATAGTGACAGAAAGGAGAAATGGAGTAGGCAGGGGTTGCCACGGACTGGTATTTGTTGAGCAGTAGGAGATACCAGGGAAAGACAATGATCCTCTGCTAAATTAGAAAGATCAATCTGTCTCTTCTAGCCTGCTGATTTAAATTTTGTCACATTTTGTTCCCAACAGCAGCATAGCTGATGACAGAGACCCAGCAGGGCTTAGATGTAATAGGAACTTGGGGATGTAGAGGAGCAACTTCTTCAGGATCCCTTCTCAGTAGAGAAGCTTCAGCTTCCCTTCTCAGGGCAAGATTTTTCTTAACCGTTCAGTTAACGTTACTCAGTATGACATTTTTTAAATTTGGCCACTAAAATAAATATATAAAGAGAATCAAATTCATCCTTGCTTTTTTTAGTATGAGTATTTGATTTTTAGGAGGATTTCTTTCACTAAAAAGCAAAGTCAAAGTGATTCTATTGGGGATGGGCAAGCATTGTATCATAATATTTGAATAATCTTAAATTCCATTAACTGTATTACTGGCATCTAAATTAACTTACGTTTTGGCCTGTATTTTAGGCTCAGCCCTAATGTTGCACCTGCAAAAGATATCAGTACACGTGGATGCAGGTTATATATATATATATATTAATGGACATTGGTATATGTAAATCACAGAGGTACCTGTACATGCACCAACATTTGCATGTTGCTTTTCTAGATGCAGGTAAAAATTTACATTTCCAAAATCATAAACAGCTTGCAATCAGTTGAAAATATGACTCTACTAATGTTAAAGAGAACATAAAAATTTACATACCTGTAACTTAAAAGATACCTTTAAAAAAATAATTTATCCCTCAATAAATTAGTACATCCACTTACTGTAGAGGACAGACAAAAGCAAGTGCTCCAAGTATGTAAGTGACTTTAATTTCAAATAATTTTAACTCAGTATACCCTGATGACTAACTTGGAACACTAGATTCTGCTAATGTTTTGCAGCCATGCAGAAACAGAGTTCCTCTTTATAGTTTCAATATCTACGTTCTGTTCTAGGATGCAAATGTGAGGCTTATAGTTATTGGACAGTCATCTTATCACCACATCAAGGTAAAGCAGTCATTAAGTAATGTAATTAAGTAAAGAGTATTTTCTATTGTTTTATGTTTTAACGATTTACACTGAAGGATTTTGTTCTGAGGGAAAGGATGATCATTTACAACCACAGAAAAATGAGCTCTTTTCATTTTCCATGAAACAATCCTAATAGTAGTACATGACTAAAACAAATAACTAAAAATTTTGTTTTTTCAGAATTGTTCAGGAAAATCTTTGCTTGATTTCACTGGAAGCTGTGTTTTAGTAAAAGCTTCAGGGCTAAAAATTTTGGCCTTTAATTTCATTTAACATGATGGATTCAGAGGTTTTAATATCAGGATTTTTTCAGAGTATTTTTCCACTGTCAGTAGATCCTAATTAATTACTATCTCAACCTTAAACATATTTTTTGTATGCACATATTTTGCAGCCCTTTTGCAGTTTAACTGGGTATACACATGAAATATATGTAGATCCACAAAGGGAAATTTATAAAACACTTGGCATGAAAAGAGGTGAAGGTAACAACACACCAGGCACATCAGGTAAGAGTAATTTTCTGACCTTGATTTGTCTTACACAGAATAAAACAAGAATGCTCTGATAAAATAATATGATCATGACAGAAATAGGAAGGGAGCTGCCCATCAGACCATCTCTTGTAGGCTGTACTTTACTTTGTCTAAACTTTGAGAAACTTGTGTTTCTTCAGTAATCAGGAAATTGTAGGCTATTCATAGAAACAACTTAATTTTGGTTTTGCCTTATGTAGTTTTGTATTTCTAGGTAACAAGTATTTTGCTGTTTTGTTTAGTGCAGAGCCCTCATGTAAAATCAAACATGCTCTTGGGAAGYATTAGGAGTATGTGGAGAGCGATGACTGGCCCAGCTTTTGATTTCCAAGGAGATCCAGCTCAGCAGGGAGGAACTTTGATTTTAGGCCCAGGTGAGCCTGTTTGTTCTGTCTGGAAGTTACAGTCCCCTCCTTCAGCTGTTTGCCTTATCTGCTTCTATCTTGGCTGCTATCCTGAGGCTTCCTAAGGAGGAAGGGGAGTCGTGTGTTGGCTGTGTGAGTCTGCTGTCCAGAAGAACCCTGCAGCAGTGGCATTGCATTGTTCCGCCTCCCACAGAGAGGGCACAAAGCTGATCACCGTCCTGATCAGTAGGAGTGTTGCCTTCAGTGTAGTGGAACAACTGGCTTGAAGTTTGGAGGGGTTTTTTTTGTTTGGGTTTTTTTTGACAACTCCATGTTTGCTTACACTCTGTTTTTACATTTGATCTTAGGCGTTTAATGTGTTTTAGCAGAGGAATAAAGCATGAAGGGAAGCTATAGCGTGACAAAATCATCTCTTTGAATCATTGGGAAGCATCCTGTTACAGCAGATTTAATTCAGTTACATCCCTCAATGCCCCTTCTTTCTATAACTTAAAAAATCTTAATTAAAAAAATCCATGCCATAGTTTAAAATACAATATATTGTGAAATCTACAGAGCTAATACACAGTTTTACAAGAACTAGTACGAAATCAGAATGCCTCTTTGATTCACTTATGTCTTAAAATAAATGAATATTTTATTCGACTATTTACATTTTTTTCTCATTCCATTCCAGGTAATGAAGTTCATTTTTTGCACCTTGATAAACACAGGTTGGATCATGCTCCCATTAACACAGTTTTGCAGCTGGCAGGAGTTAAAACAGTAAATTTCACAAACAAATTCCAGATCATTGACATATGACACTGAGACAATACATCACTTTTTATTTGTAAACTACAAGGACAATACTCCAGAGAATTCCCACCAGCATGAGTACTGTTGTGTCTTTATGGGACATCTGAATAAACTACCTTGCATTGAAGATGGACACAAAAGTGCTATTTCCATTGTATATAATATAAAAATAACTCTTATTGCAAAAATTCCTTTTGCTTATTATTTTCTAATCAAACAATCTTGTTAATACATTTTAAAAATCTTTGTTCAGGATGCACTAAACTATGGTGGGAAAACCTCTAAACCTGGCTTTGCTCAGAAGGAACTTGAGATTCTTGTCTTTCAGCAGATCATACTGCCTTTTCAATTCAATATTTTTCAGTGATATTTTAAAGGTTCCAGCACTGTGTGACAAACATATTAAAATTTACCTTGAAAAATCACAACTGAGACTTAAGCTTATGCATACTCTTGTATCTGGCACTGACAGAGACACTATAAAATACTTTTTATCATTTTAAATAAATATTTTAAATATATCATCTGTTGTCTGCAGTTCTTTTCTGTACACACAAAAGGTAGGTTTATAAAACAGGGAGAGGTGTGTCTTCAACATATTTCTGATCAGATTGTCAGTTTTAAAGTAGGCCATAGTTGGTTAACTGTCTTCCTGTGAATATTTACAGAAAATTTTTCACTTGTAGGTAAAGTTTCCCTTGCTCTCTCAGAGCAAAAGGTCTTTGAAAAAATACCCTTAGTTATTTCTGTCATAGACAGCAGAGCTGAGGACAATAACATTTTGGTCTGTGGTTGTCTGATTTCTCATTACCTATTTTTCTGGCAATATTTATGTTCAGAATCTATTGCTTTCATTAAAGTAGAACTTCCCCTCTGCAATCTATGAGCTGCATTTTAGCAATTTTAAAATGAGATTATCCAAGATTTATGGAGGAGCACATCCTACTCTGCAGCTCATGATTTTTGGTCTTCACTGTAAACTGCTACTATTCATACATACCTCAACTGCAAATCTCTCCTATTTTAAACCTTAACAATAATGCAATTGTAAAATGGTTTTCTATGAAGAGGTTTGTCCCTGCATCCTTTAATCTCACTGGCAGGCCCAGAGTAAACTCTTGAGAGCTCTATACCATTAAGATCATGTGAAATTAAATGCAGTTTCTTTGACCAAAAATAAAACTCATGCTGAAAAAAAAAGATATTAAGTAATGTAATTCCAGCAGAAGGTACTATCCCACAGCAACTTATTAATTATATACATATGTTTTATTGATGATTCAGATATTTGAGAGAAGGATATTATTACTGTGAAAGTATTGTGTTCAATTCCCTGCTTTGACGAAACAGCACTCAAAACAGGACTGGAAGTGACCATGTGCAGACTTTGAACTCTCATGACGTCAGAGTTGGCCTGAGCCTTTCTCAGTATTTAGCATAATAGACTGTGACCAGCTCAAGAGCCTTTCTGGCAGCTACGATTCACAAGAGTAAGGTCTGCTTTTAATGAACCACCGTCTCTACATTCATAAATAAAAAACTATCTTTCCCTCTTTCCAGGGTTCTTGCACTTTAACAACATTTCTGAGTAAGTCAGAAACTCTGGATCCCAACTGCCTGTATGTTAGTGACACCAGAGCAAAAAGCAAGCTAGAAAACTGTTCCTGTGTTTGTTAAACACAAGTGTTATTAGAAATGCAGAAAATTTAAAATATATTCAAAGTGAAAGAATGATAAATAACCAGTATCTTTGTAGTGTTTCCACTCTAATTCATTTATCTGATCACCACTGTCAAGGTCACTGAATTTAGCTCCACTTTTGTTTTGCAGCCATTTCATTTTCATGTTCTTGGTGCCGCAGTGCTTTGATTTTAAAGGAATTGCTTGGCTGTCTGTTTTCTGCTAGTTTTGCTGTCAGTAGAATTAAAAAAAATATGATGGGAATACTTTTACTGATAAATTTTACATACATAACAGTAAATTAAATTAACTATACCTAAAAGAAATGTATACCTTTGAAAGGGATTGGAAGGCATTAGGTTGTAGTTTGACAGCTCTATAGATGGAAGTCATCTGTCCTCACCCATTTCAATACTGACAGGAACCATATCATGGCCTCTGTGTTATTCCAGCAAAATCACCACTTCTTCAGAAAGCAAAGACAAACAAAAAGAGAGAAGGAGACACAGAGGAGGATTCAGTAGAAGAACAACCCTAATTAAGGCATAAGCCCTACATTTGTTGCATGCAGATGGACTACTGCATCTGCCCACAGCTTCATTGGAGCTCTGTGAGACAGCAATCCCCCTTCACGCATAATAAATTGTAAGAATGATCGCCATGTTTCTCCATAAGAGAAAAGATTTTCAAAACATCAGCACAATTTTAGGTCTCTTCCGCTATTTAAAAAATTTTAAAAATAAGGGATGCAGTGAAAGGCGGAAAACAGTGGGACATAATTGCTGACCTCATACTCAGCTGAGGGTAGAATACTTTCAGTGAGGGCTTTTGGCATGACCAATTAGACAGAGATGGGAGGCTGCAGTTTTTAGAAGTTGTTTCAACCATGCTCTTGGTTTATTTGAACACCTACTTAAAGTACTAGCGTATTTTAAAGTATCATGGTGCTTGAGAAGTAGATACAAAAATAACTAGTGTAACTTTTCAAATAAATCATTTATATTTTCAGGGCAGAAGAAAGATGTGTGTACTGGATTGTTTTCTTTCCAACCACATCAGTTGGTCTAACAAGAAAGGTAAAACCTCCCCACAGTAATCCTTGCTTTGTATATATTGCCATAGGTATCCGAGAGACTGATACGCGCCAATGCGATTTAAAATACGCCCTTCCCAAGAAGGCAGAGTTTTAGGTGAGAACCCACGTTCCAGGCCCTTTCACGGGAGCAAACCCCTCACACTGCCTCACAGGTGCCCGCAGCTTGTGCCTTCGCACCCCAAGGAGCCCTATTCCCGCGGCGTTGCCCTCTGCGAGCCCCGTCCCCACGCGAGATGCCACACGGGCAGCAGGCGCGACTCCGAGCGACGGGGAAACGGCGGCACGGTGCCCGGCGAAGGGCGCGTGGGAGTCCACCGTTAATTAACTGTCACGCGTCTGCTCTTGGCAGACTCGCGCCCTCCCCGAGGCCCTGGCTGACCGCGCCCGCGGAGACCCCGCGGAGGCGCCAGGGGGCCGCCGCGGAGCCCCGGCTACGCGCTGCTGCGGGGCAGCCATGAGCGGAGCCCCCCGCGGCGGCGGGGGGGCGCGCGGCGCCTCAGCACGGCGGGCAGCGGCCAGACCCTAACAGCCACGCTCGCGCCCCGTCTCCACACCCGCCCCCCGTCCCACCTGTTACGGCCGGCC
>NW_020451060.1:2360502-2436465 GCF_003343035.1 Apteryx rowi | reverse complement strand
GGGGCGGGGCGGGAGGCGGGACCGCGCCGCCGCCGCCGGGGAAAGTTGCTCTCCTGGCGGGGGCAGCGCCGGGCCTCCGCGGGGTCAGAGGGGGAGCCGGTGCCGCCCGGCGTGCCTGAGTTTTAGCCTGTTTGAGAATACGCAAACCCGAAAAGCCCTTCTTTTTTTTTTCCCTTTCCTTTTAAATCCACTCTGACAACTTCTGAGTGTGATGCGCTTTACAATTACTCTCTCTTAAAAAAAAAAAAAAAAGGAAAAACAAAACAGAAGCAACCCTGGCTTCGCTGCTCTCTGTGCAAGCCGGGCGCGAAGGGGAAGCGCGCCGGCGGGGCGAGGAGGCGGCAGCGTGCACAGGGGCGAGGGCGCCGCTCCTGCCCCTGCAGCCGGCGCGGCGCGGCGCGGCCGCTTCGGGCGGCTGGTGGTGTCTCCAGAAAACCCCCGGGATCCGCCGTGTTTGGGGGATGGAGCACGGGGGTGCAGGGAGAACGTGAAACCCCTTGCGGGTTCCTGTTTTGAAAAATGCTAATATTGTCGGGGAACAAAACCCCCAAATTCTCCAGCCTAAAAAACAGCACTTTAGGCCTAATCTACGTAGGGGGGAACTAATGATATAAGCACAATCATAACGCTGTATAACTCCACGTGTGTATCTTACTATACCTTTTTAACTGCAGTCATTTCTACTGGAAATCATGATGGTATTGTTTTAAAGTTTGCTGCAGAAACCCCTAATTTGGCAGGTGATACCTTTTTGATATCAAAAAATGCTAGTAGTTACACTAGTATTGTGCAGCCTTACCCAGCTCTGCTCTTCAGCAAACAGGTCTGCATAACCATTCTTAGGCAGCAGTTGTTTGGGTCTGACCATACAGTCTGGCACTAAATAGGGCCCTCAGGTTACTGTATTTTCTCTTCCAAAGAAATGTTTGCCTGTTTAAATAATACGGTGGAGCATCTAGCATTTGACTTGTGTTTTTCTCTGGGGTGTCATCATACACAGCAGTACATAGTATAGCAAACTTGATTAAAATGCAGTAGATTCTTAGATTTAATAATCTAAGATTCTCTGTTAATTTTTTTTTTAACTACATATATTGGCTGCTGTTTACGCATGTCTAATAACAGACCAATTATAGTCTAATCTTTATTTCACCAATATGACGTACTTATTTTTAAATAGAGAAACCATAAAATAATAAGCCCACTAGCTTACCTTTTCATTCAGCTGTTTTAAAAGTTATTTCAAGTCTTGAACTGGCAGTTCTGCCCTTTTGTAATGTAGTTCTGGAAATGAACTAATGGTTCTGTATTGGAGATAAATAAAGGCATAAGCCCCTACTCTTGCAGATAGGCATACTGGTAAATATTCTAGACTCTGTATAGGCTAAAAGATCTGCACTAGCTTGTCTGCTTACAGAAACAGTGCGAAACTCATTATGAACACTGCACGCTACCCTCATTTTCGTATTTGCTAACAACAATAGTAAACAAACCCAAATACCTGTAAAGACTCCTGGATGTAACATATTTTCTTGCCTGATGTTACATTCATACACAATAGATCTTCTAATCCATTATGTGCATAAATTTAATACTCAATACCTACAATATTTATTCACTTTTTACTTTATTTCCTAGTGAGTTTTGTCTATCAGCTGTGTGTCAGAATCATCTTTAAAAAGCACTCTAAATATTTTTTCTTTGCTATTAAGAGTAGTTCAGGAAAACTATTCTTTTTAAAAAATTCTTTGTTATGGTCTACTAAGCTGCATGGAAAGTCATACCATTTTGTCTTTGTCAGCTAATTCATGGGCTTGCTGGTATGAATTCAATTTGCTGGGTCTGAAAGCAGTTTATTAGAAGCACATTCCCATATCAGTGTGATCTCTCAAAGCAGTAATTTATATAACTTAAAACTTAGCTATTTTATTTGAGATGCTTGAAAGCTGTTGATTTCTTTCTGTGGCTGTTTGTCTTTGCTCTAATTGTATAAGTAGCATTTTAAAGAAGATAAACTTCGCGTAAACTTCAGGCAAAAAGTGTGTATTTCTGCCTCACCTCTTTTCTGCAGTTAATTCCAAAATGAATTTGGCAATAACTATATCTGGAATTAAATTATTTTAAGTGGTAAAACACAGTGGGGCATTTATTGAAGATTGTTTTTCCTCCTGCTGAATGGATATCCACTTTGTTTACAGTGAGGAACTAGCTTAAAAGGTGCTCTAACCTGTATCTTATATGCCTTTTTATTTTTCTTTAATTGAGAGTCATTTTACTTGCACAGCCATTTGGAGTTTTTGTGAAATAGCGTTTGGTTTAATATGTTCATTGACTAATTCACTGGTTTCGACAGAAAAAAAAATTTCTTTCAGTATTGCTAGTTTGCTGCTATAAAGCTTGTGCATTATGGAGAAAACAAAGTTTTCTGGGAATGATAAGAACCCTTTTATTGAGTGTCACTAAGCTTTTCAAGATTTTGACTATCAATATTTTGAGTTAGTTTTCATTATACAGCTGCATCAGTGCAAAAGTTGTATTTACTTGTTTATCAAAATGATCTCACTTACTTGTGAGTCTTGAACTGAAAATTTTAAAAGTGAGTTTAAGGATTTTGGTATCTAATCCAGCACTGAAGGTGCATGGACATGTGTGATGCAGTCTTGTAAATCTGACAGGAGCAGTAGCACAAGGACTATATATGTGATAAGTAAAATAACACGTTGTTGATCAGTCATGACATGACCCTGAAATAACTTTTCACAGTTGTCTCTTAAATAAATAGTTCCTTTAACTTTTTAGTGTGTCTTCATTTTCTTTTTCAGAAGGCCAGGCTCTTGCTATAATTACCAACAATATTGCTACTTAAATTTGAAATATATTGTAGTGATGAGTGACTGAACCCTTTCAAGGATAGAATGACTTAAAAAAGAAAAAAAACTTGCATTTTTACTTACATTTTGACATTGCAACAGTATTTATGTCTTTTATGTTTTCTATTGTGTCTCCTTCATATTTTAGAGCCTCTTAAATCTAGCTTATAACAAAATATTGTGTGCTAATTCTGAATTTAGAAATGCACTGCATTTTTGCTACCAAAAAAAAAAAAAAAAAACTGTCTGGTTACGTTCCTGATAATTAAAAACAGAATTAAGCTGTTTTCAGTTTTACTGTCAGTCTCCTCTGCACTTTTCATGTGAGGCATCTGTTTAACAATCAAATACCGAATTTCTCTTTTTATGAAATAATCTTTGCTGTTTGAATACAGTCTTGTTGTCCGCAGTAAGTGCCTGCTCAGTATTTAGTTGTTTCTTGAATCATTGACATTTCTTTCTCAAAGGCCTTTACAGCAGATCCCTAGAAATATCAGGCTTATTGAGAGCAAAGGAGAGGAGATTATTTTATGTCATCTCTAAAATTACATAAACCTGATTATGAAGTGGTAGCTCTCAGTATTCTACACAGATATTTCCACAAAACACTGTTGATTTGAAAAACAAGCAAAATGCTTTTCTTTCTGTATGCATGCTGCAGTCAGATGCGTGATTATAGCTTGTGTGGACATGCTTGTATTGGCTTTAATTTCACCAGTTCGTATACCAGCAGCAGTGAAGCTGTGGTAGCATAGTCTTCAGTTAGGGTTATACAGGCTTATTTTGCACCTGGAATGCTTACTGAAGTTAATACCCTGCAGTGAAGTCCATGTTTCTGTATTTTTAACTGTTTTGTTATTTGAGACTAACAAAATTAAGTGTAATTGAAGTATAGCTAACCTGCTGCAATCATATCTTCTAATTGCAGTGTAGAAGCAGCCTGTAAACTGGATCTCATTCTTCTGATAGAGGATTGGAAAAATCCTGTTAGTTTATGATAGTGTGAGGGTGACCTTTTATCAGAAATTTGAAAGAATTTGGAAGTGTTTAAGTACATTAAATGTAAATGCAATACCAAAAAAGCTAAAATAAACAAAGGAAACAAAAATATATTAAAATGGAAGGCTCGCTCCTTCAGTCCAAACCTTTGTGGAGTCCTGTTGAAATCAATTCATCAGGGCTCCAGTGTATTATAGGTAATAAGCCCTGATCCTGCAATCAGATACTTAAGGCAGGAGCGCTCATTTCACAGTGTATATTACTCCTGTTCAAAAATTAACGTACTAATCCTTGGCTACTGTAAGCAGAACTGGGAATGTGTTTGCAAAAACTGGGTGAAAACAGACATAGCAAGTAATTTATCATTTTGTCTGATATCAGACTGCTAAGTCAGTAGAAAGGTAAATACATTTAGGGGAAAAGACTTCTCTGTGTAGTCCATTTTAAAATCTCCCGGTAGGAAACACCTAAAAATGATGGTGCTTGCTGTTTACTTAATAGGGAGCAATTGTTAGTAGTGCACTGAAATGGACAGCTTGTCAGGGTAATGGCGTTTGACACACACTGCTGTTATTGTGAGGTAGCTGTGTAAATTCATTAAACTTGAGTTTCTAAGCTAAATTCTTTCAGGTGTCTTAAGAATAGCAACAATTTATGTGATTCAAAGATACCAGTGCAGAATATAATGCCAACAGCAATTCAAAAGGCCGTGGATGTGCTATTCACTCGAAACATGAATTCTTATTTTTGCAGAGGAGCCCCAAATAAGCAAGTGATTCTGTTACTCCAAAATCAACACTACATTATGGAGCAAAGCACTAAAATCTTTTAGTCCTTTGACATATGCAAACATATTTCTTTGTGGTTTTTTTTTATATTTTTTTCCCCGCCTGCTCTTGTATTTGAGGCTTTGGATTACTCTTTCTACAGTGCTTTTATATTTTCAACAGTTATGTAAGGTTTGTGTGAAGAGGTTAGTATGCAGGACGGTAGCATGCGAATTTTATTACTACTACAGCTGTTGTGCACAGACACATTCGTAGGTACGAATGTTGATTGTATTTGCCAAGAGCCCAGTCTTCTGCAGTGATGAGACTGGTCTGAAGGACAGGTGCCGCAGAGGGAGGGCTGCTAGCTGTGTATTCCCGCTGCTGACCCACATGGAGCTGGTTCAGGGAGCTAACCCAGAAGACAACTTTCCCATATTGGGAACCTGGTGGCAGCTAGCCATTAAATCAGTTTAGAAGTCGTGTGAAATTACAGCTTAGGGCTGCAATGTGTTTAATCTGGCAATGCCAGTTTATTTACAATCCCTGGATATCGTATCCTCTCAGTTCTTATTTTTACTTCCTCCTCTGCCCCCAGTTCTCCCTCCCACGCACATGTTAGTGCTCATACTCAGGATGGGGGGAATTCAACCAGCGATTAATTTTATTTATTTATTTTTTTTAATGTCCTAGGATACCTGCTGTAGATGCTGATCTGGCGAATCACAAATGTGTCTTGGCACAGCATAGGGAATAGTGCAGGGAGAGATGCAGGGGAGCTGTGGGAGACTGGAGTCCCCCTCCCCACACACACACACACACACACACACGGTGTTGGCCAAAACATGTTTCCGGGACTGCCTCTCTGTAGTTCTCCCCTTAACACACGTTGCATCCACTTGGGGTGTTGCTGCCCTTGCTCCTCCACCCTTGCTGCCCTGCATGGACCGGTTTAGCCACTTAGAAAGTTACAGGGTTACTCTGTCAGCTTGACCCTTTGGCTTATTTTCAGGAAATGCTCTGGTAAATGCTGGAAATAACATAAGTTCCTCAGCAGGTAAAGCAGCTACATATTGCAGCTACTGTGCGTGCATGATGGGACTCTTAGTAGTTAAATAACTAAGTTTGGTGCCTTGCTCCTACCGAGAGTGGGAGGGAAGTAGGTGCCTAACTTGCTCAGGAGTTAGTGTGCATCCCACTGTTTGCATCTGACCTGTAAATGCAGAAGTTAACTGTTGGTGTCACCCTGGTGTTCTGCAAAAACGTATGTTTACTGAATATACACTGTCTGGTGTTGCCATCGGCTGTGTACCCCCCCCAACATTGTTTTACATAGGTGAGCGTTGAGCATGTGAGCATTGAGATAGAAATTGGGGCCTGCTTTGGTGTATATTTTTGTGTTATATTTTACAGTCTATTTTGAAGGAACAATTTCTAACTGCTAGTGAGCTTGTGGAGGATTTTGGTTTAAGACGTAAAGAGATATATTTTTTTTCTGCTCTTAGAGAAAGGAGTTACAATTCTCCTCCTTTATGAAAAAGTGTACTTCTACATTTATATGCAGGTGATCTGTTTTGGTATTTAAGTAAATATGTCTCTTCCAGGCAACTAATTCTGCAAAAAATAAAATCTTTCCTTTTACGTTTGAACCCCATATAGTTTATAAAGCTATTTTTTTTTCAGCATGAGGAAAAAAAAATACTGCTATGCGCTGCAAGGCCTCAATTTTTATTGACCAATTACCACAAGCACTGCAATTTACAGCAGCAGTACTGTCAGTGTTTAAAGTTCACTGAGGCTACAGCTCTCACAGCCATAAAAATAATTTATATCTATGAGTACCAGTTGCATTTTTTTTTTTCTCTCTCACCTTAACAAAACAAATCAGGGCAAAACTAAGGTGCCAGCTGGCACGCATGCTTGGAAGAGGCTGCCGGGGTCAGCTTGTGATAGCCAGCCAGGGCCCAAGCGCAGCCTGCTCCAAGCCTGGGAAACTCGGCCGGGGGCGAGAGGCACCAGCGCAGTCGCCTCCGCGCCCTCCTCATCCTTCAGGCGTGTGTCCCCTGCGAACTTTAATTTCACACCACCATCGTCAAAATCATCACTTTACCAGAAGATGGGAAGCGTCTGTAGTTCACTGTGAATATTGCTTACAGTTTAGTTTAACGTAGGTGCTAGGAAGTTTTGGGGATTTCGTGTTTGGTGGAGGGGGGGGAGGTTGGTATTTGGATTGCAACAGCTGGGGTCTGTTGTGTGGCAGGCTGTTGCCAAGAGGAGGTGGGTCTCTCCTGAGTGCATGGATGCAAGTTGGGTTCAAAGTCTTCAAACAGGCAGCTTTCCTGGGAATGCTTTGTTTGGCAAAGAATACTAAAGAGCCATGGATTACAGGAACCACTCCTAAACAAAAGTCTCAATCTTTGTGTGCCTCGTTACCTAGCACCCAAGAAATAATAATGTCTAGCTCAGTAATACTTAAAGGAAGATGTGGTTCATTTAAAACCATATAAAGTTGTTCCATTGAGAGCAATACTTCAGACTTTCTGCAGAAAAATATGGTGTATATAAAAGCTTTAAATTCTCTTGCATTTCAGATCGCCTTCATTTTGCAATTCTCTGCCAAAAACCAAAGAGTGGAGCTGCAAATACCCATTATTTCTGCATAGATGATGAACTTGTATATGAGAAGTAAGTAGAGTCATTTTATTAGTCAGAACAAGAGTAATGAGGAACCACTCTATTTGACATTCTGTTTTTGAATGTAGCTGAGGGAAACACATCTTTCCCATTATAGAATTAATTATACAAGTTCTATCCTCTCAAACTTATCTGCCATAATGTTTTATAACCCTTAGAATGTTTTCTTGGCTTCCCATCAGAATTTCTTAAAAATCTTTTCAAAGCAGAAGCTCTCATTATAACAATTCTTGTTGGAAGATACTGGGACATGTTGCAACAATATCTATGCAGAAAGGCGTGTTGGGGTATTGAGCTAAAGGGGATGTCTTTAGCTGTTCAAGTGTTAGGTGGAGTGTCTAAACTTTCTAGAATGAGAGAAAAAAATGGCAAACTTAATACAAGCCTTTATAAGCCAAGGATGGATATATTTCCCCTGTAGTGAGCAGCATATGCCTTTGTATGTAATCTTTAATGCTACTAATACTTGAAACATTTTTGACCGCGGACATACTGTTTTTTAAATTCATTTCAGAGTTGAAATACAATGAAATTTATTTGTGAATGAATCTTTGCTGTCTATATTCACTTTTCTGTAGCAGTACTAGGTATTGTATCTTTATTTCATTGAGGTGTTTTACCAGAGTGTACCAGGAACACTGTATGTATGTATACAAACTTATTTCCTTATTTGTGAGGTACTGTTAATTGGCTTCCAAAGTCAGGCTTTCAGGTTCTTAAGATAGTTTCTAAACCAGTGCTGCAGAGTGATATTTTACTGACAACTTTTCAAGCCTTGAGTATTCCAGTTAGTTTTTGAGTAGTTTTGTGTGGAAAACAGAAAAAAGTGTCTCTTTTAGTCTCTATTGAAAGATGACAGAACTGTTTCCTCCAGTAAAATAGTATGAATGCAAGAAGGCAGTCTTGTGTGTAGAATCCTGCATGTATATATTATTACTTCTTGCTTAGTCCATTCACTTTAAAAAAAGAAGGCATTTACAGAGTTCATGTACAAACAATTTTCCCCCTTTTTCCTACAAGCTTCTATGCAGATTTTGGACCACTCAATCTGGCAATGGTCTACAGATACTGCTGCAAGCTAAATAAGAAGTTAAAGGTAACACTTTTATTATTATTATTATTATTATTATTATTATTCAATATTCTTGCCTTTTCAAAGAAGAAAAGCAAATGGGCCCAAAGTTTTTTGTTCAAGTGCTTCCCTGGGTTCCTCATCAAGCTAAGTTTTGAATGTGCATGTTAAACTTTATCAAGATGCATTTAGGGAGGAAGAGGGTCAGGAGAGAAAAACTGTTTACTTTAAAGATGCAAGTTGCACCATCATGTTGGTAACAGATATTAAACTCCTGGAAGATAGTTACTAAGTGGGTACAGACTTCTTTCAATGTAAAGCTTCTCTTCTCTGGAATTTAGTCTCCTTGGCGATCTGCCAATATTGAGTGAGCTTGAGGGTACAATGCAACATATTTTTATTTGAGATGGCTTGTGTTTGACTTGGGTTTCTCTTCTGATCCTGACATCACATCTGTAAGAAGCAACATTTGATCTTCAAATGATAGAATTTATGGCATGGTCCTGAAACAGACTGTTACACTCCCACTGCAGGAATTGAAGGTTGTTATCTCTGAGGGGTGCTCAGTAATCTTCAGATTTGGACTCTTGGTAGAGCATAGTGTCTTTAAAACAGAGAGCTCCTCTATTAATTAAAATGAACCACTGCAAGTTAGTTGACCTAACAGAAGCTGGAGTACAAAACCTGTTAGGCAGATAAAAAGCTTATTAGCATTAATGTGAATCACAGTTTGCCTCTTCCAAAGTGCTTAGATCTTGAAACTGCCGCTGAACTGTTAAAATTGGGAAGTATGCAAAACATTATAGCTTAACAGGGAATTTTTTTTTCTTCTCCATTCCTTGGTGTATATTACTGGTTGTAGTTTGCATGATTCACATTCATTTTGTGCCTGTGGCATTACAAACAGATTTGCCTGAGAAAAGATTATTTGATTTTTATTAACAGGGTACTCTGCAGCAATACAGAACTATATTATAATCTTTTTGAATATGCTGGGTTGTGATATTAGGGAGGTGTGTTAAGATTGATGAAACCCTACTACTGTTAGTTATCTGGGGTTTATTTGTCTTGAGTGTCTTGAATAACTGAGCGAGCAACATTGTTATTCAAATAGTGATCTTTTATGATAGATTTGCAGTTGATCATTTGAAATGTACAGCTTCAAGCACATTGAAATTTGTTGTAAGGGCAGGTTAGTGCAGAGGTTTTGCTGCCATCGCAGATGTCATTGTTCTTTCTATCAACAGTGCCATTCCACCCCCTTTCTAAGTTAGTTAGAGAAACTGTATGGCAAGCACTGTTGTGAAATTTTTAAAAGTTATTTCTTGGAAGGTTTAGAAATATTTTCAAAGTAGTTTAGTTTAATATTGTATTTTCCAGTGTTTCTGCTCAAGTAGTATTTTAGAAACAGCTGTTAGTAGAAAACTAATTTATGGAGAGTCAGTATTTCTTTAGAAATAAAAAAAAGTCTAAATTCTGTTTTCAGAATTAGTTAAGACTTTAACATATCTGTGATGTTTTTAAGAATGCCATGTAGTATTTACTTCTCATAAATGCATATCTGTTGCATAGGACTAGAAGTCAGAAACGTCGATTGCATCTAGAGAGGAAAAACAAAATCAGTGTAATTTACATCAAATATGATTCAGGCTGGATGCTAGTAAAAATACTGATACAATTTAATGAGGGATCCAGCAGACTCTTCTGAAGCTATTGAGGAATTAGCCTACAATATATTTGGTGCTCTGTGTACCTGTGGTTGAGAGTAGGTGAATTGTGCCCAGCCTAACTTTTCTCTGGTTTTATAAAAGAAGGCATAAAAAGTCTAAACTGCAAAATTACAATATTGTTGTTCATTTCTCGATACAGTCATTTTCATTGATAAGGAAGAAAATAATTCATTATACTGGCTTTGATCAGAAAAAACAAGCAAATGCTGCATTCCTCATAGGCTCTTACGCAGTAAGTATTTAAATTTTTACCATTACATCAGAGTGCTAAATGTTTTCATTCTTTGGTATTCAATTTTAAAATATCAAGATAGAAGCAATTTTTTTGCTTGACTAATCTCCTTACAAATATATTTTTTAATAAGGTGCCACATTCAAAGACAATTTTTAAAGTTTAGCAGATATGTGTAGATGGGGCTTTGGTTTGTGTTTTTATTCCCTCCCTTGCAATCTGTGCTCCTTAGCCACTTAAATCCTTCTGGAGAAATAAGAGTATTGCTGGGGAAAAAAATCTTTTTGAATGTTTTCATTTAGAAAAAATGACTGCTTCTTGATATTTTTCCTTCCTCCCCCCCCCCCCCCCCCGCACACACTCTCTGTTTTTCTTTTTCAAAATAGAGAAATGTTATCTTGCACAAAATATGGTGTATCATTTCCTGTTGTGTGGACTTTAAAATATACCTTTTCTTCTCCAGTTTCTTTTCCAATGTGAGGTGATCTCTTCAGTTAACCTAGGAGGAGGAGCAAGATCATGTGTGGCAGGCATAGAGCCAGTATAAAGCTTGGGAATGTTCAAGGTGGCTGAAAATTTACTGGGTCAGGGCCCTGATCATGGATGGGAAAAAATGACTTGCTTTGTATTATAACCACCTCTAAAAGAATTGGTGTTTGGTGCCACCAAAGGGGAATGTCAGAACAAAACGCTTAGTGCTTAAGAAGGAAAAATGTGATGGCCAATATGCATTTTTTGCTTTGACTTGTACTGTACCTTCATTGTGACCATATCTTTCTCTTGTTCACTCACTGAGAAAGTGAAGACAGAACCTGTGCTTTTTCTCATGTGGGAGATTTGAGGGGTCAGAATCCGTGTAGCCTTAGGTCAATCCTTTTTATTAGCTGCAAGGCTATATGATGTACTCACTGTGATGCTGGCAGTCTCCTTGGTGCTTGTTTACATTATGGCAGGAGTTCCATTTCCTGCTCCACAGAGTTTTCTCTGTTGTCCATTTTCCAAAGTACTTATAAATAAAGAACTTGACCTTAAAATGTGTCACTGTTTGTATTTGAAACACACAAAAGCTTTAGGAATGTTACTGTTGACCCTTGTGTTCTTGGTTACTAAACTTGTTTGCAATTGAGGCTTTAGGTTAACTCAACAGCTGTAGCTTTTAGGAAAACTGAATTTTCAAAGAGACTTGATTTTATTACAGACCCAGAAAATAAGGGTGGATTGAGTTCAGTTATCAATCATTATTTGGAGGGATGTTACTTTTGTTCTTGCCCAAACGTTCATTCTGAACATGGGCAGTATTGCCGTGTAGCACAACATCTGCCATTTGGAGCAGCATTCAACATGCCGAAGTTACTAGCTAATGACAAAACAATCTGATTAGAAAATGTTGTGGTTGACTCTCCTAAAAATGAACAAAAGCCCTAACTTTACTTGTGATCATTCAGTAGCCCTGCCATGCTGCAGTAACAACAAGCAGATGGAGGGAATCCTT
The DNA here is from genome assembly GCF_003343035.1 of Apteryx rowi. Classification (NCBI taxonomy): domain Eukaryota; kingdom Metazoa; phylum Chordata; class Aves; order Apterygiformes; family Apterygidae; genus Apteryx; species Apteryx rowi. Next base: position 2,424,609 of record NW_020451060.1, on the reverse strand, counting down.
GAATGGACTTGCATAAATACCTAAGGTCTTAGATTAATATGGCTTATGGTGGTGCAAAAGAGAGTAATTAAAAATAGAGACCTTTGAACAGATTAATAAGCAGTTTTTGCTTCAGAGAACTGCTCTGAAGGAGACAGGTGATGCAGAGTACACAGAGGATGCTAACACAGAAGCTGGCTGAAATGGGAAAAGAGATTCTCTTGCATAGTCACAAGTTGCAGGTGGTGGGTAGCTCTCACTAGATCCTGTTTTTGTTTTCAGTGCAACAAACTCTGGGTTTGGTATTGCTTTTCCTATAAAGTAGGATATAATTTCTTCACAGATTGATGTGGGAGGTAAGGAAGATCACAGAAGAAAGACTCTACCCCTGAGGCATACTTTTTTTTCCCTGCACTCTTTGATGATCTTTCATGAAGAGTTGTGCTTAATTACAGCAGTCACTTTTAAAGTGTTCAGACATACATCCAGTGTTTCCACTTTTTGTAGGGAGATTTTAGTTGTTCTTCCTGTGGCGAGGAATGGCTTAAGATCTGTTCAGGATGCATGATAAGTGTATGTCAACAGTCATATTTTCTTACTGAAAGGAAATGTACTGAGGCTTTTTCTGTTTTAAATATAAGTAGGTTTAAACATCCGGTTACTACTTCAGTAGCAATGATAAAAGCTTTGCTTTCTGATGAAGAATGATCTGTTCAGCTATTGGTCAAAACTTTAGGAAGCTTTTCTTTAATTTTAGTTTATCACACCATGGATCTGTTGGTAATACTATTTGCTGTTTGAACTGAAGATCGTGATTTAATTTCTAATTTCTGATCTCTTGCTGTTTAAGCGGTTGGTTGTCAATGTATTTTGTATTCTGTGAGTTGAATTTTTTTTTTTTTAAGTGAGTTCCCGCTTCTATAGGTTACCTTAGGTTGAGGAAGCATGTGACAGTGCATTAGGCTGGATAAGAACAGCTCAGGTGGGAAGAGCAAGAAAATAGAAATGGGAAGTAGCGTCCACAGAGTTACTCATAATATAATGCTTGTCTGTGTGTGTGTTGTAAGGCCTTCAATGATTTAAGCCTCATTTTGGAGGCAAGATACACCATCACTGCAGATGTGTTAAGTTGCTGGTTAGAAATAACAGACTGCCAGCTTTCAGGAATGGCGCAAGCACAATAAGTATGCGCGCACTTGGTTTTTTTGTTTTAAACACAAACATACTTTAACACATAGCTACATTAATCTATAATGAAGTGAATATAACAAGTTCTTCTCTGGAACCCATGTGTCTTAAGAGAAGCACTCAATGTTGTTATACTAGCAACTTGCAAGTCTGTCATTTTAAAGGCTGGTTGACCTTAAAGTTGCGTTCTGTGCAGTCTTAAACAGATGTTGTTTAACTTCTGTTTAATTGAATTGGAATGTGTTGGCAAGAGTTATCATTTGACCCCTTTGGTTTATATGTGTGTGTATATATACATTATGTATATATACATATATATATCATGTGGGGATATGCTAATTTTGACTACTAAAGCAATTATGAAAGTCTTCATTAACTGTGGTGAAGTATAAAGGCAGCTGTTAGTGTTCTGGTTTACAAGCAAAGTCTGTTCCCAGTCTTTTCTTCACAGTTGGTGTTTTAATGTTGCCCCCAACCACTTCATCTAACTTGTCTTTCCTTCCTCTTTAGTGGAGATAGTTTCTGAAGGAGCCATCCAGGCTACACACTCCTTTCTTCCCTCTCCTGCAACTACTGCTTCTTTCCAGGTGTATTTTGTTGTGCCAGCACAGCCTAACTAAAGCTACAGGGTTCTTCAATATTAAATGGCCTTAAAGATGAAGAACAAAGTTTTAAGTACATTGTTATATATGTAGTTTCATGACACATTATGAATTTTAGAGTGAATCTTAACAGTTTAGACATTAATCCCTTTATCGGTCATCTTCCATCTATTTTAATACTGTATTTTGTTTAATTTTTACAGATAACAACATAATGCATAATGGGAATAATATTCTTCTGTGTAGATTAGGATAAATTTGGCATGTTCAGCCACACAGAAGGTAGCTAAAATTCAGTGTGGGGGGTGAATGTCTACACTTTATTTGGGAGGTGTCGGGGAAAGGAGGGAGGGGAAAGAAAACTTTTGTTCTTCACCTTTTAAAGAAGAATTGCTTTTCCTTGGAAGCTATCTGCACTGTTCAGGCCTTGCCACTCTACCAAAGCAGCAGTGATCTTCTGAGTTGATCTCTACAGTGGCTTCTCTTGATTCTCGCCAGGACTTGGCTGTGGGTGAGGAAAGTCTGCTTCTTCCACCGTTGCTCCTCCTATATTAAGAAAGAAAATGTACCCTCTGTGCCCTGTCCACCCAATTCCCAAGCTCCCCCTCTCCCCTTCACTGCATTAACTTAGTAACAGTGTTTGTTTTCTCAGGCCTGGCACTAATTATGTACTTGGAGGGCAACCCTCCGTGGGTACCGCCCCATGAACTGCTGTAATTCAGGTCACCTTCTCCAGGACTCATCTCTGTACTTTGTCTATTTTCTCATCTTCTTTCTTCAGGGTAAGCAGTGTTTCCTTCATCTGTTCTGATCCATAGTACTGTTTTTGCCTTTTCAATTTGTTAGTGTCCTTCCTAGGTGTGGCCTGTTGTTGGGTGAAAGTTGGAAGCTGTAGAAGCAATTAGTACCAATCTGTGTAATATCGAACTGCTCTGCTCTTACAGTGGCATTTGCAGAATTTTCTCTGGCTAAGCAATGGGAAAGTAGGTAAACCTGCCTGTTTCATGGTCCAAGCAGAGTAACAGCAAATGGGTAAATGCTACAGTGCTCAAATTAGAAGTGGGTAAACTGTGTTTACCCTCAGCTACATTTTGGCAAAGGGCTTGAAAAAGTGCTTGAAAAGTGAGTGGCAGAGAGGAGATGGAGAAAGAAGTAACCACTTTTCATTTAAGAAAAGTTGCTTCAAGTCTTTTGTCTTTCTCTGTATTAATGTTCTCTAAAAGAGCTACCTCCTCTGAATTGTGTTTTGGAAATCGTGATTAGACTTCATGATGGCAGCTTTTCTTGCTGTTTCTACCAGGTTCTTCATCACCATGTTCTTACCAGACTCCTTGCCTCCAGAGTAAAAGAAAGATTGCTGTCTGGGGTTCCCTCGCTGTAGTACTAGCTTCCTTTCTTAGCTGTCATGAAGCACTTCCAATGTGCCCAGCCTGGTCTGTTCTCAGCTAATAGGGATTTTTATGCCTCCTTTCCCTCTGCTGTTTGAAAAGTAATTGGAGGTTTCTTCCTTCTGCTTATGATGAATGAAGAGAGTTGCCAGAGACAGTTGTTCCCTCTCTGCCACTTTTATCCACTTATGACTGTTTCCGTTAATAAAGGGACCCTTGGCCACTTGTGTGTTTCGTTAGGTCACCACACAAATTTATACAGGAGGCTTTTTTATTTTAATATATTTCTAGTTTAATTTTGCTGGTTTTAACCTTGTCTTGTAAGGAATTTTGTTAGAAATTGCAATTTGTTAGCTGACTAGTATATTCAATGGAGGCTTTAATGAAATAAAATATTTAATACTGTGAACTTACAGCAAAATTATGCATGTGCGTGAGCTTGTGTTTGAGCCTGGTCACTACCATATAGGACTTACCGTATTTGTTCAGAATGGGTTTGTGTTTATTTGCAGTTTACAGCTGTTGAGATTATTTTGGGTTATGTTCTTAAACAGTTGTATTGCATGAAATATGCTTGTATTGATTTTAAGTCAATATGGTTGGTAAAATGTATGATTTCATTAGCAACCTTAATTAGATTTTGCAGTTAGGATGGGCAGGAAAACAAACTTGATTACACCAAGCACTTTATAGATGTGAATTCAAAGTGTTATATACAGGCTTGCATTGATATAGTTTTTAACAATTTAGTATATTTAAATATCAGATTTAATTTTCCTGAAAAAGCAACAAGTTATCAAAGAACATTATCAAACGTGTTTTGTCTTGCCTGCAGTACTGCTATTTCACTTGGTAATCCCATGTATTGATTAAGGTGCCTTTTTCAGCTGGAGCCTCCTTTCCTTTTCTGCCAGGAGTACTTTTTCCTCTCATTGTGAATATTATTTTCACGATTTTAATGCTAATCAAGGAAACCTCCGTTTAAAACAAGGCTGGTTTGAAAACACTAATAAGAACTGGACAGTGGCGCAGCCTGCTGAAAGAACTCTTATTCCATGATTGATTTTAAATGCTCAGAAATAAGGACTGGGTGGCCTAGTCTTGCAAGCCCTTCTATTTAATTCAGTGAACGTTATAATGGCTATTGGACTACATGGCTATGTTGGCAGGAGCAGTGCTTGAGTGCACCTTTCCCAGTACTCAATGCTTGGATGGTTCTTGACCATTCACAGAGCTGCATGCAATCTCTTAATTAGAAACAGATGTCCTAAATGAAAAGGATGATTAGAGCAATGTTAATGGTTCAACTGCTAATCGCAAATTTATGGCTGTATTTTGAGCTCAGCAGGATTTTTTTTGTGTGCATAAAGAAAACAAATTTCTAAAGAGTTGGTACACAAGTGATTATACAGGGTGATAAAACAATATAGTATATTGCTTAAAAGATGTCAGTTCCCTCTTGTAACAATTTTTCTGGAAGGTCCCTAAGTAAAGGATTTGTAAAGGATCTTAAGAGGATCTTAAAGGATCTCTCCATGTGCATGCATGTGTGTATGTATCTCACCAAAGTGATTTCAGCTCTTGTATATTTTAATTTCTAAAGGTTTGCCCCCCCACACACACATGCATCTCATGAATTCAGAAGTGTATCATGAAATGTCTTGGTTTTGCTGTTCATCGACTCAATATTTCCGTTCTGTTCTGAAACTTCAGTTTTACTTACTCCCTTAGAAAGTCCTTGTTTCCTCCACTTCCATCTACTATGGGTCTTTCTAAACCTTTTTACTTTCTAGCTCCCATTCATTGGCTTTCTTTAATCCCCTGCTTTGGTCACCCACATCACTCCAGTGAAATTGTTCTCCTTGTAGGCTTTAGTGACCTCCTTCTGGTCAGAAACATTAGCTGCCACTCTGACCTCATGCTATGAGATACTCCTCAGTGCATCTACAGTATAGTTTAAATTTGGTCAGGAATATGTTTTCTGAAGTGTATCTCTCCTTAGCCTTGCTCAGCACACTGGGTCACCTCACTGAGCAGTCTGGGAGCATTCCAGGAGCTAGCGGGCATGCACTCCACAGGAATGACTAGAACTGGTCTGTGGCTAAAATCCTTGAAAGCATATGGAAAGGTGTCAAATCTTCAGTACCAGCTCCTGGTCTACATATCTGTTTCTGTTGGTGCATGCTATTTTCTAATGTAGATGTGGCCTCTGCTGCCTTCACTTCTGTTGCTCACCTGGGCTTTGCTACTCTTTCTGTCACTGCTTCAGTGTCACCTGTTTGGAGACAACTGGACCTGCTCACCCAGGTCTCACCCATCCATGATTTCCCACTGGGCATTTTCTTGTGGTCTAAAACCGTGCCAGAGCTGATGTCCTCACCTGGACTGTTGCAATTTCCTGTGTTGTGTTACTGCCAGGATACTTTCTTTGTGAACTAAGTATCAGTTTATGGTCTTTCCCATTTTGTGTAAAAACTGAATGCCATTCTTCCCTTTTGAAGGACTGCAGACCGTCATCCCAGCTGTCCAGATAACCTCAACACTAGCCAGTTTTTGGCTAGCCACTTGTCACTGAGAACACCATATGACCGTTTTATCTACTCCTGTCTCTGCAGCTGTTCACCCATCGTATCTTAGGTGTGTAATAGTGACATGGCTGAAGTACAAAGGGATCTCTCTTGTTTCAAAAAGTTCTGAGAAATCCACCTCCATTGAAGAGCTTGCTTCTTCAGTGAATGTACTGTGTGTTGCTTCAGATGTACTGAAAGTACTTTCTATTTTTGCTTGATACTGGTTCCTTTAAGCTTGCCCACACTGAAAAATGCCATGTCCCTGAAGTGTTTTCTGTACGGACTAAATGATGTTAAACATTCCAGTGCTTAGAGATCTTTGCGCCAGGAATCATGTCAGCTTAAAGTGTCCTCATCTGTGGTGAGTGTTCATATAACTGTGTTAAGTAAATCTATGCTCATTCACATGTATGTTCAAACAGTGTTTCTAGCAACTTCATTACTTACGTCATTTCTTAAGTTGGATCTATGCTTAAGAACTAACATGTTTCAATATGGTGTAGTGTTGCTTAGACATCTCAATACAACATTCAGGGCTAAAACTGCTCTTGCTGCTGTTATTCTCGGAGACAAACATTTTTGCTATTAGAGCTTCTTTTGTTCAAGAAGCTGGTGAGAGCTCAACAGAGGTGTGGAAGGAGTCCTTATCCTTTCTGAGCCATGTGCATACAGGGTTAGCTACTATTAGCTGCATTTCTGTTTGCCTCTAGTATAAGTAGTACTGCCTGTAGTACCCAAGCTTACAGCAGTGAATCCCAACTTTTTTTCTGTGTGACTCATTTCTGCATACAAACTCTATTTCTGCTGTTTAACTACAGTCTCTTCCATTTGCTAGTGCCATTTTACATCTCTGGTTTGTAAGATTTTTCTGGGGCAGGGCTTCCTCCGCACTCTGATAGGCAAGCAGTGCTGTGTTTATACGGTTGTTGGCAATCTGTGTTCATTGTGCTGCATGCTGCAAAGTATCACTGCATCAAAGCACACAACCTGAAGTTTCTTGGAACATAACCTTTATGTCCAACTCGTGCAATGACTTGTGTGTAGTGTATGACTGCAAAATCTAATTAGAAGGTGAACTGAGGCAGTAACTCTTGAAAGATATTTTGGCTTTTTTAGTCTCTTTTTTTATTCTAGGTTTATGCTTGTGATTATAAATGCGAAATCCATCAACCCCACCCTGATGAAAGGAAACAGATGCAAAAAGCATGCAGTTTTCATTACTTAACTAAACTACTTAAAACAGATGGATTTTTCTTTGGTTTTGCTAATTGCACTTGAAGAGTACTCAAAAAATACTTAACACAGTAAACAAATTAGAGGACAAACAAAAACAGTCACCCATTTCCATGGGTGTTTAGCCCTCTGTTGGGATATGTTTCAAGCTTTTTTTTTTTTTTTTGGCAACATCTGTTCCACCTCCCATTCTCAGCCCACAAGAATGCATGTGCGTGTGTGTAGAAAGAATGTTAAAGGTATGTTAAACCATTTGTTAAGGCTAGTTTTGCAGCAGCCTAAAAGAAATTTGGAAGGCAATGCCAGCTTTTTTTTWAAAAAAAAGGCAAAATCAACAAAAAAACAGATATGTCAGACTTAGATTTTTGGAGGGTGTTTATTGAATACTCATTAGGATTCTTACTTTAAAAGTGAACTCTGAGAAAAAAGGTAATTGTTACAGGAAATGTAAATAATTTTTACAGAACTTCAATAAAAAAAAAAACCCTTCCTGAAGTGTTTTAATGTTTAGCTAATGCAATTTTAAGGAAAAAGGATAAACTTTAAATTACTGAATGTTGACCTATTGCTGACGGCTTGTTATTAACAATTGTTCTCTTCTGGCCATGCTGGTGATAATGTTTGATGGTATGGACCTGAAAATTTTGGAAGACATGATCTGCATAAAGAGAGTACCTAAGGAGAGCTTAGTATTAGAGGCTATCAAAGAGGGATCAGGCATGTGGTGAGGGAAGACCATACAGATATTTGTTGGGAGTTGGTCTGTTGTGAATCTGGCATTATTTCCTGAATGTTTTTGACAGTAGAAAGCTTGGTATTTAGTGTTTCCAGTAGGTTGCTTCATTATGTTCTCAGGATTTTGCTTCTTAAGTTACAGATTTCTTTTTCCCTGTATGGCATCTGGATTTAGTTACTGGACACTGCTTCACCAGTGCAAAGAAGGAAGTAAAGGATTTGGAATAAGGCAAATCTTCTTTTGCTGTAGGAAAATCAAAACATATACTAATTACTGTTTTAACTTTGTCTACTGAGTACGTACGCTGTTTTGTAGGCAGGCTAATTCATAGCTTTGCTGGAATATTTGAGGGGTTTTGTACTTTAAATTACATCTTGAAAGCTTAATTTAAAAAAATCTACAAACTGGTCCAGGCAGGTTGCAGAAAAAATATAGAAGAGGCCAGAGTGACAGACAGAAGCTTTTTCACTGTAGCCTAAAGCTGAACAATGCCTGGGGAAATCTGTAGATTTTAATATAAAAATAAATGCACATAAAGCTTGAGCAGTATTTTATATTGTTTTGCTTTATTTTAGTTTTATTGTTGCACACTTGTATTCTTTTGTTTGATGCCACTCTGTTGAGCTGTCTGTGATATTTAGTTATGCCTTCTGTAGTAAACAAGTGACTTGAAAATATTCATATCAATCTTAATATAACCATAAAAATGTTTTCTTTGTCTTTTCTCACAAAAATAGATAATATACCTGAGAGAATCCCCAGAAGATGTGTACAGGCTTTTATTGGCTGGAAACATTTCATATCTTCCCTTCAGGTAAATATAAAGATATTAGAACTTTCTGTAGCTTGATTTTTGAGGAATAGTGTAGCATTTAACAGTCCTGAGTTTGGGKTTTTTTGCTAAAGTTTTAACACATGACACATTCACTGCCTGAGCTTTGAGTACAGACCACTGAACGGGGTGTTGGCAGCTAGTACTGAAGTGTCCTGGCAGACACGGAGGAGCTGAAGAAGCTACACTGCTTAGTATGTGCTCTTGTTGAGCTTTTTAATTTGCATTGTTTCTTGCTTGGCAGCCTGTTTTTGTGCCAGTAGGTAATGGTTAAATATATCAAAATATCTGCCAGTCATCACAAATGGCTTGTAACGCTTTTGATATTCCATTTTTCCCCACTTGCTGAATGCATGAAGCAATCTAAAATACTATTTTGTGCAAAAAGAGTGCTAGCTAACCTCATATGATTTAGTGCAACTTTAAAGCATTTCTTTTTACCAACAAGGAAAAGTGTACAACCATTACTTCATGGTTGCTCGACCCTGAGGGAATGTAATCATAGCTGTTGCAGACCACAGACTTCTCATTATGGTATCTACTATGCTGTTTTATGTAGCAAATATGGTTGATCCATCCTGCAGAGGAACAGCTTTTTAACAAGAGTTTCTAAAAGTTGGACCAAACTAGCATTTCATTGGCTGCCACAATATGCAGGAAAGGAATGGCCAAAAAGCTTTTCAGAAGGCAAGTTGCCCGTCCATGTATGTTGTTATGGGGTGATTAATTCAGCCCTTGCTTGTTTATGTTTTCCAGCTGCCTTGCCAAGAGCTGAGCTTTTGGTGTTTTGAATTTCCTTCTTCTACCCCCACTCCCCCACAGTGCCAGTGTGTAGAAGCATCTCTCTTTGTTTGCACACTTTCATCGTCCAATTTTTCTCTCTCTCTTTTTAATTCCATTTTTTATATTCACAGAAGAACATATATGCTCCTTAATGAGACCTGTAAATTTTGTTTCCAAAGATTGTATAGGAGGGGGAAGTAGTAGCTTTTAGCTCTCTTTGTAAACCCTGCCTGAAATCTCAGACCATCATCACTTCAGGGACATACTGAAAGAAATGCAAAGATATGTTATATAATAGGAATTACTGAGAGCTGACTTTTGAAGACAGCATAGATATGTCCAGCCTCTAGGATAAAGAATACAGTATGAAATCCCTGCCCAAGTGTCTAGGAACTTTACCATTTTCTTGAATCTACTAGTGCACTTAAATCTTGCACACAGGAAGAAATTCCTCTGTGCAAAAGAGGAAATCTGATTAAAAGAATGGTGAACTGAGTTGCTGTTCTGGACCCTGCTCCTTTCAGGTCATATTCATCTCTGCTAAAAGCAATACCTTCTCATAGAATAATAAAGGGTTAATTGGGTAGTTGCTACTTCTGGTCATTATAAACAGGAAATTTTTTATTAGCAGGAAATCTATTATTTCCTTCTGCTGCTGATTTTTTCCACTTCACTCTGATTCATTAGGGAGGAGAAGGATACAAAGAAAGTGTAGAAGTAGCCATTCAGGTACTTCAGAAGTACATCCTTGTGTTAGTTTAAATTTGAACATAATAGTATAATTTTTTTTAATTATTTTTTACTTTACATCACATTAATGACTCTGTGTTCGCACATGAGAGCTGTTTAGTCTTAGAACTACGTGTTCAGCCAAAACATAATATTCTTGGATGTAGAGTGACAGTTTATTTTGTTTCTTTTTTTTTTTTTTTTAACTTGGCTATAGTATTCCCGTAGAAAGCTTATTCTACAGTGCTTATGGAATCCACTAATGATCAGGTACTACAAATATGCTATTCTAGAATCAAGAGGATTTAAAAAATAGTAGTTGAAAGCTTTAATAAAAAAAATTTCTCATGCTTAAACATTTACTATTTTATGCATCTCAAAGAAAGTCTTTTAATGTAGCTACACAAATGTGCGTCTTGACAGATGTATCTAAAATGTATGTGCACAGCAACTTTTTTATTTTAAATGGAGTCTGAGGAAAAATCTTGCAGTATATTACAGTTTGAAGGATGAAAACTTATTTTGAGAGTGTGCTTCAAAGGAAAATGTTTTAAGAGTGTATGTCAGAACATGATATTCATTTTGGCATTAGCTTTTGCCATGAGGAGTTTTTGTGATTTTTTTTTTTCAAATATGCCTGTCCTTTTTAACATTAAAAGTTGAACATATTAGTTTTACTGAAAAGTGTAATTGGAGTAATTTTAGTTTTGGATCATCAGTTAGCATAATCTATATTATGTTTTGTTATTATCACCTGCAAGATGGGAAATAATCACTCAATGTAATTATTTTGCTGTAATAGTAATTATCTTGAAGTAATCATCTTTTAAAGTTGTTTTTTGAGAAATAATTTTAATTGCTTTGACTTGGATTCAAATGGGAACAATTTTGGTCATGAAAACACGTGTGTTACAGGGATGCTTCATTTGGTACTTGCAGTTTTCATCTAACATTGCTGGATTGTTTTCATGCAATAAACAAGGTCAGTAAAACAATATTTTTCTTACAGTAAAAGGTCAGCTAAATATGGTCCTGCAAAAAAAGGTGGCTTAGGAAGCTAGGAGCCAGTTAAAGCAGTTCAGTAGCAGATTTCTGATTGTTGCCTAGCTTATATATTATGCATTGTAACAAAACCAGATAAGGCATTTGTAGAAGTTGGCTGATATATAATCAACTAGAGAAGTTTTTAAATAAGGAATTTTGATTTTTGTTTAGGTAATCTTTTCAAGACAGTCATTTGCACTTCTAAACACTAGGTGTTGCCTGACAGATTTATCAAATGGCCCTTTGGTGTTGCATTTTTAGGCTGAATATTCCCTTTGAAAGAAGTTGTGCATAGCTTAGTGATGTCTTTTAGGCATTTGCAGCATGTGCTAATGACTTCAAGTTTTCCTTTAGTGATACAAATAGAACAAATGGTAGTAGGCAGGTGCTTTTTTGCTTTTTTTTTTTTTTTTTTTTTATCTAGAAATCATCATCATCTGGTGTCTTATTGCAACACAGTGGTGAGTAATGTGGCATTTAAGGACAGGGGAATTTTCTGTACCTTCTTCATGCTTTTTAGTCTGTACAAGCAGTAAAATAGGGAATTCTGTAGCTCTCCACCCTGCTACTGCCTTTTTTATTATGGGTGTCTCTGCCAAATACTGGTGTTGCTACTGATTAAGCCAGCCTCCTGCAGATTTGTGATTTGCAGGTTTTTTGGATGTTCCAACACTGGCTGCTCTTCTGCCAGGAGTGGTGAATTGCTATTCTTGTCAGTGCCGCTGAGCAGCAAGGAAAACCCCAGAAGGTTGTGCCGTGAAAGAGGCGATTAGAATGTGGTATTTAAAATATCTGGGGATATGGGATTGTTTGTGTTTGTGCTTCCTAACTTAACAAATGGGTAAACAGCCAGTTACCCAAATATTTAATACAGTATAAAAATGTAAACATAATGCCTGTGGATAATTACTGAGCATTAGGGACTGGGCTAAAGTCTGCTTAGGACCGTAGACAGACTCCATCTGCAGCCAATTTAAAATCAATGAAGATATTAGAATTGTAATGACAGAGAATAGTGTTCATGCACCAAAAATATTTTTAATCCTTGAAAGCAGAGTTTAGAATATACTCCTAATTTAAATAGGGTTTTTTTGCCAAATATTTTTCTCTTTGGCACTCCGTACTGCTAACAGGAGTAAAAAGTGAATATTTATGTAATCTAGAATTTTCTAATGATAAAGTGAAAACAGAAAAAGAGTGGGCTTTCTTGTTTACCATCACTTATATTAAAATTCACAAATCTGTTTTGAACCAAGACTGAGTTGATTCTTATTTTTGCAGATAAATAGAAAAATCTCTCTGAAACAGTAGAACAGGTATTAGGGTTTTCAGTAACCTAAAAGGGGTGATGAACTGTCCTCATTGAGAGAATGTTATCTTTGTTTAAAAACTGTATTCTGAATTTTAGGCTTTGCGGTATGGTTTCCTGGATTTCAATGTGTTTGATGTAAATGAATATGAGCATTATGAGGTAAGTGTTCAGTATCAATCTTCTGGTTTGTTTGCAGTTATTAATGTGAAAATGGCTGTTTTATCATTTGTGCTGTTTCTTTTGTAGTGTAAGGTTCCATTTGTGTTCTGCTTTGTCTCCTTAAGCTTCAATTGTTAAATAAAATGTGTGGTCAGGGAGAGTAAAATTCAGATTTAAGCACTGTCAAGCTCAAAAGTGGGGGGGAAAAGGTGTATGTTGCAGAAACTAAAAGGGAAATCACATTTTTTCATGTTTTTATTAAATCCCTGGAAAATGAGGGGAAAAGGGAATTTGTTCCTTGGCCACCTTTTAGCGGTTATGCATATTCCTGAGCAATTTTGATACGAAACTTGAGGACATACAAGTCTGTGTGAAATTGGCTTTTGGAAAGCAATTAAAGTATATATCTATGAACAGCTGACAAAGGTCTGATACTCTTTGAGGTAAAGAGTAAAACAGGGCTGGGAAAGTCCGAGTCTATAAAATTCACTCTGGGGCATGGGAAACTAATGTGAAGGTAAAGGGCTACAGCACTTCCCTATATATATTCTCACAAAGGCAAAGCAGTCATTTATCTATGAAAAGCAAATTAGGTGTTTTTAGAATCTAAAAAATTACTTAGTGGACAGAGGTAATGCCAAGGCAATAATTTATAAACCTATAAAAAGTTTAAAAAATTGAAGTTGCCCTTAATCTGAAGGGTATCAGTTGCATTACTTTAAGACTATAATTTAGAAAGAGGAGAATACAGGCAAGAAGAGTGAGGCTGAGAGCATCTGACATTCTCCTGATGAAACAAAAAGCAGACTACTAACATGCTTCCTTTGGCAAAAATTGTACATCACTTCTATCTAGCATGTAGTGTGAAACAATAAGGAAAAGCCTGAAAATACAGGGTTAATGATAAACCAAGCATTTTCTCTTGACAGAGAGCAGAAAATGGAGATTTTAACTGGATAATACCAAACAAATTCATTGCCTTCAGTGGACCTCATTCAAGAAGTAAAATTGAAAATGGTATGCTTAAAAAAGGAGGTGGGGGACACAAGCCCACTGCTTTTAGTTGATTTTTACCAGTAAGAACAAGCTTTAAAAATTGTTCCTCAAACAGTGTGTTTTTTCCTTGGCTCTTTTTCTTTTATAAAAATCCTGATATTAAAATTTTAATGCTTGGTTTAATTGTATCTGAACTAGGTGATTATGTTAAAATTCCATTTTCGGTTAGTCAATTTCTTTATGTTGAACATGAGTTTTATTTTGAAAGTGTTTTCATCTGTTGATTTTGGGTCTTCACATATTTCTGCAGTTTGAAGCTTATCCTATTTTTCTTCTTTTTCCAATAGGCTATCCCCACCATGCTCCAGAGGCTTATTTCCCGTACTTCAAGAAACATAAGGTCACCACTATAATACGCCTCAACAAAAAACTATATGATGCCAAACGATTTACGGATGCTGGATTTGAGCATTATGATCTCTTCTTTGCTGATGGAAGCACACCTAGTGATACTATAGTTAAAACATTTCTAAATATTTGTGAAAGTGCTGAAGGTGTTATAGCCGTTCATTGCAAAGGTATAGTGTACAAACTCTTTATATTACAGGTGATCCTTATAGTTACAGTTCCTGAGATGTTTTGCACTATAATTCCATTATTTCCAGTTATTAACAACTCTGCCAAGCTGCAGCTTTTTCAAACAAATTCTTTACATGCTTTTGTTCTGCATTTCTTTTTTTTACTGCTTTAAGTTCCAGCAAAATCTTTTCAGCAATTTCCAAGAATGAGGTTGTGGGAAATGAGCTTGCCAACATTAATAGTTCAAACAGGGACTTGAAGTAGTGGCAAGGTTTGCAGTAGGTCTTTCAGAAAAACAGTCAAATATACCAAACTATAAACTTTTGAAAATACCAGTGGAGCTTTTTGAGAAGAGTCTTCATAAAGTATTGGAGTGTTCCTCCAGAACAGCAGAAATCTTTAGCCCTCAGAAACCGTTTTTACTAGCTGCATTGGGCATGCTCTGAATATCTGTTCCATATATGGAAAGTTCAGAGTTAGACTGCCAGACTGGGTTTCCATCATAGCAGAAATGATGTTTTCCTCCTCTCATTCCTTGACCAGGATTGGAAGCCAAGATAAAACTTCCCTTTTTGGGTTTATACAAACCTCATTACTGAGCAGCATTTTAAAACTTCTAGTCAAGGCCAGAAATTTATGATTTCTGCCTATTTTATTTCAGAGTTTGCTTCAAATCGTTTCTCATTGAGTCAACAATAGAATTGTTTGTGCTGTTGCAAGACTCGGGTATCCTTCATTTGGCTTCATTGCATTTCAGTATTAATATATTAGATGTGAGCCTAGTGGTACTGTTTGTGATCAGTAATCTGCACATATTATTTTAGAGCCAGGAACAAGTCATTCAAACCATAATTTTAACACTCTTCTACAAATAGCTTTGTAATCTGCTCTTCTAGAACAACTTTCTACAGGTATTCTTTACTCCTTTCAGTTTAGGTGGCAGAGGAGCTTATGCGTCTAAATGTCTCATTTAGGCCCTTTTGTCCGATAGAGGGACCAAAATAGCTCTGCTGTTGCCTTTTAAATGTTTCATGTTTTTATTTTAAAAAAAGAGTAAATCCATATAAACAAACCTATCTTTAAAAGAATACAACATTAAAATGTCAAGCATTCAAAATGGAAAATACTAGAAATAGTTGCCTGTGAAATGTGAATAAAGGTCCCATTCCACACCATCTTTAACTGTCTGTCACACCCCATTTGTTTTCCATGAGCTCTGCCTCAGTAGGGTGGGTACCTGATGTAGTAGTTTCCTTCACTGTGATTGAAGGAGAAAAGCTTTTCCTAAAGCATTTGCCTGGGACATGCGAAGACTGAATTTTTGTCCCTGAATCTGCCACTCACTGGCTGCATGTTTAACAAGATTCCACTTGCATGAAGTGAAAGAATTGATTAAAACTACTGCTTGACTGTTGGGAAGCAAGTGAATACTCTTTTTTTCCACTGAGGTGTGAAATTTGGGCATATTGGTTAATTGATAGCACTTGAATGTTGGGTAGCAGTGGTGCAAGTTCTTTGTTTTCATTCAGGTTAACATGTTCTCTGATCTTTAGCATGATTAACATGTCTAGACTACGTTATGATCCTCTGCCTGATGCTACCTCTTCAGAAAGCAGAGAATGCTGCCACCTATTCTTTAAGTTGGGCAATGCATGGAAAGTGCTGTGCAGTTGTCTTGGTTATTGGACCGTACTGAAGATTCAACACTGGTGTTTATCAGTCAATTCTTAAGAGAGATCTGGTGATGTGTAGCTTGTCATTTACAACAAATGATCAAGGAGAGGAGCACTTGAGCTTGGAGTGATCTTCCTTTCTTTTTCATGTTTGCCAGTGTAAATGGAACTGTTTCGGGTGCTCTTTCAAAGAAGGTTTCACAGTTTGGAGTACTCTTTGCCTGTCTTGGCTAGTGCCCAGACTTCTTTATTGCAAAATTTAGCTCTTCCCTGAGAAGTAAAAACAGAGATTGTTTAGAGGAGGGATTGGAAGAGCAACTGTTGTTAGTACAGTTTGAGTA
This sequence comes from Apteryx rowi, assembly GCF_003343035.1. Classification (NCBI taxonomy): domain Eukaryota; kingdom Metazoa; phylum Chordata; class Aves; order Apterygiformes; family Apterygidae; genus Apteryx; species Apteryx rowi. Next base: position 2,408,465 of record NW_020451060.1, on the reverse strand, counting down.
ATTTACGATTAAAGTGCTTTGAGAATATTGGGAAGAGACAGCTGTTTGATACTATGCATAAAAAGATTCTCATAAAAAAGACTCATATATATGTATCTGTGTGTGTATACATATACATATATTTATATATGCTGGCTTATATATGCTCGCTCAAAAAACGTGAGCAATATGTTAGTAACCCTGTAAATGGCGGGGGGGAAAATCAAAAGGTAAGTTATGCTTACCCAGTTTGACCAGTAACAGGTTTAATAAGCTAGGAAGTCCAAGTAACAATGTCTGTAGCTACAGTAGGTTCCAGATAAAAATGGATATATAAAAGAAGCCATTCTTTTGTCTTATACAGCTGGTCTTGGGCGAACTGGCACACTTGTAGCCTGTTATATTATGAAGCATTACCGGATGACAGCTGCTGAAACTATTGCCTGGATTAGAATAAATAGACCTGGTTCAGTGATTGGACTACAGCAACATTTCCTGATGGAGTAAGTAGATTGTCTAGAATAAATAATTTTGAAAATAGATCTAAATGTCTTTTTCGTCTTTTATTGCACTCTTTATCATCCTTGGTTTTAATTTGTTACTTTGTTTGCTTTTTTTTTTCCATATCATCATAGGAAACAGGCAGAACTTTGGACCGAGGGAGATATTTTCCGTGCAAAGTTGAAGGAAAACCATAACATTGCTGTAACAAAAATCCTGTCAGGAGTAGATGATATTTCAATTAATGATGCAAAAAATAGGAGAGCCAGCCGAAAGGACATTGAACTGGTAACTGTCTGAACATAGTGCTGTTGTAAGAGTTGTTACTGCTGTTGAGGATCTCTTAGTTTCTGAACAAACCTGTGGTTACAATATGTTACTGGATTCTTCTTGTATGTTCCCATTCTGTACCAAGAGATTTGGGGACAAAAAAAGTATGGTTAGCAAGTATGAAAGATGAAATGCAGTACACACATAAAGTAAGAGCATCCTCGTTGTGCTTTAGTCTTGTAATTCAGTTGATATTAGAACAGGCGGGGACTCAAGACCTGCCGTCAGAAATGCTTTGATTGAATTTTGGATTCTCTTTATTACATTACCATGTGTGCTTTTGGGGAAGGGATGAAGAGCTTTTCGCTCTTTTTAGTTTCTAAGTAATTGCAGGTTCTGTAATACTTTTTTATGCTGGCTTTTAAAACACTGGTAGTGCTGTTTTCAAAAAGCAAATGGAGGAGGAGAGAAATGCCATAGTTGAGTGAAGATTGTGCTGTACCTAGCAAAGGTTTGGGATGTGTTTCCACTATTTTAAAGGTAGATGATATTCCAATGCATGTAATTCATGACATCGCTTAATAGTTTAAGCTTTAAAAGCAGCAGCTAACGGGAAATGAAATTATATGTATGCAGGTGAAATGCTTTCATTTTATGATGGCAAACTTTCCTCCTGTTGAGATAATTCTGATTTTAAGATTTAAAATAAGGTTAACTCTTTAAGTATATATTTTAATTGTTGGGTTTGGGGTGGGGTGATTGTTTGTTTTTTAACTTTATCCAGTACAGTGATGAAGATGAAACAAACTGTGTAACACAAGGTGATAAACTTCGTGCTCTGAAAAGTAGAAGGCAGGCAAAAGCTACAAACACATCTCCGCTAACGTAAGTCAGTTTCTGCATGTATAAATGCCAGAAATATTTTTACCCTTTTCCTGTGGACTTCTTTTAATCCCTACAAGTTTGTTGGCAAGGCATTTTTCACTCATTTAAAATCAGCATGAGATTCACTGCTTCTCTGAAGGCTTGATGAGTGTTTAGGAGGCAGGAGAGTTTGGTTAAAGAACTGTATTACTCAACTGCTAGTTTTCTGTTTTGTTTTTTGATTCCACTGCTCTGTGCTGTACAAGTTCCCACAGTATTTCTGAATGGTGTAGATTTAGTTTAATTACAAACATTCCCTTGTCCTTCCTATGGTAGTATAAAAATGGAAGAATATCAGTCTGTATGGTAGTGTTTGACTGGCTGGAATAAGTTATGTACTTGTTTTTGAAGTAAGGTCAGCTACTTCAGAAGAATTGAAAGAAAATCTTTAGCTTTGTTTGATTTCCTCTTCTTTGGAGAAGAATCTTCCCTAAATCCTGTGGGCTTTAGGAGAATGACTGGTAGATCTGGAAGGCAGGGAATAGCAGTATTTCACTAAATAAATTCAAAAGGAGTGCAGTTCTATCAGGGAGCTTGGTATGCCGGTCTCTTTCTTTGTTGGGTAAGTAATGCAACACCACCTGTAAAAGAAAGTTCATAGTCACCTTCACATCTGTTGTAGCTTGCAGCAACTGCAGGTAGAATAATTTTCTGGCTGGCCTTACATACGCTACAAGAGAATACAAGACTTGCAAGATATATCTGGGATTTCTTTTGATTGCTGGGTAATGAATGACTCCCGCTGTCAGATTTTAGCAAGTAACACAACTCCAGAATTACAGACCAAAGGCAACCTGGGTTTTATTAAGCTGTCTTTCTATAGTGGATGAGGCTCCAAAGCTCATAGCTAGCTGCTGGCCTTTTTTATTTTATTTTATTTTTAGACCAAACCTTTCTTTTACTGAGTATTACATTGCAGTAGCTATGCTTACAACAGGGGGAAAAAAAACCCACCACCACCAGCAACAAAAGACAGATTCTACAGAAGACATACAGCATTGCCTGACCTTTAGAAAAGCAAGAGGTATGTAGTACATATACACTGAAGGTGCAGGGATATGGGGTGCAGGGATATGGAGCAATGTATGAAGGTTTCTAAAGACATATGAATTCTGTGTTTGTTTTTAAAAGTCTTTTTTGTTCATTCTCATCATTTACACAGGCAGTTGTATGACAAAGAACATATTTGGACCAAAGCCCATATTGAACTGAAATAAACAAAATACACCACCTTAGTTCCTTCCAACAGTACAGTGAAAAGCAGCCAACTTGCACATAGCCTTAGTTTCTACTTCAAAATTCTTTTTCCTAAATGGTACTTTAAGTCACTTAATGCAGTTTGTGAACGACTTAATTTACTGTATGTTCCTCAGAAAAATACTGACTGTAAGATACGGTCTATTCATAGCCATTGTGTTAATATGCAGAAAGTCTATCAACTGTTAAAATTCATGAAACATTCTGCATCACTGCTTTAATTAAAGCAACTAGCTAGTTTGTATTTCTGTAGAATTAAAATAAATAAACTAGAGCTTATAGTAGTCTTCCAGAGTATGCATTGTGTCTAGAAGAAAAATTCTCTGGATTATATTTTCACGGGGAGTTTAAACTGCCCTCCTCTTCTTCTCCCAAAATATTTGTGTAGTTCGCAGCTTGTACTGAAATAATTTGGTGAAAAATGTATAACTTTTCACACTCTTTGAGTTATTATTCCTAAAACAAAATACCACTAGATATATTAGCTGCCTTACTTGAGTTAGGAATCTTCCCTACCTGAATAGCTGTCAGTCTCTTTTCCTTTTAGTTCAGACTCTTTAAAAAAAAAAAAAAAAAAAAAGGACTCATGCTGTGAAAATTATGAATTTTATCTAGTGAAACAGAAAAACAGAAACAGATTTCTAAGCTGGTGAGAGCTAGAGGCATTACTCTGTTTAAGTCACAAGGGATTTGTGTTAAACATTTGTTAATGTTTACTGAAGTTGGCTGTATAAATTCTCTGTCTTGATGAATGGATGCTTTCTATATATATGTTCTAATTAGCAATATGCTGCACCTTTGGCAAAGGGATTACTGAATTATTTTTTGCTATTTTGAATACAGGAAGGTAATATAGCCTCGCCATCTGGAAGTTTTGCATAAATTGTTTGTTTGTTCTTAGAAAAACCAATCTGGCTCTGATTTAATGTTTTAGTATTAAAACACAAGATAGTGAAGTAGAATCTGTGAACACAGGCTGATCAAACTGCATTCTTAAATACGAGATGGCAACAAGTGGTCAGAGATACGCTGCTCTAGAGTGCATTTATTTTCGAAGGAGCGGTATAGACTTACTTTAGAAGACTTCAGTGAGGATGTCAGAAAAGTTGCTTTATGTTGATTCCAGTAACACACAGATAGAATATTTGACAAGTTGTGGTTGCATGGACCTGTTACAGCCACAGGAAATGAGAAAATGCTTGGCAAAGATTATAGAGCAATACGCTTTTAAAGAACTTAAAACAAGCTAAAATGCACCAGTAGCTTTTGCTTTTGAATTTTTGTTCATCTTTTCCTCCCCCTCCAACCCCTTTTTTAGATGGCTCCTAGCTATGCTGGTGTCTACACTGTGTAGCATTGTCATCTGGTGGATTGTATGTGGCTCCCTTCTTCCCAGCCTGCTATTCTGTCTAGATGGTTTAAGAACATAGTAACCATCAGGACCCCCTGAGAGAGAGCCACTGTGTAAGTGTCCCATTCCATTTCTCTACAATAGCTCACGCTTTCTGTCTAGTATGTCTCATAAATGCATGCTGTCATATCATGTTTCTGACCGGCTTTGTTGCAAGAGTAAATTTCACTCTCTCGCACTTTTGGCTTTTTGTATATATGATTTGGAATAACAGTGATTTTTATGGCTGGCTTGCAATACAAAAGGTGCAGAGCATTTATAATTAGGATACTTCATAATTTTGAAGCCTTTCTTTTCTGTTTGCTCTTGCAAATAATCAGTTATATTTGTAAAAAGGAAAGAATAGTGTTTTAAAATTGATCTTGTCCTTGCATATTGCAAATGAAGAAGTTAAATCCAGTCTTACTTCAAAATTCATTAACTTGCAAAGGTGCTTAGTTTCCAAAAGGATGGTTTTACCCATGTGATAAACCAGGAATTAGAACTTCTCAGAAATGTCAGTAGGTCTTTGGTTTTTGCTAAGATATTATATTATTATGCCATAAGAGGCATTAAAGCATGACAAATGTGTTTTTTGGTTTGGGTTTTTTTTTCCCTATCGTAATGGAAGACAATGCAGGTTGGTCAAAGCACACATAATACTTCTTCACCTAGGCAATCTGGCTTCATCTTCTTTTGTTCTTAATTGTTTTTCATAGGGTTTATGAGATTAGTTTAATCCCTTCTTTCTTTTACTTAGATTCAGGAGCTGATTAAATCATTACAAACGTATTAGTTCCTTGAGTACCATTTCCACTTTTTCTTCCCCCTTGCTTTTGGCAGTGGCTGCACAGATTGCTGTGCCTAGCCTCCACTTAAGAAGTGTTATGTTTTCATCAAATGGTGACTTTCATCTTTTGGCCAAATAAAACTTCAGCAGTACACAAAACTGCCTGGCAAACCAAACTCTCCTTTCTCTTTCTCTTTGCTGCCCTACCTCTGTGGTGTTTTAGGGTTTTTTGTTTGTTTGTTTTCTCTTTCTTCTAGATTGCTAACAAGCAAAATGATTACTGTGGGAGCATGCTTGAAATGTCAGTGCTCTCAGATGGAAAAAGAAATTGGTCAGAAAGTGTTTTACATCAGAGTGATAAGTAAGAAAAGGCCTTCTCCCTGCTAGAACTTTAAAGCTAAGAATTCCTGTCTTTCTCTTCGGCCTTGCAACTTTTTATTGTCCACACCTCTAAAAAGTATAGAACTATTCCTCTAAAGTAAATGATGTAATAACCAAAAATGAGAATTGGGGAACTTGTGGGCAATTTAATTATCCTGTTAACTTTAGCTGAGATCATCTAGTTCTTTTGGGGGTTTCTTCGTTTGTTTGTTTGTTTTTGTTTTGTGTTTTTTTAGGAAAAAAGAAAGACTTAAAGATCGGTTGGGTTCTTTTCTCATAGGTACCTAGCTTTTTGACAAAGAACATATTTAGACAAGAGGCTTGTTTCCCAAGTTTCACACTGAATTTAGCAGTAGCTTTTGTCTCAATATATTATAGAATTCAAACATCAGATTTCTAAATACAGACTAAAGAACAAAACTTAAAACACTGTTCAAAAAATGAAACAATCTTTCCTTTCCAAAAATCAGTTTGTTTTCCTGAACTGTAAGATGAATTTCACTGAACTGTCTTCCTTCCTTTCAACATTTCTGTGTTCTATCTAAAAACTCCCTTGGTAGAAGGAAAGAAAAAAAGACTGTTTGGTGTTGCTAAATTCATCGTAATATAAGCAATTGGGATACTGGTGCTGCCGCCTTATATCCAGGACTGATTATCATACAGTGTAAAAACTTTTTATATGCATTTATTTCCCTCCAGAGCATATTATCTTGTTGGCTTTCCAGGTTTTTAGTGTTTGTGGGTTTTGTCTTGGGTTGTGGTGTTAGGATTTTTGTGTCACGTCCCTCTTATTCACCCCCACCCCTCCCCGAGTTAATTGATGAAACAAACTTGTGAAACTGTTTAGTAGTTCCTCTGACCTGAACACTGTTCCAGTTAAGCAGGTTTTGATGTGTTTGAAGACCAGTATATTGGATTGAATAAGAAAGGAGTGTATGAATCAGTATGGTGTCTGGGGAATGCGTTAGGTTCAGAACTACTAAGTGATGCTTCTATTACAGATTAACTGGAAATGAAAAATTCTTGGGATACTGGATTACCTATTTTAGTAGTGTACATATTATGGTATCTTGTAGCATGCATTCAGGAGATTTTCTGCATTTTTTTGTTTGTTTTTTGTTTGTTTTAATCATATCTCATTAAGATAGGGTATCCAATATGCAGAAAGGTTTTCTTTCTACTGGCATTTCTGGTTGTTCAGTTGAACAACATGACATGTTATTTTACTTGCACAATTACAAAGCAGTAAGGTACGTGTCCTAAGGATCTCATCCTTCTCTAATATAATGTGGGATTTGGAGAATGATAAGATTTTAGGAAAATTTCCTCTACTGTGGCCTCATCTTATGTTCATCACAGAACCTAGCCACTGCTATAAAGTGAGGCTACTAGTCTAATTGTGTGTTAGATGAAAATTCCATATATTAAGCCTTGTTTCTTCGCTTAATTTACCTTATAAATGTGTGGAATAACATTCTTTAAAGGCTCTGGTGGCACTGTAGCTGCTCCTAAGCTAACATTGTTAGGCCAGAGGGCAGCTCTGGGTGTTTAGTTGTGATGCTGCATCAGACACAGGTATAAATGGGAACTTGTCTGTCTTCCCTGAGGTGCTACAAGCCTTGCAAGGATGGAATTTTAGTATGATTTAAACGTCCCTATTTGATCATTCAGCAAAGTGGTCATGTTTTGTTAACAGGGATTTCAGTTAGTCTTTACTCTTGGGGTAGCTGTGTGGTGTTTTATATCACTTACAAGTAAAAATGCCAGGACAACTAAAGAGCAAGTGACATTAAAGGTTCTGCCGTGCTCAAAGCTGACTCTTAGCTGACCTGTAAACCAGCTCCTTCTCTCCCTACACTTTGGTTAATACAGCAGTGCTAAGAGGAGGATGTTGTGGCTGGAACAGTGGAATTGTATATGGTGACTGTTTTTATTAGTCACCTTCCCATTTAGAACTTTTTTTAATTTCTTCATTTGCTCTGAACACAAAATAAAACGACCTTTATTTGAATCTCTGTATTATGTCAACAAGTGTTTTTGCAAGAGGATATCAAACACTCTGTAATATTTTAGTTCATATTAGATGGCTATGGGGGATTAAGCCCTGTGAACTTGACATCCTTTCTGCACTTCTAGTGTATGGGAAGAATGCACACCTGTAAGAGAAACGATTAGATCAAGCTCCAATAATATTTGCTTTGTTTTTTATATAKATATATATATATATATATATATATAAAATTTAGTATATAATTTTATATATACATTTAGTTTTCGAAATCAATTTTATATATTTAAATTTATATATAAATATTCACTAAATTTTTATTTATTTTTTAAAACATGTAACCTTGGAAAGTGTAAAAGCCAAGAAGAATCAAGACTTTATGAAGACAAATTATTTTGATTTGGATCTGGTGTTTGCTATGTTTGAAAATGCTGCTGATTTCCAGGACAAATATGTAGCTTAATTTCTGTATATTTCTCCATGTAGTGAGTGTAAAATAGAAGGATTGTAAAGTGTGACAAATTTCCTGTACCTTGCCTTATTGAGTCAGATATTGCAAAAATTCTACAGCTTTCTCTGTAGTGAAGCAGTATTAGAGGAATGGGAGTCACAAGAAAAGAGATTGCTTGTGCCTCTTAGCACATATTTAGTGTTAAATTTAAGGAGAAAATATGTTTCTTCCATATTTCTGTTTCCACAAGCAGTAATAAACCAGCATGTGACATGATTTGGTTATATGCATATTTCAATGACTAAATATGACAGGGTTAGCAGGCTTTGTATCCTTACATTCAGTCCTCAAAGTTGCTGGTGGCACAGATAAAAGATACAACACCAGGCTCTTTCGCTGTTGGTATTATTTCCAAAGCTTAATTCAAAATGCAAGAGCCCGGAATCTGTTCATGTTGTATGACAATCATGCCAGTGAAAAGTGAATTGTTAATATTAAAACTTGTTAGAATTGCTTCATAACAGCAATAGAAGATATAAAGTGAACTTCAATGTTTTCAACTATTTTGCTGGTTACCATAGATTTTTGTTAGAAGAACCTATGTTGTCTATTGAAGCATTCTACAATTTTGAAGGTATCTGTTATTTGGTTTTCAGCTTCACAAATAGCTGACTAAGTTAAATACGTTTATGTTCCTCCAATTTTGTCTGTGTTGTGTTTACAGTAAAACTAACCTTGCCTTATAGTAGTCCTTGCAACAGCAGTCTTATATGATCTTGGAGGAAGAGAAGATTGTTTAGTTTGGACTTCTTACAGATTAAGTTGCAAGATTTTGCAAGTCTGAAATATTAAGAGATTTGTTCAAATAGAAGTTTAAAATACTTCAGCTTTGTGGTTCTGTAGTCACCTGTTTCCTGAACAATCTAAAAGTAGGTGGTAAGCAAGGTTACTGATCAGCTTTACTGATGCAGAATGGAGGAATACAGTACAGAATGGATTTTAAATGAAATTGTGTTACATCAGACACATTTGAGGATTCTTTCTGTCACTAGTTCTAGTATCAGACCCATATAAAACAGTGATAGCTTAGGGTTTTTTGTTTTGGGGGATTTTTTTGATTCTGCTTTCAGTAATTGCCTTTTGAAAGGGGAATCTGTTTTGAAAATACTGACTTTCTTTTTTCCTCCTTGTATGCCAGTCCACCTCCTTGCTCTGAAATTCCACATTATGTTCATATCTAGAATTCTTTGAAAACAGTCTTTTTCAGAGTATTGAGCAACCAAACTAAAGTTCATATAACTTAATGAAGGCTTTGATTTTCAATCTAATACAATCTGCTGACACAGATGGACTCAGTGAAGCTGCTGAAAATTAGAGTGCTAATAACTCTGCATGAGGAAAAAGAATGAATTTCTAAATTACATGAATGTCTTAAATGATGAATATGTTTATAGTTAGAAGCTTACACAGATAGAATGACTAGAGAATAGACCTATAAGATGTTGCAGTAAATAGATATCTGTGGACACCATTGACCTGTCATCACTTTTATCTCCTTAGTTTGATAATTTTACTACAAGTATATAAGAATACAAAAGATGTTATCTCCATACAAATCAGTTGGCTAGTGGCTAAAAACATTGATTTATTTGCATTTCACAATCTCTAGTTCTTTCATTAGTCATGCTGACACTAGGATCGGTTTGTCCACCTTTTTAGGAAATAATCAATACATCACTCTAGAGAAGCTGTTGAGCACAGCCGGGGTGTGAAGCTGGGTTTTAAGTGTGGTGTGATCATTCTCTGTTAGAGCAAAATGCTCTATGTTGGCGCATTCAATGTTTTTCCCAGCTTACTGTATTTCAAGGGAATCTTTCATGGTTGATAGTGGGACATTTAGACCCTGGTCCTCAGGAACTGAATTACTTTTTTTTTGTATTTTGTTTTTTAAATTCCTTTTTAGGTCAGTCTGGAAAATAACATTTGTTTTTGTTGCATCCTTCAGATTTGCTCTTTTTTTCCTTTTGTTACAATATCCTTAAAATATGCGTTTTATATGTTTTTTTTGTCTTCCAGACACCTAAAAGAAAATCCCAGCCTATTATTTAATCTGTTTTTTGAAAGGGGAAAAAAATTATAATAAAACAACTTGCATTAACTTAATTTTTACAAGGGCATTATAAAGAGAAGGCTACATGCTTCAGGCAGAACAGTTTGCTTTTTGGAATGATTAGTGGAAAGCCACATGATACTTGTTAGCTATGCTGCGACTGTGATATCCTCTTTTCACTGGTTTTCTAGAAATTTTCAGGTTTTGTAATCTTTCTTTTTTCCTACTCTTTTCAGAGTAATTCTACAGTCCAGTGTTCAGAAAACTAAAACCTCTGAACCTAGCATTTCTGACTGTACAGACATTACTAAAAGAACTACCAGGTCTGCTGCAAGAACAAACAGTTTAAAAAGGTGAGAGTTACCCTCTTTAAAGATCCAGACACCATTCTCTAGATAAATACTTTGAGTGGGTGTATCCATTGCTGCAAGGGGCTTTTGCCCCAGTTCAACACGTTCTCCTAGTAAGGAGAAGCAAGTGACACTCATCTGTTTTATGTCATGTACTAGGAATATCTGGAGCTTTAAATCTCATGTCATTTTTTTATGTTGCTGAGTCTTTCAACTTTCAGAATTTTATATGGTGATTTCTAATGTTAGTAAGAATTACTGAAGGGTGAGGAATTCAGATAATGCAAAGCTATACTTTACCAAATTCCTGCCTGGAATAAGAGGATGAAAAGTGGCTCACAGTATTGAATAAAGTATTAATACTTTAAATCAAAACCAAGAGGAATTAGATGGACTACTGAAATGCAGGAGATAGAACAGTCTGGCTGTGGATATTGGAAAGGTGAAGTGTATAAGATGTGAATGTATATATTGGTATGAGATTTTGCAGTGAAAGAGCAGTTAGAAATCTAAACTAAACCTGTGTTGTAAAGCTTAAGGAAATTTAAAACTGGATGGATTTGTGCATGACTGAAAGTGCTTTTTGGCCAGGAAGCATATAGCCATGCTGCAAGCGTATTGCTTCTGCAGATGCTGGTGGGTGGCTGTGTGTGCGCACACATGCGCCTCTAAAGCTCTCTTACCCTGCAGGTCAGATCTCCCAGGCATTACCAAAGAAGAGCCTGAGGGTCTAGCTTTAATCTTTGTTTGCAGTCCTAGATTAGAAGAATAAAAACGCCATTATTTCCTTCCTGGTGTTGTCTTGCTTTCATGTGTGCAGACATCAGTATGCTACAGAAAAGCTATACTAAACTGGCAAATGCCAGTTAAGCAGATTTAAGCCCTACTTTAAATGAAATGGTGTAAATTTCTGAGCAATTTCCAGTGGTTACAAATGACAAGAATTTGTCTTGTGCTTATAGTGAAAATCTTTCAAACAGGTCTGTCAGGTGCTGAAGAGAAACTTCTTTTTGCTGAGGAGGCTAAAAGGTGGCAAATATGCTCCCCCCCCCCCCCCCCCCCCCTAGCTTTTCTTTCCTCTGTCCTTATCTTATTTTGAAGATAACAGGAGTTAGGAAAAGTCCTCTCTACTGGGCAGTGGAAACACTGTATTTAATAGCAGCCTGTAGGGATATGCTAGTCAAAGAATTTTCAAAAGCAGCTATATAAGTTACCTCTTGATTCATATAACAATATGTAAAAAAAAACCTCTTTTTCCTGAAATACATGTTTTACTAGAACCTTGAGTATTTATGAGCATTTTCTTGATCTGTCTCCTTTTCGCATTGTTTTTACCATGTCAGTTTTTGGCCCAGACTGACTGCTGTGATTCTGGCTGCTCTTCTTTTTCTTCATGCCTCTCCCAGTTTTAAGCTCCTTGCAACTCTTGGTAGCTGTATACATGCACATGTGTCATTGAACAGACATGGTCAGTTCCTGGAAAATGCATTTTGGAGTGGATGTTTGTGTTGTGAAAGATGAGAATACCTATTCTTAGGAGGAAACAACATCCCTGTAATTAATTTCATGGAAGATTTCAAATACTTTAAAAGAAATCCTTCAGGTGTATTGCCACATTTATGACTGAGGACCAGGGATCGTGTTTTGAATGATCTCAAGCTTCATAAAGTATGTGATATTTTAATGTATTTTCTAAAACTTCTATCCCAAATTTCGTTTCATATACTGTTTCTTTTTCCGACTTTTGAGATAAAACAATTATTTCAGTCAATTTATGCTTGGTCCTGTCAGCAAGGTTGTCTTAAATAGTTATGTCACAGTCCTAGAGTTTTTAATATCTTCTCATCTGAGAGGACTAATTGGTTGCAGGTGCTTGTTAAGAGTGTTTGAGCATGACTGTACAGTTTCATGGACTTAATAATGCAGTGCCTTCCTATTATCCTATTGGTGTTCTTTTTTTTTCCCTGTGGTATTTGACAAAACCTCACTCCATTTTTTTTTAAGCCTAGCTTTTTCTCTCTCTTTTTCTCTGAGGTTTATTCAAATTTCCTGATGTGTATTCACTTTGTGTAACCTTATAGTGTTCAAACTGATTTATTCCCATTCAAATGTAGTGCAAGGTAGAAGAGAATACCTATATTTATTGTTAGAAAGTTGAGATCTTGCCCTAACTCAATGTCTCTCTCTCCTCAGGACCCTATTGCCTTCTCCAAACTTCTGACATTACCATCTACCCTCATTCTTTTACTTTTTGTCTGATGTGTTCCAGTGGAATCATCTTTCAGTATTTTTACATGAATCATCTCATTTGTTGATGCTGTAGCTCCTTTTAGTCATGTCTTACTGTAGCTAAATTACATTTGTGATCCTTCCTAGTGCAATATAATCCAGAGTTCATTTGCCATTTCATCCCCCAGACAGAATGTATCCAGAATGAATCTTATCTCCAGCCAAAACAGCTTTTTACAGCTAAAATACTCTTCTGGTTTTGCAAAGGGATCTTGGGGAGTTTCAATCCCATTCATAATGTTCACTGCATTTCCTTTACAGAACATATCTAGATGTCAGCTGCCATCTGAGAAGGATAGCACCAGTGAACATAATACATAATGTCTTGCGACTGAAACAGTACTATCATTGAACTGCAGAAAGTCACATTACTAGAGCATTCTCCATAATCTTTTTCTGTGGATGCCCTTTATCTAAATCTTGTTTCTCCAGTTAAGATGTGTGCCTTGTAAATACGCTACTTACTGATAAGTCAGAGTTTGTAATTTGACAATATACATGTACCAGATCACTCTAAGAACAAATGTATTACTTCCTCTCCTTTTTTTCCTCTTCATGTTCTTGCTATTTAACCACTTGTAGTAGATAAAACAATGTGTTATCTCAGCTGGAAAGTGAATAGGATGGAAGTAGAATCCCCAAATCTTCGCCCTTAGCATAAACAAGCATTGTCCAGTTCAATCACAAAACACTTGGAAGATTGGTATAGCATCCTCCTTCCTACAGCTGGATCAGGAGAGAGACATAGCAAACCCACATCTGTGCTGGAAAGGGAAACCTGTGTGTCCCAGACAACAGGGTGTTCCCTTTCCCATAGATACCCAGCAAATCTCCAAACCAACTGAATCACAATACGACACAAATGAAAGTCTTTCTTTTGTTATTGCACACTACAAAATTAGGATTGTGTCTGTAACAAGTAACTGATTAGAAATGGGACTTCCGTGATGGGATTTTGGTAGGTAGTGGTACTCAGTGGAATGGAGGTTAGGTTTTTACAGAAAAAGAAGAATCGGTTGTTACTCTGGGAGAAAGAGGAAAAATGTATGAAAACTGTATTGTGTAGCTTCCTTTACTTCTTTTAGCTAGAGAGGTATATCAGAAAAACTAACAAAGAGGAATACACCTTGATAATCTATGCTTTTGCATTGCTGGGAATTGTAAAGCAGCCTTCTGCTCCCTTGTTTAACTGAAAAGTGCCTGCAGCATTTCAGAGCTTTGTCTATGTGTAATCTAAATCCAGCTTTAAAAAAATTAATATTTCTTTACTATTCTTTCTACTTTTCCTACAGTCTGATACCTCAGAGGGAGAGAAGGAAAAGGAATGCTTTACAGCAAATGCGCTTAATGAAATTATGGTACTTTGAATCCTCTGTTGCTTTTCTGTATGAAACTGAACCTTTTCTCGTATTGTCTGTAATCAGACCAATCTGTGCTTTCTTTACAACTGATAACTGCTTTGTTCTTGAATGCAGTGAAGTTTGTATTCTGTTTCTTTCTTTGAAGTATTGTTGGCTTATTTTACATTGCCAGAAATGTTTGCTTGAAATACTGACTTTTGAGAATATATTTAACTTTTTTCCTCAAATATATGTTTTATCATTTCAGCAGCCAATCCGTCCCAAGGACTAGAACAGTATTGCGTTAAATTTCAAATAAGCAACCAGTGTTGAAGAGAATATTCAGGAATGAAAGGGATATCACTAGAAAGGACTTAATGCAATTCAAAAAAGAAGATGCTCCATTTTTCAGCAAAGATTAAACAGAAAATCTTGTCTGATTTGTAGAATAAAATGAACTGTCAACAGGCTTAATAGACAGCTTCCTAATGTGCTAAACACTTCCTCAAACAAAACCAACAAAATCTAACTGTGTAAATTTAGACTCAGGTGTAAGTACCTAAGCTCTCTATTATAAAGAGGGCTTGCTCATACATATGATGCATGTTTATAAATTGTGATGGCAATCACTTAGTTGCTGACCACCAGAAGTGAAAAGAAGGTGGGAGCTTTTAAAATATTTAAATCTGTGTTGTCCATTCAGATTGGGCTTGAACGGAGGTCTCCAATAGAGAGTGAAACTCAACTGCAAAGTTTTTATTCTTATAGTGTGGGTACTCTCCTGTATTAATTGGCTGTCCTATTTTATTTTGTATGAAGCTTTTTTATGAAGCTGTCATGTTGAGTATATAAAGTAATTATCATCTACCAAAGAGCGCTTTATTTTCAAGAGTTGTTTGTTTTCTTTTTTAAACTAAACTAAAAGCAATTAACTTGTTTTTAGTAGTAATAGGGTTTTAGTTGTTTACAACCAATGGCTGTTTTAACTAGTTGTAATTGCTTTAAATCTGGTATGATTGTAAAGGGGGGGGGGACAGTTTACCGTTTAAAGCAGTGCTATCATATTGAAATGTCATTACTATTTCCTTTCCTATTTACAAGTGTTTTTGCTGAAACTCTTTACTATACCTAAAAGGTAAGAATTTTTCCCAGGTTTTATTGGTACATTTGATAACATTGGATGTCACTGTTAGCTTCCTTTGAGACGCTAATGAGTGCAATGCACAAAAAAGGGAAAATAAGATTGCAGGACCACTGAAACTGGTAGTGGAACTCAGGGGCAGGTATAGTCCATCATGTTAAAATGAACTAACTATTTCAAAACAAGTTTTTAACATCTGATTAACACTTCAAAAACTACAGCTTACCTCTGTTAAAAAGCAATGTAGTTTTTAGAGCAATCATCTGTTGAGACTTAAATTTTCTCCTGCTCTGAGACTCCTTCAAACACTGGCAGCATTTTTTCCCTACCCTTTTTCACCTTGTGAAAGCTGCAGGCTTACTCTTCAACAATGAATCCTTGTCTGCCAACTTTAAGTTTATATCTGCATATCCCTCAGACTAGATCTGTTACCACATACCCTTAAGTAGAATACACTTATCTAATAATTTGGTGATAGTCATATTAGAGAGGAGTAGAAATGGAGAGATCTGAAATGTTTTAGCAATAGACTACTATCTTAGTTTTTAAAGATAGATATAAACAACTTCTTCAAGGGGGGAGATTTTCTTTCTATGAATGTAAGCAGGCAAGTTCAGTGACTAGTTCCAATATACATATATATTGGCATTCAAAAACCACCAGCCTGCTAATAGGAATCTTAATTTCTTAAAAAAATATGAGAACCACACACTGGCTTTAATACACCTCTTTGATTAGGCAAAACATCATGAGTTGGAAGGTGAACAGGGTGTGGAATACATGCAAGGTTACAGGTAGGATCTTTGAATTTGGATTCTCTTTAATTTTGCAAATATGAATACAAAGAAAACACAAAAGACTTACTTATATGATGTGAAAAAATAAAGAACCAGGGAGACTTGGAACCAAAATACTTCCTGTTTTCCTCTTAGTATTTACAAGAAGCACCTAAAAGAAAGGGACAGAATTCACCCTGCTATTGGATTAAAGCTTCTTGGTGTTTTTTTTTTTTTAATGAGCCATTTGTCCCAAAAGCTGATCTGTAGGTGACCATAATAGTAGGTATGTTGTGTAAAAGTAAATCTATGTAGTTGTTGTTAAAAATTCTTATCTTGGAAATTGTCAGTGAACTTGCTGACAAGTCTTAATAGGCAGAAGGAAAGGATAAAACCAGTAAGGTGGGAGGATGAGAGTCAAAACAAGAAAGATTTAGTAAGATTTATAGCCTTTGGCTTGCCCTTCCTCTGCTGCTGCTTTGATATGTAGAATTTCTGCTAACTGAGAGCAAGCGATTTATAATACTGTGATACTTGCAAATATTGGATACAGAAGTAACAAATATCATATTTGGATCAAATGAGTTAAAAAATAGTATCTCCAATAAGTATGCTTTTCTTGTTCTGAAACTAAGTCTGAGTATCTGTATTTTTACCTGCAAATAATCAGGTTATTCCACACCCCTTCCACATACCTATCCAAAAAGTGAACATTGGGAGGAAAAAAGGAAAAACCAACAGCACATTTTAAGTAACCAGCAGAACCATTAGCACTTCCAGGTTTATCAGAACATCAGAAATAAATTTGCATTAAGAAATGCATAAGAAACACTAACTACAGTAGCAACTGTAGCTAAACCAAAACTGCATGTTTGCAAAACTGCATGAATGTGTTCCAGGCTACCATTTCCACCACTGTCCGTCTTACCAGAAACACATGAACATCAACTGGCATTTTGCATTTGAATTCTCCAAACAGCCTTATATGGAAAACTAACCCATTACCTTATAGTGTCCCACCTAATGGTATTGCCTAATTTGCACTTTTGAGTTAATACTTTGCCTTGCATTTTTATTACACTGCACCAAAGCTGTCTTAGTACAATTATAAAGAGTGGGCATGGGTGAGGAAGTCCTTTGCTTCTAGGTCTGTCTTGAGTTGTGAAATACTGTGTGCCAAAGGGAATGTGTGTTAGCAGCTGCTTTGGAGGTATAGCATGGAGTTGCTGAAGGAAGTAAGTTATTTCTGCTGTCATCAGTTAGTAGTTTTGGTTAACCTTTTAATTCCTCCTCCTCTGTTCAAATTTGTAGGAGAGACAGATTCTCCCTTGTTCTCTTACTCTAAAGTATGTGACATATTCAAATGGTATAGTATCTTGGGTCAAATAACTGCTGGATTCCATCACAGCATCAGTAACTTGCACAGAAGTTAAGCCCAGACCTTGTCCTTTTGCCCCAGTTAGATAATAGAGGAAGTGCTGCTGTTTTAAAAACAAAAATTAAGATTTGTAGACTCATGCATTAAATGGAAAAAAAGGAGTGATATCACTGGTTTGTTGCACTGCAGTTTTTATATTAATGGTTTGCAGACTGTTTGTCTTGTATAAACTCATGTACAGACTATCAAGTTCTAAAATTTGACTGATCAGTACTGTTCATCTTGATTATTTTTAAATTGTATATTTCTAATCATATTTTTTTAACTTGGATTGAGTGACAGAATGGGAGTTTATTTTGCTGAAGGTATTTTTAAGATAAAGCTTCGTATTATCTTGTATTATTAAGTAGTTCAATATGCATTTGTGTCTCAGTTGAAAATACTGCATATTGTATCTGGTTTTATACCAAATATTGAATAGTAAGAATTGTAAACATGAATTGTGTAAAATTAAAGATAATAATCAAAAACTTTTTTTCTCACTTTTATTTCCAGCATTCTAAAAAACCCAGAACAGAAGACATAATATTTGTATAAGTAACTTCTCTGACACTTCAACTCATAACATACGTTCTGTTTAAAAAAAAAAAAAAAAACTCACCTGCCTGAGAATCTTTAATTAAAGCACAAATCCTTAACAGATACACCTTTTCCAATTTCAAAAATTATGGGGATACTATTAACCAGTAAAATAAACAAAATAATAAACCAAGAGAAACTCGCACACCATAGGTCCAGCTAGAACAATGCCTTCTTCCTCTGCAATAGTGTAGTAGTCATTTTTGGAAACTAGTGAGTTGTTAAATGCTACATACTGATACTTACCATGAAAGTAAAAAAATTCTCAGAAGTGAGAATCTCCTTTTAGGAACACTCTTTTTGCATAAGAAGAAATGATGTTGGTCCATTTTAATCCATTAATTTTTTTTAATACTTTCAGAAAAATATATTACCATTTATAGTCACCCTTACCTTGCACACATTAAAAAAGGCAGAATGTGCATCTCTCAAGCAGAGCCTGTTTCACAAACAAGTAAACTTTCTCTGCACTTGCTCCAGGAAGTGAGAGATGTTCATTTATGCTTGAAGAATCTCTTTATGCTTTCACTGGTATGCAATAACCCTTTTTAGACTTGCACAAATGTGTAAACTGTCTTTTCCTGGCAAACTAGTTGCCTGCTGAAAGACTTTGCCTGGGAAAACATCAGCACACACATCTATCTAGAACAAAACACAGTTAAACTGTGATCGGAGATTTCAGCAGTACTGGCAACAAGGAAGAAAAAAAACCAACACAGAACAAAAACCAAAATAAACCCACAACCTAAAAACCACTACTGAGGAAGACACCTGAACAGTGGCCCAGGTCAAAACCATTGACATTATAGCACTACAAGGATAATGTTTGCAGTCAGTTCCAGAATTGATTAAACTTTTATTTGGCTTTATTTAGCCACTTTAGTGTTACAGTTTCTACATAGCCCACGTAGGAGCAGAGAAAGAATACTGTAGCAGAAGTGTTGTGATGCCTTTAGAAACATTTAAACCTGGGCTTAAAGAATGTAGTTTCTCTTAAGCCTAAGTGATTGAGAGTTTGTTGATGGAGAAGTTGTTTTTTTCCTCCAGCTTTTGCAGGGGGAAAAAGAGGAAATTGTTTCCTTAAACACAATTTGTGGCCTGGTTCAGCCCCCCCACCCCCCTCATATTACCTGTGCAGACCACACTGGCAGGACAGAGGTCTTCCTGGCTCCTAAGACCACTTGAAACCTGAGTCAAAACTGTGCTGCCCACATAGTCCCAGCTTTTTGTCATTCAGGTATCCCCACCCCCTACCCCTCCATCTTCATACACACACACACACACGTGCCCATATACACACAGACAGACACATGTCGTGTTAACACCTCTGCATCCCAGCTCTTCCAGTTACTGCAGGCCCTGTGGTCAGCCCCAGACTCCTTGTGCTCTAACCGGACAGAGGAAGCTGGTCCTGCAGCTAGAAGACTACCCTTGGCAGTGGCTATTATTAACATGGAAAAAAAACACAAAGTAGCCTTTTAAAAGTGAACATTGCCAATGGCAGGAAGATATCCACTAGGCAGATGCTGTAGCATACCCCTTCTCACCACAGTGGGCTTACGCTTACCTCTGTCAGTGCATGGATGCCACCCTCCGAGAAGAGGGTGGGCATCCCCCTGGTTTCCTTCTCTGTAGGAGAGTTCAGCCTCCTCCTTACCCCACCCTCCACAAAGAGGCAACTTCCCACTGGCCCCACCTGAGTTTCTGCCCAAGTTTGGGTTCTGCCATAACCAGATTCATCTCTCACTATTCTTCCCAAACTTTCATGCTTCTAGGGCTAAATATTTACTCAGTACCCACCACAGGTAGGAGGACTCTCTCCTTTTACCTTCACAGGTCCAGAAACTTCTGGAGAATCTCCTGCTCAGTTCCCTCTGCCAGAAAATCCCAACAGCTCTGCTGTCCCCATGCAGCAGCTTTCAACACAGGCCGCTGGCTGTGCGCAGGCCTGTTCCAGCGAGAAACTCCAGGTGGGGGCAGAAGCACAGCACTGCCAGGACAGAGGCACCGGCCAGGCAGCCCTGGCCGCTTCCTTCCCACCGCTGCCTGTGGCCAGAGCTGCTTCTGGCAGGGCTGCGCCTCACGCACCTGAAGAAACACCAAAACCCCACAATGGATTTTTCACATTTTGTATGTTAAGAGTCTACATTAACTACTAGCAAACAGCCATGCTCCTCAACCCCCACACTTCTTTTTTTTTTTGAAACGCACAGTCCACACATAATTGCACCAGCTCCTATTCTGTCAGATACAATTGCTCCATCAAGTGACACCAAAGTGGCAGCAAACATGCCCCATTTTTGTGCCCCCAAACTGAGCAGAAAATGAAAGCTTCCCAGTGTTGTATGGCTGGAAACATTTCCAGTGCCAGAACACACCCTTCACATACCCCATTCAATACCAGTAACACCAGTTACTAGTAACAGTTCTTCACCAGCCTCCATTTGCTGCATGTGAAGAAAGGGTTACTGAGATAGCAATGGAAATCAGTAGTCACTTTTTCTTCAAAGTCAAGTTTTTTACCCATCCCTTCCACTTTCACACCAACTTTTTTTTTTTTGTAAGTAAATTACTGTTTAATGGTTGTTTTTTTTTTATTTCCTTATTAGAGGAATTCCCTCCCCCACTGATGAGGCATTTTCCATCCAAAGCTCTTTTTCACTCAAAGGGAAGCTTCACTGAAAAGGCTGCTAGCTTTTACCTTTCCTCCCATAGCTGGGGCTTCCAAGTCCCCGAGCCTTCTCTAAAGCCAAGAAAAATCCAAGGTCCTGACAGTAATGCCATATACTCTGAAATACCAACACCTCTGAAAACAGCATTCAATCCATAAATATTAAAAAAACAAAAACAAACAAAAAAAAACTTGCATTAACAAGCTCAGAACTCTTGGATTACATTAAAAAAAAAATCCCTTTTTCCTTGCTAAAAGAGACCAAAGTAAATCTATACCTTGTTTCTGCTATTTTTATCTTTCAGCAAGGCTCTGAAACTCTTAATATCTTTCATTTAAGTGATGATAACTACTGTACACATCTAGGCAGAGGAGCTACCTTTGCCAACAGCAGACAGCAGCTTATTGTTTCCT
Source organism: Apteryx rowi (assembly GCF_003343035.1). Taxonomy (NCBI): domain Eukaryota; kingdom Metazoa; phylum Chordata; class Aves; order Apterygiformes; family Apterygidae; genus Apteryx; species Apteryx rowi. The sequence continues at coordinate 2,387,406 of NW_020451060.1, read as the reverse complement.
GTTACTAGCTAAAACTAAAACATTGCAGAGACAAGAAAATGGAGAATATGGATATTTACACTGGTTACTCAAGCAGGGAGAGCAAAAACATTATTTAAACCATTCAGGGCTAGTTTGCCTCAAACATAGTGCGGCCAAGTGTGTGATGCTCTGAAGGCTCAACCGTCTGCAATATTTGTTGCATCACATCTTCAGAAAGGCATTTGCTTGCAGACAAATAAACCCCAGCTGAAGATTTAATACATTTCAAATCAAATTTTAAATAATAGAGCCTAAACATAGCAGTTGTTACTTCTTCCGAAGACTGAAACTTTCCCCCCAACACACAACCCCCCMCACACACACAACCACCCCCCCACTAGCTTATTCAGTAACTTGCCCAGTACACATTACTGAAAGAGAAAAGCTCTAATTTCATGTTTGTTATTCAGTGACTGAAAGGTACTTTTTCTAAAAAGATGACTATGTTTCAAATTCAATTGTTGGTCCAGTGACAGCGAGTCAATGTTATATTGTTTTCAACACTATATAAAGTTTATATGAGTGTAAATGTATACAAGTGTGTCTATATGTGCACGTCTCCCTGTGAAAATTCAAGTGGAAAAAAGTATGAATGGCTTCAGCACTACATCTTAATGACATAAGCATTCGAGGGCTAAGGATTTTGTTCTTTTAAGCCCAAAGGCTGTGCCTAACCCCTAGCACCGTATTCACATATAAAAAGTGTAACAGCTGAAAGATCACCTCCCAAGGGCTGCTTCAGTGGTTCTGACAGCTTAATATCCCTATTTATCACCTAATTTTTTCTCCCAGGGCATTTTGCTGCTGAGTCTTTTTATCTTCATACATTAAACACAGATAGTCCTCCTCTACTTTCCTTGAAAGGCAGTCTCATAGGAATCTACTCTTGCCAAGTCCTATGCCATGATACTACGTATGTTTCAGCTACACCACATAATGCCATTTATAGCTGAGAGTGTTGGTATGATATCTAAGAAACAATCCTTTCTGTATAAGCTCAGAGTAACTTATATTAGTCTAAAACATGAAACTGAAATGCAGTAGTTTTTCCAAGATGACTAGAGTAACTAACAGCAGAATACCTTGTAGTAGTGCTTTAAAGAGTAGCATGATTGAGATCTGCAGCACTATTCATTCTTTAAGAGGTAGGCCACATTTTACAAGCTTTTGCAAATATATTTACACACACTACCATTTGGTTTACATGAGGGAAGGTAAAGCTAAACGAGGAGTCACTGGCAGTAGCAGACACGTGCAGAACAGATACAGCTATTTTGGTATCTAAACCTCAATGTTCTGTCATATCYAAGGTTTAATAAGGTCTTCATTTCTCAGGGCTAGGCAAAGTAATAAGTTCACTGCTACCACTTAACAATTAATTTCTTCTCTATATTTAGATAACAACAACTAGGGAAACTCTCAAAGCATACTCAAGTCTGACTGGGAAAAAAAAAGTCATGCCTATCTGTTCTAAGACACACTTGATTTAATGAATAGTAACAAACCATCCTAAACCTCATTCCCACCAAGTTTTTTTTTTCACCTCCCCAGATTAAACAGAAAGTCTTAAAACCAGCCCACTTTTTCTTTTCTTAAGCAGGAGTTTTTAAACAATCTGCTGACTAAATTGCCTATTTTACAAATACACTTTGACAACTGCTTTAAAGCACTCCCCATAGAACCCACTTGTCATTGTTTTAAAAAACAGATCAACATTAGAGCAGTAAACAGCAACTCTGCAGCAGCAGGTACAAATTTGGAACATACAGATGATCCTTTCACACCTTCGCAGAGAATGGTCAGAACTGGATCAACTGCAAGCTTCAGACTTTCAGTAGAAAAACGAGGGTTTGCTTTTAAGTACTTCATTACTTTCCTTGGCAAAAAGAAAAGTTAGTAAGATAAGAGGCAACTAGAAAAGATACACCTTGAAAACTTGATGGAAAGTAAAAGTGAGTCCTCCAAAGAAGCTCTCCAGGCACTCAAATGAGGACGGAAAAGAAAAAAAGGAGAAAAAAAAAAAGAAGAAAGTCAGACTTGTTCTTCCCTATCTCTTGGGAATAGGGGGACATGGAGGGGAAGAACAAGCAAAAAATTCCAAGAGCTCCATAGGCAGGATCACTTATATTTCATAATCATGAAAATTGCCCTTTTGGGAAGAAACACTCAGACACCTATTAGAAGAGCAACAGCAGATAAATCGTAAATTGCAATGATTTCAAGTAGTAACTTGCTCCTACAAGGTAAAACAGTCCTTTACATTATTTCATCCAGCTCAGTAGTTCAAGAAACAGCAGCATTGGTTCCCATAATTGCTTTTGCACATTCTTTCTACTGTAGTTTTTCAGATTATCACTATGCCATTAGAATGAGCTCTTTTTGGAATTTAAAATCTCATGTTACAGCAAACTGTCATATAGTGCAATTCAACAATACGAGAAGGGCCATTTGGGCAAACAAAGTCTGGGCAAACACTGTATGGATCATATTAAAAAAACAAAGAAACAAACAAGAAAAAACAGTGGTTTTCCTAGGATTATATCCTAAATGCATGAAGCCTTACCACTGAGATAAGAGTTACTCTGAATTTCTAAACACTTGTCACTCTTATTAGAGCTTACTCCAAAGCAAAGTAACAGGTTTCCCCCCCACCCCAAGTCTCATCTGCCATTTGCTCTCAAAGGAGATTATTTAGAAATGGTATAAAACAAAGTGAGGCAAAGAAGAGGAAAAGAGAAAAGTCTATATTCATCCTGCTTTCCCAGTAAACTGACAGAGTCCAAGTTGAGCAGGAATTTGAAGACTCCTTTGTGGCTGATAGCCATTTCCAGTATGTCCAGTGTAGTTCTCCTCTCATTTCTTTCCCTCATCATTTCTGGTACAATTCGCTCGTTTCTCTCAGATTCCTGAGAATGACTCTGAATACTCCTTTTGACAGAGAAAGACTTAGGGTATCTGACTCAGGTTAAGAAATCATGTTAAAGCTGCAAGGAAAGGACCATCCCATTTCATCCTCAGTGTTACACAAACTTCTTGATAAGGCAAGAGACATTTTAGCATGTAGTTGCTCCTGCTAAAAATAGAAAGCTTCCTTAACAGTTCGGTTCTGTCTTTATATCAAAATTATTATTTTACTTCACCTTCAACATCTTCAAAGCAGTTGCAGATTACAGCTTGTTACTGAAGCAAGGCTTGTTATAGTCAGCTATCAGTTAAAAGTGCCTGTGCTGTCTTAAAACTAAGATCACTCCTATCTAGAGAGATGATCACTGTTTTGGGTGAGTAACATTTGCTGTTTATGTTTTTTGGACTACAGTCAAACAGCAAAAGCTTCAATCTGTTACTCTGACTTGTGAAAATAACACCTCAAACCCAAACCAATGAGCACTTTCCTTTATTTGCCAGCCGCCAAAGAATTGCAGCTTGTAACTGCGTAAGATATGCAAAGGTACACTTCACTCAAAGAAATAGGGAAAGGAGCTTTCAGATGTCTACAGTGATTTGCTAGAGTCCCAATTGCAGACCATGTTGTATAGCTTACATTTCACTGTGCTGTCCTGGAAAACTTGATATAATTGCTATATACACATTTTAAACACTGTACTCTTGAAGTTCACTTGAATCCTTGTAGTAAAGTACCATATGCCTTCACACAGTTTCCACAAGCAGAGGCAGACACAGGAACCTGCGACAGAATCCCAGTCCACTGGTATCTCCAGAACCCCCTTCCAATAGCAAAGGGGTGCAATCATTTCACACCAAAAAGAAGAAAAAACAAATCAGTTTTTCGTGTAGACTCAGACTTTCTTTTTCCACAGCAACATAAAATTGGTCTCTTCACAGCTACACCAAAGCTACTTTGCAATACCATCATTCACGATAGTTCCTTCAAGCTAAAGCAGGAAAATCCTCAGGGTCATCAGGATTTGGAGCAACAATCTGCACCTATAAAGTGAGAAAGGAAGGTTTTTAAAAATTGCATGCATTTCAAAAGCATCTGGCAGCTATTTTTTCTTTTTTTTTTTGGCCCTGAAAAGGTTCCATTCTTCTAGTCATCCAGACTAAAGATTTGTATCACTCACTTTCACAGAAATACTAAACACTTATCTCCAAAGTTATGACTACCATTATTGTTATGGTGTGAACATGTTTATAATGCTGGTATCCTGCCTGGGCAGGACCAAAAGATCTGCAACACTGAAGTGAAAAAAAAATAAAGCAAGTCAGCCTTTCAATTTCACCCAAAACCCTGTTTTTTTAGTAGTGTGCATTATTAGCTTTTTACATTCCAAGGCTGCTGCACATATTTGGACTGCAGCTTTAAAATCTGTGCTCTGATACCTTAAAAGAACCTCTTTCATTCAGATGAAGCAAACTGCATCAAATCACTTCCATACCATTCTTCAGGTTCCAAACTTTAATCAAAGCAAGTATTTTACTCAGACAAAAGTAAACTGAAACCTTACATTATTGTGAAGAATACAGACGTCATTTTTAAATGGCCAAACACATTCAGATCTTGTTATTTTTAAGAGGAAAAAAAACAGTGGAAGTTAGTTTGTTTGTTTTTTAAGTTAAACTATTTTCATGGAATCAGTCTAATACAGTTGTCGGCTTACTTAGTAAACACTTGTAACCTCCTCTGTCTTCATCTATTGGGTTCCAGATTTACTGATTTCACCCTCAGTTAAAGTACCATCAGGGTATAACTGATATTTCTGGTACAACATACAAGCCTTTAGTCATTTTAATTACTTCCCCGTTTATACCAAAACTCATTGCAGAAACAAGTCTTCATTGCATCCCTTCCTCTAGTTACCACTAGAGCAAATAGTAATCCGACCTTTGAAAGTTATGTGTTAGTTATCTAAGCTGAACTGGAATTTAATTTTAAGTAACTCAATACGGGTCAGGAACTCAAAATAACCAGGCTAACATACTGTGAGGTAGGAATTAGAAATAATTCTGCTGTCACTAATGAAATCTAAAATCTTGTACAAAGTAAAAACAGCAAAAAAACAATAATCCTCCATTACCACTACTTCTGGCCGAGGCCCCGTCTCCTCAACTCGTCTGCCACGACCACGACCACCTCGTGCTCCTCTTGATCCACGGCCAGGGCGAGGGAGATTCCCAAAATTAATATCCAGCTGAGATGTTATATCATTCACTGCTCTTCGAAAGACGTGAGAATCATCTTCAAAGTCTTCTTTTTGCAACTAAAAAGAACATCTGGTTAGAGCCTAGAACTTACACATACAAACTTTCTTCCTCCCCAACGCACATACACTTGTGTTGCAAACTAAGCAGCGGATTAGTCAAGATGACATCGCAAATAGGAGACAGACCTTAACTTACACAGGGTGTGAACAGAAGCAAGATAATCACAGTTTCCCAGATACCTGGGCTACTTCTTTGTTGGCTCAAATAGTCCTGAGGACAAAATCTTCCATACCACCTCCATAATAACGAAGAAGTTTTCAGCAATACAATCTACAGGTTTTCTAAGAGACTAGACAATCCGGCTTARGCTTCTTACTCCTACAACTGTCTTGAAGTAATGGTTAGAAAGCCATACTAAAGCACAGTAGCTGCATTTAGCTACTAATTTATCTATTACTCTATTTGTCTGTAGCTATGAGATTATTGCTGTTTTAAATCTGCGTCTCCACAGGAGCCAGCGGATGTAAGACTATTTCTCATCATTGCATTGAGGTAATATGCCAATATATACGTAAACTCATCCCATGCATTGATAAGTTATTATTTGATGATGAGTTATTATTATTTTATACAATGTCTAAAACAGTGATCTGACTTGTCCATATTATGCAATTCCTGTACATCCTGTTCTAAGTTCATTTCAGTAAGGTCCCTTGATACTGTCAGCTAAGAAAGTTTAGGAGCAAAAAGAATAAGCTTGCATGCATTCTTCAGACACTTGCATACACCCTTCAGAGCCTGTGAAAGCTAGTCATGATTTTTTTTTTTCTTGGTGGGGGAAAAGGGAGGTGTGGATGATGGTAATTGTGACTGTGCTAAAAAGGACATGGGCAACTTCAGTATTAGAGTCTGTCCCTAGAAGTGCTCAGTGATCAAAAGTGATTAAGACTTATAAAAAAAGCTGTAAGTTTGGATGTTAATATTAGAACTACACAAAGGATAAAATGTATATTGCACACATGCACACAGACTTTAACCACGGATCAAAACTCCATCATGCTAGGCTATGACTATAAGCAAATACTTCTGCAACCTCCAAAATTTAAAATCCAAGTAAGCAATAATCTACGAGTGAATCCTCCCCCTTCTCCCCAACACCTCCCAATCATATCAATAAACTACAATTCCTCCCTGAAATGCCAGTACCAGTAATATGGTGGAAAAAGAGTTTGGGAAGGAAGGCGGAGGGGGGGGAAGCACATGACTACAGAACAAGGTCTCCAGAGTTACTTCTAAGAAGCAGGACCTGAAACTGAAAAAAAATTCTTCATATATTCCAAGTGCACAATGAAAGCTGGGATCCAACAAAGATGAGAAATAGGACACTTAGCATCCAGACTAACAGATGCCAAAAACAGAATTTTCAATATATACATGCAAATGTATACTGGCAAGTATTCTAAACATGATTCAAAGTTAGGATACAAGAAGTACTTCGTAAACCAAGTTTCTCTAGTGATGTTACTAGAGATCTACATAGGTAGCGGCAGCAAGGACACAAATTTTGTATTGCTAAACCTGAACTATAAGGTAGAAAAATTTGAGATAAGTATTATTTGATATGTTACATATTTGCATTACATAAAATAGGGGCGATGATTTGAGAGAAGAAAAATGAATAGGTAGTAAGTTTAAGGCAAGTTTGAGGGCACATATATGATTACAGTAACAAAGCTTGAATATGAATTTCTAGTCTGCTCAGATTATACTAAAACTAGTAGAAAAAGAATGGAAACAGTTTCCTAACCCTGGGCATAAAGCAGAGCTTACAGAAGTCCTGAGGCAATGCTTACATCATCGCTATATTTTGACTTGTGAATCACCACTGCTTTGGAAGGAACAGTGGATTCTGGCTTCCGGATGTTGAATTCAGGCTTTGGTCGACTCTGTTGCTGAAGATTTTTCCACTCATCTAAGGTCATTTCTTGAACTACTTCTTCCATTGGCTCCCCTTCAGCAACTCTAAAGGTTTATAGTTGTAAAGTAAAAACCATTAGCTTGCAACATGCCCAGATGAACAAGAACACTAGTCGCTAAAGAAAGGATATCATATTGTAAGTTCAAGCACTCTGAATTCTTAACAAAGACAGTCTGTCTTTTGATCTGGCATATTCTCAACCCTACCATTTCATCAGTGGATCTACTCCTAGCAAATATAGCCATAGTTATAAAAAACACCCACACATACATATATATACCAAGCAGGTTAAAATACTCCAATTGCAAGGTTTTATTGACTGCAGAATGACAACATGAGATGGAGTCATGTTTCAGTACAGCTTCCAGCCCTCTAAAAAGAGCCAACCATATTTGGAAACTTCTAGTTCATTATTAGTATGTCCTTTGTGAATTTCACAAGACTTTTTCCACATCTTTGGTCAAATGCAGTAGAGTGCAAGGGACAGAATTTATCACCTGCCAAAAATAGACAGATTAACCCTGGTCCAAGTTCAAATTCGTCACACACAGTGCAATAATGCTGACATGATCTAGGAAAACATAAGGAGCATGTCAGAGTCTGCCTTGTATATCTTTAAACTAAAGAAAAAAAGGCTACATGTCCAAGGCTGTATGTCTGTGTTCAGAGATACATGGGATGAGACTAAAAATCTTTCTCCTCCTCCACCCACCACCGTCTGTCTATTTGTTCCTGCCATTTTTCTGATGCTGACCATCACTATCTCGCCCAGGACCAGCAGCTGCAGGTGTACCTTTTAAGGATACTTGCAGAAAGCTATTCCCTACCAAACAGGGCCAGATACAGAGAGCACAACTCATTTCACCAACACATTTATTTCTTGTTACAGAACAAAATCGGATACCATGAACTAGAGGAAGCCTTGCAGTGATAAGTCCCATATACTTGAGAAACAGTTTCTTCCATCTCTCACCCCAAACTATTATGCATGGCAACAACAGTTGAAGACGACTAAATATTTCACTAACACTGTTTTTCCCCACTTTATTTCCCTGGCAGGATCAGAGTTCAAGTCTTCTTCTATCAAATTCTGAAGATTAAGAATAGAATTTTCCAGCGTAAATACACAGCTGATTAGATGCAAGTTTAGAAATTAGTCTTCATCATGGAAAGATGTAGAGACAAGTAACAACCAGTGAACTGTGCATTTTGTCTTTGCAGTTGTACAAGTACCCTAGCAGAACACATTCATTTGCTGGGAATGCTCTGTACATTTAGAAATAGCTTCTGTAAGAGCAGACTTATTCTCTACTTGATCTTGTACAGAATTATCTTATTACCTGCCAGTCAACATTACGTCATTTTCCTGAAGCACCCAGCATATGACAGGTAGAAGCATAGAATTGAACTGAACAGTAAGAGAGCTTTAGTTTTGGTTTAATTCAGAATACAGTTTTAAATAAACTTCAAAAAAAAAGACACAAGTCAAAATATGCAAGCCCTGTACTATACGCCTACCCTCTAGCATGCCTTCATACCCTGTTATTTAGAAAATTTCAGGTGTAAAAAACTGAAAACTAAGATGACTGATAAACACTTTGTAATTCTGAACCGACTAAGAAAATCTGACCCTATATTATTAGAAGGACTGTTAAGAAAAATGAAAAGGATACTGGTGAAAGATGCAGCTACTTCTAGAAAAAGACCAACAGATCCCGTTCCATGTGCAAAAGCATTAAGAACTGCTTGCACCCCAAACACTTCAATTTGTCATCCTGAAGAGGAAGAAATCAGATAGTTTTAGACCAACTATCTGAAGCTTCAAATCTGGGAATATGTGTTAGAAAAAACAAAACTATTTGCAAGCATCCATAAAAAAMCACACACCCTAACAAAAAAAAGGGGTTTTATCAAATCAGGCTGACTTCTTCCTAAAAACAAAGCAACAGCCACTCTGACAAGAAATAATCAGTAATTCAGATATCCAAACTTCAGGGAAGGCTCTTGACCTTGCCTCCCATGAAATTCTCAACACGTTACAGAGTCAGTTTCAGACCTTGATGAGACCTGTAGGAAGATACAAAACTGGCTGCAACACATACGTGGGAAGTAGCTATCAATCTTTTAAACTGTGAAACAAAAATGTGTATTTGAGTGGAGCTTTAAGGCCGGTTTTGTTCAGTATTTGCAGTGTAAAAAGTAATGTTCACTATATTTTCTATGGCACAAACTTCAGGGAAGAAAAGGGCAACAGTGCATGTGTTGAAGAACAGGGAGGCACTGCCTGAGTGTTATGAGATCCTAAAGAGACTAAATAAGTTGTTAAAATAAATAAAAATAATAAAAACAGGACGCAAGTCCCAAGGACAAGCAGAAATACTCAGGCAAAAGTATCAGCTGCCCAAACACAAAATGAAGAATCATAAGCAAGGTAAAAGCCCTGAAGAAACCCTCTTACACACACCCCAAAACATTATTGCAAGTAACTTAGTCAAGCTGAACTTTAAAATCAATAGCATTTGCCCTTTTTGAAACAGCATAACATTATAAGGACATATGTCAACAGGAGTTTTGTTTGGAACAGACATCATCGTCTAGTAGAGTGGAAGGATTATGGCACAATGTCTCAGCTGAGTAATATATTCCAGCCAGTGCCAAGTGGGAACAGCTAGAGAGTTCAGACAAGAATAAGAAGATACATGACATATAAGGAAAGCCTTTGAAGAGGAGCTGAGGAGGAACAAATACTTATTAAAGCAAAAAAATATATATTTTTGCATATCCATGGTGATTAAGACAAGATATTTGGGAGAGGCGAAAAAATACCACCACAGTAGCTTCTAATGCTAAGGACAGAGAAACACTGAAAGAGCATGCAGGGATACTGAAAACCATCACTAGAGGACTTTAATGAGCAATCAGACAGGTATTAAGAGTGGTATAATTATAGTTGGTCCTGCCTTGGGTTGGCAAGATCCCTTTCAGACCTAATTGCCTATGATCACAGTACAACAGAGGACATTCTGCCTTGTAGAGATCACAAGTACTGTTTAAACAAGTATACACGTACCAAAAAACAACCATTCCTGTTGCAAAGGAAGTGTTGAAGAGCCTACACAGCAAACTTTTGGTTTCTCAACTTGAAAGTATGATTTGATCTTTACTTGAAAGGATGGTTTCAACTGCTAGGTTATTAGCAGAAGAAATTTGTTTTCAAACACCGAGAATCCAAGTGGAAACATCTACCATTAGCGAGAGACAGCAATGGGAACCTATGTATCATATTTTGGACAGAGACCCAATTGTACCTAGTTATTTTGGGCACAGAATCTGCCTAGAAGTACACTCTGTGCATTACCTTCCATCCTCTAACCTTATTCATTTTTAGTAACTGCTTGTTGTGCATTTTCATTAATCAAGTTGATAAAATTTGGTACACCAACAATCAGGTTTACAAAATAGTGCCAAATACCTAAGCGTGGCCTCTAAACATGAGGAAACTGTATTCACAATGCAAATATATACCAAAATACTAAACAGGGAGCTTCTAGTAATGGCTCCTACTGCTTCAGTGTTTTTAATGTATGACTATAATCCTTAAACTATGCATTGTTTACTATGCACATCTTTCTTCCAAGAACTGCTCTACATGAACACAGTATATATATACATATATATATATATGTACACACACATATACACACACACAGAAATGAGGACTAAAAAAATGGCATTCAGTTCAGCTGCTCAGCTAATTTTCATGACATTACTGATACTGGGACTTTCTGATCATTTGTTTCCACCACTTAGCTGCACAATGCTTTCTTGATGAAAACTGCATAAGAATTTGCATGAATTCCCAGTAAGTACCATTTACAGAAGCCATGGTTCTTACTGCATTACAATCACCAGTTTAAGAAACTCTGAAGTTACACCAGGTAAGATAAGATCAAGCTACAACAGTATGAGTTAACTACAGAAGAAAAACACTGAGCCAAAAACTTATAAAGATTTGGTCCCATCTAAGGATAGCTTTATATCACTTTTAAAAAGGCAAGAGATGGGTAAATAGGCCTGCAAACTTGAAGACAGATTTTGAAAGCCTCCTATTAAATGATTTGAAGAATACATAGATCCACCAAAAAGAAGCAAGCTCCCGTGTCATCAAGAGACAGAAAGAAAACACCACAGAATAAATACTAATTCAGCAAGTACCTTTGATAAGAAATTGATTAGACTGTGTCATACTGGGGGGGGGGGGGAAGCTATTAATTTGAAGTACCAGGCAACAAAAATTTATTATATGGTTTGGGCTGTGAAGACAATTCCAACAGAAACTCAAGCAGCTGTGAGGACAACTGAACTAGTATTATTTTATACTTATTATTTGCAGAAAAAAGAAAAAAGGCATGCAGTTTGGGGTGCTATGAATAGCAGAGAGAGATGTTGCTAAAGAGTCAAGAGAATCTGAAGATCTTAGAAATTATAACTTTGTTTATATTATGCAAGTATAAAAGAAACTGTGGTCCAGCAACACTTCACAAATGGAAGCTGAACAACAGCAAGGTGGACACAGTACTAAAGGCAAGAGTCAGTAGTTTATGTAAGTTTGTAGATGTCTTTGTAGAGTTACACTGAAGCTAGTCAGTACAACACCAGAAAGTTGTACAGTATCTCCACACAGTCAGAGAGATTATTTCCAATTTCCAGGTATTTCTTTCCTTTTTAGAAACAGAAACAGTTATACCAGGGAGAAGAAAACAACAACAACAACAAAACAAAAAAACCCACAAGTTTTTCACCTCTTATCTCAATACAAGCACACAACTGCAACTAAGCAGTAGAGGAGAAATAGATTCCTTGAAGTTGCTGCATTTAAGAAGATTCGAAATGAGAACAATCCTGGCAGTAGCTTAAAAACAAAACAAGGAAAACCCACAAAATCTTGAGGCTCTAGAGGGAACAGAAAGTAGCCCAGCTAGAAACTTTTGGTCATGTACGCCACCTGCCAGAAGACTGCAACTTTGGAGAGCAGGGGCAACCTAAATGGACAAGACCTTAAAATTCATTTTTAAGCATATCATGCCTGAAAACTGTATTCCAACATCTTCTTTTAAGAATAAAAAAATAGTTCCACCTTGTTAACGGAGTATTCCATAACAGCCATTCCTAATTACAGAGGCACTACTTAGCACAGTATTCTCTCTTTAAAATACAGAGTCACCAAACTGATATTAACCTCAGGAGTAACTGCAATGAGGTATATATAATTTGCACTTATTTTGTATTCAGATTTGAGATTCTTCAAGATATTTACATCACTGGAATACTACACAGAAGTTTGTATCATGTAGGTTACTTGCATTTTTGAATCCTACAGATTTCAGTGGACTATTCCTACAGTAAGCTTCTTTAAAAAACAGGAAAAGGAATAAAGCAATTCAGAACAGCTCACAGTCTGACCAAACACCTAGTAACCTTTGAGAAAGTGAAAAGAATTAAAGCCAGCTGGCAGATTCTGTTAGATGCTTTTGCTACTAAGTATACTTTTCATGCCTATGTTCCACATGGAACTGGTGTCAGGACACATTGACAAAGAGCTTGAGTTTCTGGCTATGATTTCAGCTACCATGAAGTGGAAACTGATACAAGCCTCTGAAATGAGTAACAATATCATAAATTTTTTAAAAAAGCTGAATAGCTATTTTACTATTTAGCTAAGTTAATCAGTACAGTGCAATTTTGACAGATTATCTACACTACCCATATGATTTAAGCTAAACTAGAAACAGTTTTCTGGAAATGCAATAGCCTTCATTCAATTCCAGAGACAGATTTTTTTCCCCCCATGTATAATAACTTTTAGTTGTAAGTTAATAATAATAATCTTAAATAAAAAAAGTCAAAGTTAGATCAACTTAATCACTTAGGGAGTTGTACAGTTTGAACATAAAACAGGTTGTGTGTGCTAGTCAGTGCTGTTAACTGTTGAGTTAAAAAATGAACCAAGGCAACCAATAAATATAGCTGCACCGTTACGGGTTGGGGGAAAAGTCTTTGGAACAACAAGAGAGAAAACTCACATATTTCACCCCCTTTTACTGTTTCAGGGACATTCACTATAAGCAATTAACTTGTTCTTCAAAGTCTCTTACTTATACAGAATTGTCTAGTTACTTTTTCTGAAGGCAGAATGTTTATTTGGTCTGAAGTACATTATCTCATCTGAACACTGATAACAATGAATGCCAGAAGAGGAAGGGCAGATTTCTCTCTCATTTTCCATAATTTTAAGGCTCACTGCAAAACCATTTCCCGTAAATCTTTAAGCTCTACAGAGGCCCTTCATGAATGACAGATATTTGTATGGTATTAGTAATTCATCAATTACTGCCTTGAGAATTTATGTTAGTGTATTTTAAATGTGTTGCACAGGTATCTTGAATACCTTTTTCTTATAGGGTACCTTAAGAAAAACAGGACAGCTTTTACAAGTTACCCAAATTAAAGAGGTTACTGACAATATGCAGGCCCCCTAGTAGTCATCATTAAACCTTAGGAGCATAAGCATCACTGATCAACCAAATGCAATTTGCAGTTATTTAAATTAAGCTAGACTTTCTGTACATAAAGACGTCCAACACTCTGAAAGTTTCTATATTATTATGGCAGCATTTAAATGCTTTAGAATTAGGGACTTATTTTGTTGAGTAATACAGAAATTCAGAAAAAGCTTTTCTATTTTTAAATATTTGCACTAGCAAAATTTCCCAGTTCAGATTTCAAGAAGTGTACCTTCCAATACAGGTCAAGAATATCAGTAACAGGTTTTTTTTCTTTGCATTTATAAAGAAAATACTTAGTCAGACTATACTTGTTCAGAGGTTCTCCTTCAGGTGCCCCTGGCTGCTCAGCTGTTTCTGCAGTCTCTTCCATTGGAGCAGTCTGTTCCATCTCACTGAAACAGTAAACAAAAACACAAGAAGTCTTCATGGGTCATGTTGGAAAAAAAACTTGTAGATCAATACATCACTTTTTCCAGGCATCATTTCTTGGGGGGGTTGGCAGAGGGGAGGAGGTGAATAAAATTCCGTGGTTATAAGAAGGAATTTGATCTATTAAATAACTAGATGAGTGACTAAAAATGAGAAGTATTAGGAAAACTATTTCTATGCACTTTTATTCCCCACCAAAAGAAGCGAAAAGCATGCATGAAAACAGTCTGTTCCAAAGATGAAAACTAATGGCAATGCTTGATTACAATACACTGACTTTTGGTTTTGTGTATTTTATTTTCAACTATTAAAACAGAAAAATTCATACTTGATGCTGAAGTTGATATATTTTCCTTTAACACTGACATTAGTTCACTGTCAAATAAGAGCAATGGCATACTTATTTTCATTACACTGATAAGCATACACTTCATAAAGTTATTATTTTCTAGCTTTAATGCATCATTAAGCACAATTAAGGCACAACAGAGATGCTTTTAGAATTGTTTAGACAATCCCAATTAATGTCACTTCTACTAGATTCACCACATTACACAAGAAGGTACTGCTGTCTCATACTCATAAGCCATGAAGCTGATGCTACTGAACTAAAAGTTTTAGATGGGAGACAAAAGAAGTAATCTTAGCTTTCTTGAACTTTATGAAGTTTACACAATCTTCCATGACACCCTAAAAAGCATACTTACACAAGTTTTGTACTCTTGGTCAGGTACTTTGTGTTATGGTATTTGCATAGCTGATTCCCATTTTGAAAAGCACAAGTACCTAACCAATCTTTTAGTAAGAGATCAAAGTTGGTGCAACCTTTCAGAAGAACTTGGAACATCGAAACCTGAAACTATTAGCCACGAAGGTTTTTTTTTAAAAGAAAGAAGAAAAAAAACTTTTAGCCAGATAATCTTAAGAAACCTAGTATACATTGACAAATATTGCTATATTTGATTGCCTGAAGTCATGTTTCTAAGTCATAAACATGAAATCATATTTTTAAGCATGATTTTGTGAATGAATGTGTATGTGGACAGAGATCTTTGCTGGAAGCTGGAAGCTCCGACTTTTCTCTGTCCACAGAGAACTTCCATTTAAAAAGTGAAGCTTCATCAAAACTGGCTTGTGAAAAGTTGGTCTAGCCACATATCGGAACAAGTAATTTTCAAGTAACTTTTGAAAGCATACTTTGAGGTGCAAAGAATGGAAGAAAACTGTGATTTCTAGGGAGTTTTTGCAAACCCAGATAGAAGCCAGTAAGAAAAATACAGAATTGAGGTTTTTAAAGATGAAAAAAAAAAGTCTAGCTGACTATTAATAGCGTTCCAAATTCTGTCACTGATCTTCATATACTTTATAATGTATTTCAGTAGCATGCTCAGTTAAATATTATCTCTAGAACTACACTGAATTGCATTACAGCTTTGCCATCTATAATTCAGACACAATACATAAAACTTGAGAAAATGGGACTGTATCTTATGCCCACTGACAAGGTATCAGTTCTTAATCGGCGTTGGAGCAATGTCAATAAACACCAGAGTCCAACTTACACAAATATTTGGGGGAGGGGAAAGAGTCATAATTTATTCCAGTTAAAAGATTTCTTGGTCTAGTCAAGCAGATTTTGGCCCTCATTCAAGGAATGTCACTATGCTTTTGGCTACATTTCATCTCACCAGCACAAAGAAGGGACAAGAGTTCAGAAAACTGTAAAACTGTGCTCATCACAACAATTAATAAAAAGCAAGAGGAATAAAGCTTAAAATACCCATGAAACTTTGAAACCACAACCATACCCATTCCACAGAAAATGATGATCTATGGTGGGCACAAGTTTATATTGTACCTCATCTCATCTTTAACTGTTCCCCAGTTGCGAGCTCCACTTCCACCCTTTTTGTTGTCTGCTCTCATTCCTCTAGAGAGAGAAACAGCGTTCTTTAAGTTTAAGAGCTTTCCTTCCATTAGGGCCTCAAACTAAAACCAATACTGACTTTTTGACAGCTGACTTGGGTGTAGAAGAAAGAGACAGAACACTTAGAGATCCCAAAGGGCTGAGCGTACTRTTTACTTGTACACTACATAAGAACAAGCACATGAGAACACTTACGTTTTATCATTCCCACTTTGTCTTTCAAATTCACGTTTTCCTCTTTGGTCAAAGCCATCAAAACTTCTATTTATTGCACCACCTCTTCCTCTGCCTCGCATTCCACCTCTTCCTCCTCCGCGTCCTCTTATTGGCCTTTCACGGTCAAATCTTTCAATTGGTCTAAAAAGAAGTTTGCTAGTCAGATTTTTGTTGTAGTTGTGTCATTAAAAATGGGCATAAAGTGAACACAAAGATGAAATTATTATATATAACAGGAAACTTCAGCTGTTTATTGAAAACAGAAAACATTGGAAAAAAATATGACACTCTTTAAAGAGTGTCATATCTTTGGTGACTTTATGTGACTTTATTAGGCAATAAGCCCACTATTCAAACCCATACTTATATGCAGCTGCTAACAAGGTCTTTGGAATTTTAAAATACCAAATATTGTGATGGAAAGTAAGAACAGCCATGCTCTTAAGTATTAAGAGTTCAGATGGGATTATTCTGTTACCTACAGAGAAAGCAAAAAGGACATGCATTCATTATTCAATAGTAGGCATATGACAAATGTATATTTTGAGTCTGAACCGTAAAATCTGCTCTAATTTGAATTTGCACATGTTCTGCAGAACTTGAGTTATGAGAATTCAAAAATAGAATATTTGTCCTGCAGACTAAGGGTTAAGTTTCCAGAGGTTAACACTTTCGCTAAGTGTGAAAAATACAACTCAAAACTAAAAGCAGCTCCAAATCAATCTGCAGGGAAGCTGAAGTTACAGCTCTGACAGATGTGAACTGCCTCAGTAATCTCACACCAAATATACACACTGATAAGGCAACTATGCCTTCAAATCACCTCTGGCTACTAGGTGTTCAAGAAGTTCAAAGTCTTTCCCTTCCCACCTCTCTGCAGACCTCCTTAGATGATACATACTTTTCTACTGTGAATTCCGCTTGTCTTTCAGTTTCATAGGAACGGTATTCCCTGAAAGAGGGTCTCCATTCAGATTTGTCCTGTTTTATTTCTGCTCCCCTGTTGTCATTCCATCCTTGCTGTTCTCCCCGTTTAGGAGCTCGCTTCTGGCCTGCACACACACACAAATTACTAACAGTTTTAAATAACCCACATTAATCAACTGAATTGCAGTTGAACTACAGACTGAAGTGAGTTGACTATACCTTATGGCCTTCTCCTTTACCCTCTTCAATCCTGAGTCCACCAAAATATTAGAAGCACACAGTTAATGTTACCACAAACACTGTCTGTTTCAAAGACAGTTACTTTCTTTCCCTTCTGTATTGGTAAGTGTGCCTCAGGCAGATATTTGGCTGGAATAGACACAGTTCAGCCACTTCCAAAAAAAAATCATGCTAGAGGAAAATCTCATTTTGCTCACAGACATAGAAAAGGAGAACAAAAACTGTTTCTGCTATGGTGTCTCAAAGAGCTTGCTAGCATACTACAGAACAAGACAGAGAAACTTGGCTGGAAGATATGAATTGCAAAACTGTTGCAGGAGCAATGAAGAGAAGAGGGAAAGATAAGGGTAGTTACAGACAGGCATTAGTTCTTGATCATCAGACAACACACTTCCTGCTAGATGGACTGAATTAGAAGCTGAGCCTACACTTCTCTACTTTAAGCTCACAGCTTATGAAATCCAACAACAAAATGGGGGTCACCTCCTCCTCTTACTGCTCTATGGAGAAGGGAACCATTTACTAACACTATGAGTCACTGAGTTTAAATAGCAGAAACCCGTACAGTAGGTACAAGGGCTCCAACATTACTAATTAATTCTAGAATATCAGAGTAATCCAATATGAAATTTAATCATTTTTGTTGTTTCTTTTGTTTGGCTATTGTTGTGGTTGAAGAGGAGGTTGTGGGTGTGGGGAAGGGGAATTGCATGTTAGAAAACAGAATAAATTAATGTTATCTGGTCAACCCATGTACATCTGGCATAAGAATAAAGTTCATTATATGCTTACTTCTCCACTTTCGCAAATTCTCTGCTCTCTTTAGGACAAAGTTCTCTGGAAGGAAGCAAGCCTTTCATCTACTAGACCCCTCTATACTTATACTGCTCGTTGCAGAAGTTTTAGGTTTAAGTGAATCAGGAAAGGAACTGCAGAAAGAGAAACTGCTCAATGAAACTGAGCTCTTCCTTCCACAAGGAGTACCTGTGCAATGTTGAGGAAGTTTCTGAATTCATGTTAGTGGGTACATGACAGTCCTGGCTACTGTGCCTCAGTCTCTAGTATATAGAAAGGAAAAAACCTGCTCTGTGTGACAATATTAAGATGCAAATGAATTCATAGCTCTGTAAGGGGGGTGGGGGGGGAAGACTTCTGTTCAAAGAGGTGGCAAGCATAAAGGTCTGACCTCACTGTTAAAAAGAACGCTTTGGAGAACTATCCACTCAATGGTGGTAAGTAAGTTTTTTGTTATGCAGTAAGGACAACCATATTTGTATGTACAAGACAATTTAATTTGTATTACACAAGCAACCCTAATTTTGATGTTCTTTAAATTGCAAACCACTTTATATAGTATATTCTGGCAATTTTGTTTTCTTGAGGTTGAGTTCCTCATTCCTTACACAACAGCAACTGTATTTGCCTCCTAAAAATTAAGATGTAAAATTTGAATACAGAACAACTTTAAAATTAGCCTCAGATAAAGCTTTTCAAGTTAGAATGCTTTAATCAAAAGCAAAATTATAAATAATACAAAACAAAGTAATTCAAACGTATGTAAACATACTTCAGTGCTGTTTGGAAAACGTGTCCACTGTATGCACATTCCAACTGTACCAACTATTATACAAGTGTTACTTCCAAATCAGGAATCTTGCTATGTATAGCTAGTAGAGAGATTCCTTTTGATCTCATTTTTGATACCTTATGAATCTGAACAGGGAACCGCAATGCGAGGGTGCACTGTTATTTATTTTTTGAACCTCTCACTGCCTATCAGAAACATCAGTTGTTCCAAATAGAGTAACTTAACAAGAATGCAGTAGTCACAGATCACCTTCCCTACATACTTAACATTAACCTCAATTTTACCCAGAGATCCAGAGAACTCCTTAGTAGTAGTAAAGCAATGCCAAAATAATGAGGATGCAAAAGTAATTTTAAAGAAGACAACCACAGGTTCTGTTAGCAACTACCCCTTAGAAGTGCTTAAAAAAAAAGTCATCTTACCATACACACCAGTGTAGCACATTTCACTAGCACTGACTGTGCTAGACAAAGCAGTCAGCTCTATTGATTTCAATGTAAGGCTATTTCACTTTGATTCTAACAGATGACTAATTGTTGCAGACAGCGAAGATGAATTTTAAATACCAAAAAGATTAACTGGGATACTTACAACCCATATGAAAATATTTTTTAAATGGGTTTGACAGATGCGCAACAGTGGATTAAAAATGTACAATCGTAGCAAGCACACCTCTCTAACAAACAGCAGGGCAGAACCTTGTGACCTCTTGTGAATCAGTACAAATACAACACAATTTTCAGCTCAGCATATAAGGGCAAAGCAAACTAGGGTTTGGCAGTACTGACAGCATAAACTATTCATTTTTAATCCTCTGCCATATGCCTGTCACAACGATGACCCATTTTTAAGTAGCTGAAGGGCCACCTATCCTTGGGGGGGGGGGGGGGGCGGGGAAGATAAAAACAAAGGCAGTCTTGTATAGTGCTGCCATGATGTTTTTCTTTTACAACGAAAGATTTGGGCTAAGCCTTGAACCTTCATTAATTACTTTTAGTGTACTCCAATTTTGTCTATTTGTTTACATATACAGAATAGTAGACAGGCTTCCTTCAAAACTTTGAAGCAGCCCAAGAGTTTTGCAGATCACCTACATGACATCTTAACACCATGCTGGAAATTTGAAGGTTGCTCTTCTCTAATTACCAAGCTTAGCCCCTATTTAAGGTGTTTTTCACATGTCTTCCAGTTGCATTAGTATTAAGCTGAAGAGGTCACCCTTCCTCACCTCACCACTACTCTCCTGGGAAGTTCCTGCACCAGTCTAGTTTATCAGCTGAGTTGCCCATCACTTCACTTTCTGAACTGATGAATCAGAAAAATCCTCATGCTTAAACTGTTTCGACAAACTTAACTTTTTTCCAGCAGAGACAGCTGAGCCATAGACAGAATCACACTCGTAAATAGTAAAAATACCAGGTACTAGGAGCAGACATTGTCAGTTAGTGACAAAAAAAAAAAAAGAGCCCATTTTACCAACTACTGCTAAAACTCTACATCCTACAGAGCTAGAGTATTTCAAAATTTTTCACTTCATCACAGTAATACTTCACTATCAGTATTATTTTAGCTTTTATTGCAGCATTTAGGTAGGAAGACTTTCTAGAAAGTGTTTAAGAAGTCTGTTTCACCAAACTCAACTGGGAAAGCAGAAATGCTATTTCTAAGAACTTGCACTGTCTAGTTCCTTGCCACTAGACATCTATGTATTAACAAAAGGATTTAAAACAACTCAGCAAATTCTAGCTGCCTTTTGAGTCTTTTCATCTAGCTTTCACCCAGAGTTTCTCTATCCATGACAAAAAAGTAGAATTCTTCCCGGGGAAGAAACATTTTTCTAGTTTTTGTGGGCTACTCACTGCTCCCTGCTGAGACATAGCACTCTCACCAATTTTTTTTTCTTAAGGGAAAAGGGAGTAAATCAGTAGCAGGTTCACTGTTTTCCATTAGTCAAACACAAAAAAGCTCAACTTGCAGTTGCTATCAGTCACTACAATCTACAGCAGAAACTTTGTTCCAATTGCCCCATTCCCTTATCCAAGGAGTATGCAGGTGATGGTGGCAGTTTTCATGCAACTCATGGGCTGAAGGAGATTACTACTGAAAAGAACACCAAAATCTTGTATTCAGACCCCAAATCCAGCTGACAATGCTGTACCAGAGTGTTTTATGGATTCTCATAAGCCTGAGACCAACTCATCCCACTAAAAAGTTGATATTCAAACCTAGTTAGAAAATTGCATCAATACTTCATTTCCACAGACGCAGCCAGAAATGAAGTAGTACCAAACTAAGTTATTTATGTTAGACCTAAGTAACATACACTGGAACAGAACAAAGGCACATGTTTTGACTCATTTAGGCAGAATATTAGAGCAACCATAGCAGACCAGACTGAAGATTTATATATATTTTTACAGCAAAATAAAATTAGGGAAAGAAAACAATGGCAAAACACTTCCCAGCTTCTGGCAATCTACACTTACTTTTTTTTTTTTTTTTTTAAATCAAAGGCTGTAAACATTAGTTTATGGAGGGACAGATCCACAGAAGGACTGACACGTCTTTACTGGGATTTCTCTCCGAACAGATACATATTTTTGTCATCATCATTGTCCTACAGCAAGAACTGACACAGGTTAGTTACACTGTCTATAGAAAAAGTATTCCTTCTCCTTAATTTACAAAATCTGTCTGAACTGATATCCCTTTATTTCTGTATAATAAGAAACATTAAATAAATATTCTGTCTTCTCCAAGTCCTACCTGCAGTTCTAGATACACTTCTATTGGACCCTCACACAAACTCTTTGCAGAAAAAAAGCCTCAATTTAACTTCTACCAATAGATAAATGATTCTTTAACTTTGATCACGCTTGTCACTCATTTATGTACCTTTTCTAGTTTTAGTATCTTTTTGAAGCAAACAAAAGAGCACACACTCTTCAAGATGCAGAAACACCAGATTCACTCCAAGGCATAAGAATTCTTTTTCTGTTTTCCTCGCTACTGTTTCAGTAATTCCTAACACTGTTTAACTTTTAGACTGCAACTGGAAATAGACCTGCTCTTCTAATACTATCAGTCCTAAGCACTCTAATTCAAACTACCATAGTCCAGGAAAGAGAGATTAGAAAAATCTTTCATGGTACATATAGCTAGCAGTGTTGCTCCCCCATCTCCACACACATTCTCCCACACATATTACTTTATATTTACTGCTACGAAATTTCATTTGTCATTTTATAGCTCATTCACAACATATATTGCAACATCACTTTGCAGCTCTTGGCCATTTTAGTTTACTGAGCTAAATTATCTTGCAATAGCAAATCTCACTGGTCATTTATTATTTATCCCTTTTACAGATCTTTTTGCAGATTTCCCACAGATATAAACACAAAATAAAGAATTCAGACTGGGTTTAAAATTTTTCATTTCCATACAAGTTTCAAATGCCTTGTGGATATCCAAACAAAGCTAACAGCAGCACATTAATTGGTCCTAAAATCAAATCTCTCTTTTCATTCATTCAAAGAGACCCATACCTGTCATCCCTCAGCTTTAAGCTTAACAGCTCATTTTTAATGAAGAAGTCTGTGCCTCAAGAAAGAATTTAATGGGAGTTCTGAAGAGAAAGTAAGAACAGAAACAGAAATACTGCTCTGGTTGGTCTGGAATGATAGCAAGTGGAGAAATGGCACTATCATTCAAGGATCCCTGTCATTAATTAAGGCTCCATGGAAGGATGCTACTTCACTAGCATCTCAGTAACACAGTAATATGTATATGATTAACATATCTTTCTTTAAAAATTGCATATTTGTAAATATTAAAAAATGGTTCTCACCTGCAGGCACTTTTTATTTGGGGATTAGAATATAACAGATTTAAGACTGCATGGACAACTTTAGTTCTTCCCTATGTATATGTGTAAGTCCATGTGATTTTAATTCTAACCTCCTTGATTTTAATTCTAACCTTCAAGTGCTTAATTTTGTGAACTATAACATGGGCATGGCTAATTAAATGATTTGCAAATTATACTACTGTCACTCAAAATACAAAAAAACAGGCTTCATCTAGTTCATGCTACACATCAAAGACAGCTAAATGGAGCTAGACTCCGTGATATTTTGTTTCTATGTGTGCCAGTACTCAGTTACAGAATTGCCTAAGCAGCTTTCTTCTGGACAATCCTTATGACTGTTTCTGAAACAATGATACTCGAATTATTTAAAGAACATGAGAACTGCAGTCAGTATGACTTAAAATTCCTCAGAAACATTCCATGCCATATTGACCTAAAACAGTAGCTAAAAATGCAGTCAATATTCAGGAAATACATGTAAATGTTACATGATTTGAAACATACATGAAAGAAAACCTTTTAGAGGTATTAGCAACAAAGGTTTAGAGATTTCCACTGAACAGAGCTTTTTACTGCATACTCAACAAATTTAATTTGCCTGGACTGGTAAAGAATGCAAGTTCTGCATTCTCTGGGTCTTTTGAATAAAGAGCTGGCAAGTGTAGTTTGCTAAGAGTGAACTGAGTTAACATTAAGGGATGCAATTAAAAAAGCTGTAATACCTACAAACAGCCTTTACCCTAATCCTCAATGCACAGTTTAAGAATGACAAAATGAGAATGTCAGTAAGAAAGAAATAAATATAAATCATTATGGTCAAAAAGTAGGTTTAATATGTTTGGTAGATTATGAAATACAAATTTTTTTTTTTTTAAGAAAGATTAAAAAAAATCTTACTTTTTTTTTTTTTTTTAAACTAATCTTACCATTGCATCAATTCACAACAGTTTGGATTCTAAAGGTTTAAGTACTGAATTACCTGGTAAAGTCAACTTCAGAGACTTTTTTCAAATTGGAACAATTTCCAGAAATTAAGTAAAAACTCTTCTGCAAATGACAGTCATGAACCAAATAAATAAGACATTGGCTTACAAGGTTTTGCAAGGACATCTCCCATTTTAACATCAAAATGTAACACTAAAGGAAAAAGGTCTCTCAGTACTTCAAAGCCTTACATTTATTAGAAGTTTGAAATCATACAGAAGGTCTAGGCTTGCTTCAAGTCTTTAAGTAAAGACTATTTTGTTCAGATTTAGTAGGCTGAAGAAATAATACAATAATAAAAAAGTAAAATAAACTTTTACCAACATTTTTGCAGCCCAGATAAGCAACGTATCCCAGTAACTGGATAAAAGTAGTACAATGCAGACTGAATTTTGTCATCTCAATCATAAAACCAGAATCTGCTTCAGCTGTTCAGATGGGTCAAGATGCTCCTTTATGGCATTTAATTCCTAATTAGCAAAATGAAATTAGAGGGAGTTGCACCCTAAATCTGACAACTTTAAAAAAAAAGTTAATGAGAGAGGAAACAAAAAATCTTTTAGTCCATTTAGTTTTTCAGGTCTGGTCGATTTAATGAATATTATTTATCCCTCAAATAAAGGGCCACTCTTCCAGTGACATGGCCATCATTAGAAGCTTTACGGCCAAGTTCAACTGGTGAGAGGAATTTACTCATTCTCACCCATTAACCTGACAGTTCCCTGAGTCTTTTATTGTATCCAAAAGTTCTCAGATTGAAACCTGTATACCAAGTCTCTCAACACTGTATGATCCAAATAAAATACCATTTTCCCCCTTCCAAAAGCCTAGATTTTTCTCCTCTGCCCATCACTTGCTTTATATTTGTCAGCTATGCTATCACTGAATATGCCCTAAGCCAGATGGCATTATCTCAGCAAGCCTGTCCCAAAAGAGGAGTTGGGCCTGCAGAGAGAGCACATCAAGAGCAAGAGCACACAGGCAGGCACCAGTCTCAACTCTCTACCCTAGTTTATCGTCCTGAGCACTGTACGGTTACAATCCTTACTTCACAACAAGCCAAAGATACGTACACAGGAGTATGCAAAATCCAGGAGAGTGCCTTTGAAGAAGGAAGTCCAGTATTTTTCAGAGCAAACGTCAGCTCTTCTTAAACTAGATGTTCATTCACTTTCCTAAAGCCTCCTATAAGCCAGCATTCCTTTTCCCATCTTAAATTAGCAGGAAATGAGAACAAGGTGCACACACTAGATGCTGCTGCATGGAGAAACTGAGTTTCTTGATATCAAAGTAACAGAGAATAATCAAAGACAGTGTCTTCCGTAACCCTGTGGACTGTTTTACACAGAATTATGCCCAGAATCTACAAGCTAAAGACATCTATGGACAAGTAGGAGGTAAAAGTAG
This sequence comes from Apteryx rowi, assembly GCF_003343035.1. Lineage (NCBI taxonomy): Eukaryota > Metazoa > Chordata > Aves > Apterygiformes > Apterygidae > Apteryx > Apteryx rowi. The sequence goes on along the minus strand of NW_020451060.1, from coordinate 2,362,089 downwards.
TACTTCATCTATTTCCATGGTCCAGCAGGCTACTAGTAACAGCCACCACTTGCTCTAGAGCTTTCAAATCAAAACTTAAAATTTGCTGTTCCCTGAACAGGCTCCTTTGCCTTATGTTGATAACTAAAGGAAAGCATCCTTAAAATAAGCCAGTTACTAATGTGAATAATGGTCTTCTAGACAGAGATCTCAAAGTCACATAGGAATCTCTCAGAAGACGATAGTTTTAGACAACTGTTTGGAAATGACTACTTGTAAGATCATTCTCTACAAAGTTTGTCATTAATTACTGCATATTTGGCATTGAGGAGTCTCTGATCCACAAGATAAATAATTGTTTTTGGCTAGTACAAGATTTTAAGTCTAAGTAATTGACTTGGTAGCACTGGAAATGCCTTAATGAAGCAATAATGCTGAAGCGAGGGGCATATGACTATGGAGTAGTCATGTATAAAGTACAGATACTTGTATAAAGTATTAAAACATGGTTCAGTTGTTACTGTGAACCTAACAGGAGCTGCTGCACTGAACAATTCTATACTTAATACTATAGGAGGAAATGAAAACCTAATGCTGTTAGTTTCATTGCAATTCTATGTAGCAAGAGACTGGGAATTTACATGTATTTAAGAGGGAGATAACTAGTCTTTTATGCAAAGTTTCTCAGCATTAGGCAGTCATCAGCCAGCTTTTATATACTTCTTTAGATTTTGTCTCAAATCCAGCAACATGAAGCTCAACACTAGTTTTTTAAAAGAAATGAAATAGCCAGGGAGGGGGGGGTGGAATCCAAACCCTACAAATGCAAGATATAGCCCAGCAGAACGTTCAGCTGCAAAGAAGACACTTCCAGACATTTTGATATAAAAGCAGAATGGTCAGACTTACCACAACAAAACTGGCTTCAAGCATCAAAACCTAGCAGCTGAAAAGCAAATATGACCACTCCTGAACATTATGCTAAAGAATTCACCCAAGAAAGAAAGAGCTTTTATTAAAAAATTCAGATATCAATGCAAGCTTAAGACAAACTGAGCAGAAATCCCAGTCCATACTATAACCTCGAAGAACCTGAGGTGCTATAAAAGTCACCAAGATACCAAGAAGGCAATGTTAGAAGGTTCAAACCACTGAAGTGAGATGGCCAAAGTGCCAAAAGTTGAAATGTACCAAAAGGGATGCTAAAATAGCAGTTAAACAAAGATGCCACCGTGGAAGAGTTAGTACCAATGCAACAAGGTGTTTTTTCCATTTATCTCTTATGATTATTTTTAAATTTTTAATTTCAACATCCAAAGGCCTGTTTTCCCTTTAAAGCCTTCTGGGTCCATCAAAACTCCACAAGAGTGAGTCTGCACAGCATGCTGAAGTACAGTCACCCAAAGTAACAATTTAATTATCACTTGTTTCCTCMAGTGGACTTTCAGGTATGCATTTACAACAGAAAATCCTGGGGCTTTTCAGTACTTTAAAAGTCCAAATATAAAGGCTTTCAGTCTTCAGAAAACTGTAAGAACATTTCTCGTTCCTCATCGCATCAGGGTCTTAGAAGAATGAGCTCCACCACAAAACAAAACGGGGGGGGGG
>NW_020451060.1:2342811-2359694 GCF_003343035.1 Apteryx rowi | reverse complement strand
CGCAGCCGAAGCTCTCCTGCATGACGGCGGCCACCGGGCTGCCCACCACCCCCTTCATCATCGCCGCGGCCGCCCCCCGGGCTCCCGGCGCTGCGGCGGCTCCCGGCGCTGCCACTGCGCAGGGCTGAACCAACCCGCACCGCGGAGAGGACGGGGGGTGGGGGGGAAGGGAGGGGGCGCACGGGAACGGGCGGTGCGCCGCGCCGCGCCGCTCCCGCCTCAGCCCCGCCCAGGCCGCCGCGCCATCGCCGCTCCCCTCGGCAGCCAATGGGCGCGCGGCAGCTCCCAGCCGCCCGAAGCCGCCACCTATCCACGATACCGGCCCCACCCACCACCAACACACGACGGCCAATGTTAAACAATGGCAAGCGCAAACAACCAATCGCGGCGCTGGCCTCCGCCCCGCCCCTGAGCTGGGGCTGTAGCCAATTAGCGCGCAGCACTCTGCATATTCAATAATGACCCGCCGACCAACGCGGGCTGCCGCTAGCGCCGCCTGAGGGCACGATGATTAATTATTCATGAGGTATGAATTATTCACCGCCACGCCACGCCCGCCACGCCCGCCGCCCTCGGCCCGGGGCTCCGGGCGCTCTGCATCGCTGGCCGCCGCGGCCCCGCGCCCCGCTGTACTCGCTAAAGGCGACGGTGCCAGCGAATACAGTGGCGGGGTAAAGCCCAAGCATCTGCAGTGCATTAATTGATCAGTTTTTCTTGACACAGCGATCCCTGAGGACTGGCAAATGTACAGAGCCAGGGAATGAGGACATGCTATCATTACTCAAAAAAAAAAAAATTTTTTTGTTTAAAGGATGGTTGGAAGACACAGAGGAAAAGAGAGTGCTTCAAATTCCTTAGATTTAAGAAAGGCATCTGATCAATGGAAATCTGGAAGCCTTAACTCAGCAGTGAAAGTTCAGTGCTGAACCAGGAGGCTGCAGGAAAGAGTCCATTTCAAGTGGACCGAATTGAAACATGCAAAGGCAGGGCTTCTTGTAGGCAGGGGTGTTGTGCACGCAGCGACTAAGAATAAAAATTAAATTTTCAGTCTGCCCCCTCTTGAACTCTGTCCACCTCCTCCCAGGGGTCAAATCTCTATAAAGAAGGCTGTGGAGGCACAGTGCCTTTTGCTTCAGTTTGCAGAAGACACGACACAATGCAGACACTTGAGAGCACCAGGGCCTGGCTGATGGGGACTGAGCTTGCTCTGAGAATAAGCACGTGGGCAAATAACTTCTTTTCATTTCTGCTCTAGCTTCCCAAAATTGTCTATATATTTATATATGCAATTCAAGCTAGGCTATTTAGTCAGAGCTTAGAATTTGTCATCATCAGATGACTGTTTACCAGCAGTCTTTGAATACAACCCACCTCTTAATGAGTGGCTTTAATGAAAGAACAAGCATACAAGTATCTTGGACTCTAAGAACAGCTCAGTTTCAGGTAGTTAAAACACTTGCACAGGCTAGCCTGGCATTTCCAAAAAGTTTGTAGGTTGTCTCTTTTCTGCTTACAAAAACTGCAATGTTAATAAAATCCCTGGATCTCAAAGAGCATGCATAATTATACTTTAAACAGCTGAACAGCTTAAAAATGCAGCACTATAGTGAGACATGTATGTTTTATAATTTAATTTTAACAGCTGCTATGTCCAGCAAAAATACTGAATGAAGCTTCTCAATTGTCACTAAAATTCAGTCATGTGAAACTGTGCGTATGCAAGCAATCTCATCTCTGAGTTTTATAAATACAGTCAACAAGGCAAACATTCCTGGAGACTCAACACTGCGTATTCACTGAGAACGGATGACTGCACAGACAAAACATCCCTGCCCAGTCTTATCAGCAGTAATAACTCAAACACATGCTGTAAAAATCTCAGCCATTCAGACTCAATTGCCAAAAAAGTGCCAATTGGAGTAGTGATTCCTGTCACAGGATTATGTTTTGATTGTAATCCTTAGCGGCAAAGACACTTCCTCTATTACTAGAAAGCACACTAGTTGGTAACTTCACTCTACAACCCCACCTTGATTGGAAACTAATCTTATTCTTGGTGCAGGACCTTGAAACTAACTTAGACTTCCTCCAGTTCTTCAACACACAGGATCTGAAACAGAGCAGATAACCGTTTCCTCCCTCTCTTTCAGAGTGCAGGTAGGTCTGGGCACACCACAGTAAAACAAAGTCTGAAACAGTCTGTGGTGCATTCATTTATTAGTCCAAGCCCTGCAAAGCAGTTGTTGCATCTCCCCTAGCTTTCATGCAGGTCTACTCATGCATGGCACGTCATCTTACCTATACTGTTTGCTATAGAATAAAATTAAGTAACTTAAAATACTGTGTGCCTTTTGTAGCTTCTTCCTCATTCAAGACAGCATAAGAAGTTTTGCATCCATGGAAATAGTGACAGCAGCTAAGTAAGGGCTATTATCTGCTCACAAACTGCTTTTTAGAATTCTGGTAGTCAAGTCTGAGCTCTTAGACTCAGAAACACTTCAAATTGGAGCAGGAAATTTTTCTAACTCAGCAAAGAGAATATATCATCATTAGTTCTGCACAATTTTTAAGTTGTAAAAAATAGCTAGCTATAATGTAATTAACAATAAAATGGAGGTTTCTAAAGATATTTCCACAAATATGATGCAGTACTAAAATACTGTACAGGAAACATTTATCTAGATAAACTGTGCTTGCCTCTGAATAGCTGCCTTGTGTTGTAAAAAAATAGTTTTTTTGCGAAAAGAAGGAGTTGGAAAGCTACTTTGTCCTGTCCCATTCTGGAGAAAGCACAACACTAACAAAAAACAGCCAAGTCTTTTCCAGGCCCTACTTCAACATAGATTTCAAACCCAAAACTGATTAGAAGTCTTGCATGGGCAGATATTCTTAAAGTGAACTTGTAATCTTTCCATTTACACCTTTTCACTATATTTAACATCACTGTGTGCTTCTTAAGTTACAGAAACAACTCACAAAACAGTAAAAAGAGATGGACAAAGAATACCTGGATTTAACTTTTGGTATGAAATAGAACATTTTGCCTGAATTTGCACTTTGAATAAATAACAGTGACAGGCTTGGTATGATTACAAATTTACTGGGATTACACTGGTGCCTAACCTCTCTGATGGCAGATCACTCATCTTATTTCAGTCATGGCTGCCTGCCAAAATTCCTCCTCCATCCAGGTTGTCTCCATAAGTAGATTTTTCACATGCACAGAATAGCAGCCCCATACAAGTAGAGGAGACCCAGCTTCTTAAGTATGTATAAATTTGGAATATGGTGCTTTCACCAAAGGACCCCTTTCTGCTTTTTTTTTAAAAAGTTCAAAGGTGCCTAATTACAGGAGGCAGTGAATCCCAAATAGAGGCTGATGTTCTGACCTTTACAGCAAAGCATTTAATCACCAGTGAGGGGTATTCTGTCCTTCACCTTTCCTATGGCCACTCTCCTCCCCACCCCATAAGTCTCATTCCCAAGTGCCTAACTGTTCCCTGCCCTGCAAAGAAACTTCCCAAATCTACCTCAGGGCTCAAGGTTCCACTCTGGGGCTGGGCACCTAAACAGGTAGAGAGTGTAACACTGTGTCACTTAGTGACATCAAGCTATTTCATAACTTTTCTAGCAATATACTAATACTGAACTCAATTAACCACATGAAGTTTTAGGCCACGCAATAAAGAGTGACACCACTAAAGACAGACCTACTTACAGTAACTACTGTTCTTCCATTGCCTTCACAAAAAGGGATGGCAATACATCATCATTATGGTCCCATGCTTATCTCATTCCGTTTCCTCCCTTCTGGAGCATTTAGTAGCTGGCCTTGAGTGAACTAATAACATAACCAACTGTATTGTCTTAAAAGCATAGCTGATTTGATATAAAGCAGAATGTGGAAAATGTAGTTATAAACACATAAATAGATATTATGACTATTACTAAATTATTGCATAACTCATATTACAAAATATACTAAAGTTACTTGCAGTATGGTTAAGTATTTGTTTTTATCTACCTAAAGGCCATCACCATCTCAAAGCTTTCTGGTTAGAACTTAGGAATATCACTAGAAATATTTGAAGCATGCCCAAGAGAGACAAAGTACCTTCTTTTCTCTTCATTTATTACATATATCTGTTCTGTTTCACTTAAATTGATAAATACAGCTTTTAATGACCTAAGATAGAGCCTGTTGTCCTAATTTTTATTCTAAAAGAGTTTATTGTCCTTAAAGTCCTGAATTATAATACTCTTTTTGAGTCTAATTAGCCTGATAGAACACAGATACTTTTCCTTGTTTTCTTTTGACTTCTTGCTCCTTATCCTTTCACTATTTCCCTGACTACTACCTCATGGGTAATAAAAGGTATGCTTTGTTGAAACATTAAATAGGATTTGATCTGATGGCAGTCTGTATAATATTTCATTACCTTGCTTCTCCACTTAGAGAGAACTTTCTTGTTTCTAGACTAACTATAACTCTAAAATAATAATGCTTTTATACATTAAACTAATAGTATATCATCAAAACAACATCTAGAGTAAACATATTAAGTATGTTAAATACCATAGCTCAGATAATTATTTGAAAACTGTTTTTACATAAAGTTAAATGATCTGTTAAAGCTTAATATATAATGATTGTATGTACTCAAAGGCAGTGCATTTTAAGCTCTTTATGCCATGCACATTTTGTGTGCATGTTCTCTCTGTTTTGTCCACTTCCTAATTACTGGCAGTAGGAATGGACAAAGAAGCCACTTCTCTCACTTTGGTAATTGTTACAGTTCCATGAAACACCATTGCTCAGAGTAGTTACAGTATCAGAAGTGGCATCAGATCACCTCTTCCTTCTCTTTGGTTGTCACTATTAATTCTTTTAACAAAAATCTGTTATTTGGCATTAATTAGATATTTAAACAAGGAGATCCATGCAAAAAAGTTAATCTGCAGCCTGGCCCTTGAATGTCATTACAAAATTTAACATGTACATTGAGGTAGCATAGAATAATTATGGAGCTATTTAATTACTCAGTACTGTCTTTACTGCCTTATATCAATTGACACTGTATACTATTATACATATTGAACTCTAATGTTAATTCCATCAGTAACAGGAGTTTCTAAGCAAACACATGCTACTTGAAGCACCAATGGCTTTGGAAAATTATGATGGGCTTTCACAGTTTGGGTTTGCTTTTGGGGTGCAATTATTTTAATAAATCAGCCTTTTTTCCCCCCAAACACATTTTAAAATATCTTTCTGTACTACCACTCCACTGCCACATTATTTTCTTACAGGAAGTTTCTTCCACAGGTTATTTTTAGACCTGAAGCCTTAAAGTGTGACGGAGCCAAGTGTATGCAGACCTGTGTAGTCATTCCGGTAATGTAAGTTACAGGCTGTCCTGTTTTCTTTCTGACCTGCTAATTATCATAGTAGTAGTAGGACTGTGACAAGCCACACTGAGTTTCAGAAGCTGGGGTACCATTACTATGAACAAGAATTTATCTAAGTAGTAATTAGGAGGGGTTTTTTTGGAGGGGGGGGGTTGCTTGTTTTTTTTTTAAGAAAAGGACAGTTCAGTTTGACACAACTACCATTAATAATGAAAGGCTACCTATCTCTGGATAGGTACTGAGTACTGTAGCCCAGTACTATGCTCTAAATTTTAAGAAGATCTGATAGGGGTTTCCTATTTATCTGGAGGAGGTTTAGTTAGTAGTCACACACTGTAAATTTGCTTCCCCTGCATTTTCTTGTTCCTGTCAACAGTGTGGTTGCTAACACTCTTACAGGGCAACATTCTACAGCATACAAACTGCAGAGAAAAAAAATCCAAGCAGAGAAAGAAACCTTCATTAGTTTTACTTGGCTTCCTTATGCCTTTGATAGTAGAGTCAGAATTTAGCTATCAACGTAAGCAACAAGTTACTTATTTCATAATTTGTAACTACTCAGTACAACTTACTATGATGATAGGATGGTGAGGCAAAAAGTAGAATGTTAGTTTTCTATTACTAGTTATCCTTATGTTAAAAGGCCTGAACCAAATGCCAAAAGAAATGTGCTCCTGCATTATATTAATGAGGTCTACCATTTAACAAAATGCATAAACACTGCATAAAATAAATGAAGTACTGCTGTATCTGATAAAGCCAGTGTATGTTTTTATTTCAAGTAATCAGTTTGCAAAAAGATTTAGTAAATGAGACACAACAGCTAGCTTGAAATTTAAAAGCCAAACACATGACCGGTCTTTCAGATTTTTACCAGATAAAGCTAAATCAATGTATTCCACTGTATTACCATATTATTCCTCCTTATCACCAAATCTTTCACTCTTTGGCCACATTTCTTCTACTCACGTGGATCAAGTAAAAGCTGATATAGAGCTCATTATCCTGTGCATGTAGGAGCTTTGCATCCATATGGAACTGCAATCTCTGGTCCCGGCTGTAGCAGTTTGTGCTAACAGATGGGAGGGTTTGACTGGGTCTTAGTTTCAAAGGATGTGAGCTACAAATTTAAATTCACAAATACCATGTTAGTAACTACAGTATAAATAACTAGACAGCTGTATTAAACTGAAATTAAACAAACAGTAGTATGATACTAAAATTAATAACTTTTAGAAACTTTGGATTAAACATACTAGATAAATCTCAAAAACTTCCTCATTCACACAGATTCATTAGAATATATGAAGTGATGGAAATCCGGGGCTATATCCACACAGGTATTTGGCACCCAACTCCTACTGATTGCGTAAGTGTTTGGGGATCGTGCCTTAGTCAGTCAACAGTAACACGCTGGCATAGGTCAGGCTGCCTAGCTGGAAGCTTGTGACAGTCCCGTATGAGCCGTGCACGACCAAACACCACGGAACAGCATCACTCACTGCACCAGCAGCGCACGACCCATCGACTGGACGGGGCTGGTGCAAATTATTTTAACGGCGACGGAGGAGGAAGAAGCAGCTGAGCTGGTCAGCGTGGCGGCCTAACCCCCACACGGGCGTTTCCCCCCGCGCCGGCTCCGCTCGGCGAGGAGGCGGCACCCGCCGGCGCCTCGCGCCTCCCGCGCCGCAGCGCGGCCTCGCAGGGCGCGGCCGGGCGCTTGCGCCTCGCAACGGCCGCCGCGCGCCGCAACGGCCATAACGGCCGTGCCGCGCGCCGCTCCGCCGCGGCCCTCCCCCCGCCGAGGACGGAGCGGCGGCAAGGGACGGTTGCCCCTCGCGAAGAGCACAGACCCGCGCGGGCAGCGAAGGCTCAACCCCCTTCCCTGCCCTGCTCTGTCCTGCCCTGCCCGTCACCAGCCGCGCCGCGGGCGGGGCGCCGCCGCACGAATCGCCTCTTCCCCGCCGCCGCCGCCCCTTTAAACTCCGCACGTGACGCGCCGCGCCGCGAGCCGGGCGCGCCAGGGCCCGCGGCCGCCGCGATTGGCCCAGGAGGCGAAACAACAACAGCGCGCGCCAAGCGCGAGCGGGCTGGCCAGCCCCACCCCCCGCCGCGGCGGGCCAATCAGCGGCCAGGCAGCGCTTCCGAAGAGGAAGCGAGGGGGAGACGGGAGGCGCGCCCGCCCGCAGCCCGCGAGCCCAGTTACTTTCGAATTCTGCCAATCGTACGGATGCCTGGCCAATAGGGCCGTAGAAGGGTGGGCGAGCCCCGCCCCAAAGGGCGTGGCCTCTCCGTTCTCCCCGCGCGGTTGGCTGGCGGGACCCGCCGCACGGTGACGCCAGAGCCGGGTTCGGTGATTGGTGCCGCCCAGGCGCGAAATGTAACGCGGGAAAAGCTGGGGCTCGGCCTGGGCTGTGGGTGCGGAGGGGTCGCGGCGGCGGCGGCGGCTCCTCGGGCGTCGCCGGGACCGCGAGCGGGAGCCGGCGCCGCTTCGGAAAGGTGCGGGGAGGCTGCGGCTGCTTCGCCCCGGCCGTCGCTATGGCCGGTGGCCGCCGCTGACTCTGCGGATCGGCTCGGGGGAGGGCGGGAGGCACCGAGACCCCGCGCGGGGCCGCCGTCCCTGGGGATGAGCGGCTGAAGCGGCCTGGCGGCGACAGGATCCCCGCGCCGCGCCGCACCTCGCCTCCCCGGGACGCGGAGAGCGGGGCTGAGCCGCCGCGGAGCTTCCCCACCCCCTTCCCCGTGCCGGTGCCTGCGAGGGGCGGCGATGGCGGAGCGTCCGCCGCCGGGCCCCCCGGTGATTTTTTGCCAGGACTCCCCGAAGCGCGTCCTGGTGTCCGTTATCAAAACCACCCCGATCAAGCCGTCCTCCGGGACGGGCGGCGAGGAGCCGGCGCCCGCCCCGCCCATCCCCACCAGCCCCGGCTTCAGCGACTTCATGGTGTACCCCTGGCGCTGGGGCGAGAACGCGCACAACGTGACCCTCAGCCCCGGCGGCCCCGCCGCCGCCCTCGCCGCCTCGCCCGCCCCGCCACCGCGGGGCGGCGCAGCTGGGGCCTCCGCCGGGGAGGACGAGGAGGCGGCCAGCCCGGACAGCGGCAGCGCCGGCGGCGGTCACCTGAAGGTGAGCGCGGCGGGGGCCGGGAGGCGGCAGCCGGCGGGGGGAACCGCGCAGTTAAAGGGGGACCCGCGGCGCCCACCCCTCCCCCTTCCCCCCCTCCGCGYCCCGCTCCTCCCGGAGATTTAAAGTGAAGTCACTTCCGGGTGCGGCGCGCGCTCCGCTGGCGTCACGTGCGGGGGCGGGGCCGTGCCGGCGGGGGAGGGGCCGTGCCGCGAGCCAGCGCGGGGAGGGGGGCGAACGGCCCTAACGGCCCGCGCGCGCCGTGGGGAGGGGGTGACCCGCCAACGGCCGGGCGGGGAGGGGGGGGAAGGGCGAGAAGCAGCCTCGCGGTGGTACCGTCCGCCCTGTTGCCGCCCGGGTCGTGCCGCTTTTGCCGGTCCGGGAGACGCAGGTGGGCAGCGCCGGGGCAGGGCTCGTCCTCGGTGCCGACATGCCGCGCATCGCCGCCCGGCTACCGCCGGGCTCTTGCGCTGCTTCTAGAAGTTACTGTCGTCGCTCTGGGAGGCACGCCAAACGGCGTGACCGCTGCCGGCGCTGCCTTCAAAGGCACGCGTTGGGGGGAGAGAACTTAAAAAAACGCATACTGCCATCTGGTGACTCCTTTGAGTCATAAGCTATATTGCTAAGGAAGTCCAGGCTTAGTTTGCGCAGCTCTGCTATTTTACCGATCTTTGGGCAAGTCTACATTACGGCTGTGCAGTGTATTTTGGGGATAGTGCTAAGTGTGTTATTCCTGTGGCGAGGTCTTCCATGAAAAAAGCTTGTGGTCTCCCGTGTATTATTTTAGCAAGTCCCTCAATTACGTTGAGATTGTGTAAGAGTACTCGTATTGCTGTATGTTTTCAAAAACTGCATTTAAGTTGTACCACTTTGAATTTTGCTTTTTCTTGTCTGTAGTAGACTAGTTCAGAAGTATGTAATTGCTTGGGTCTCCAGTCAACTTGGTTTAAAAACTAAACAGGGAAGAGTCTTAAACCATTCTTCTGTTGAATTGGTAACTTACTTGTAAGTTCCTGCAGGGAAAGTTATTGCTGCCTATAAGAGGTTTGGATGGCTTGTGTGTGTGTGTGTGTCTAAATTGCTTACGTAGAAAAGCATGGTACTTCAATTTCTTAATTATTTTAACACAGGATGGGATAAGACGTGGCCGACCAAGAGCAGACACAGTTCGTGACCTAATAAATGAAGGAGAGCATTCCTCTAGCAGAATACGTTGTAATATCTGCAACAGGGTGTTTCCACGAGAGAAATCACTGCAGGCACACAAACGAACCCATACTGGTAGGTGAAGAGACTAAAAGGAAGATGTGACTAGCTGATATAAACAACTTACAAAGAGCCTAGGAAGGGGGGAAAAAACCTTCAACCAGTTAATATTTTAACATAACTGTTAAATTAATTGTACTCTTCTCCCAAGGCATGTTAGTGCAATCGGGCAAAAATAAGTCTTTGTGTAACTTCTTTTGTCAACTGGGTAATGGTAGCAGAAATTTGGGCTAAGGCAAATAGCGTAAATATTTTATCTGCTATTGTCAGAGGTTTATTTAGCAGGAGGAAAAATTTTTCCAAAGCTTGATGTTCTGCACTTGACCATTTTTTGACTATTTTTTCATTCTGACTGCCTGTTCCATGTGAGTGAGAGCCAGTTTTCTTCATGTTTGTGTAGTTTTCACATAGTAATTGAAGAGTATCTGTTAGAGGAGAACATATCTTAAAAAGAAACTGGCAGTTTGGACAGTGTAATACCTTAATTGTATAGCTTAAATCTTGAGAAAAGACTTCAGATGCTTAAAATCACTGTCCTGTTGTCTTCCCATACCATCTCCTTATTTAGAATTTCTTTTCTGGGCTGGAGGTGATCACTTTAATTTACTAACCTGTAAATATAAAACATCTCTAGAAGGTAAATTACAGATCAGTTAAAATACAGTATCAGCTCACTGGGTGCCCATTGGAGCTTGAACTGAAAGGCAGATGTTATTTTTTTTTTTTACACTAAATAATTTTTTTTCTTCACATTCTAACAAGACTCTGTATTTTGCAACAAAGTGTGAACTATCATAGACACTTAAAAACAACAACAACAAAAAGCCCTTGGTTCCCGTGGTCTTTTTTCTGACTGAAAGAAGACAAGACTGTGTATACTAATATTAAAGGCTAGTTTCTTCATGCTTTCTCATCAAAAGATGTTTTTATTTCATGTGCTTGAATTATGTGTTGAACTTGGGAATTAAACATGGACTACTTAATTGAGACTAATTCACCCCGATGTTTCTCTGCTAACTTAGTAAGGTTGCGTCACCCTCTTCTAGTTGTCCTTCCTGAAGAGTGGCATGGGACACCTTTGCAAGCATGTACCCAATCATACTTTCTTGAGAGACAGGGAAGAGATACCTGCTATCTCTGTTCTTCCCATTCCTGTTGTTACAGTTGGCATATGGAAGTCCTCCTTGATGGTTGGCCTAAGAGAGCTTTCTTGGCTGAAGTCTAGAATAAGGCTGTCTCCCTGTTTATCTATTACAGCTTTTTTCAAAAAGTCCAATAATATTCTCTAAGAAGATGCTTCTTCAATGTTATACATCCCTGTATTATTGACCTCCATTATTGCTCTAGTTCAGCCTCTGTTAATGATAAAATATACCTGGTTGTAACTTGAATTACATTACTTGTAATTTTGTTCTACCTATAACCTGTTCTATTATAGGATGCTATGTTTACAATATACTGTGTATGTTTCATTCCACACAAGTTTTATAACTGTATTATTTATAGTTCTACCAATGCTTTAGGAAAAACTTGCGTCAAAAAAGTTCTTAAAACAAACAAACCCCCCCCCCCCCCCAAACCTAACTATCGTGAAAGCCTGAGGGCTTAGACTCTGAAGGATAGGTTGCAATGCTCAGAGGGGGAAAACATTAACAAATTCTTCTCTTCTCTTAAACTGCCATTCCTTATATCAAAAAGGCTGAGATGCTGCCATGACTGTAGTTCTGCAGCCTTACAGGAAACCTGTACACTATTAAGTTTTCTTCCTTAGAAGTTTTCAAAGGTAGAGCACAGCGGCATTACTTGCCACTGCACCTACTCAAATTGAACAGAAGTAAGGATGGCTCCTTGATAGAGCACTGCAACAACTGCAAATGAGATGTGCAATGGTCCTTTTTCTGCCTCGCCCAAATTTCTACTGCAGTCCAAAAAAAAGAAAAATCTTGACAGTGACATAGAAAAAAGTCCATTCTCTTCTCAGAGGGGAAAAAAGTGAGGCCTACCATTGTCTGCATTGCCCTCAGCCCATCCTTTTTATGCCTTCTGAGGTTATCTTCCACTTCAACCCACCTGAAGCTGACTTTCAGTGTGACTGGAAAAATGCAGTAGCATTTAATATGCACTTTGACATAAATATCTGTTTGGGGTAAAAGTTGGTGTCTGGTATACTAAGGCTTTTTGAGTAGATGCGAGTGTCTGAGGGAGTAAAACGAGAGCTTGTTCGTGTAAGTCTCAAGCCAAGGACCACCACGGAATACTGTGATGACTCTTCTTTCATATTCAGCTGTCACAAATCTGTTCTGTCATTATTTTTAAGGTGAAAGGCCTTATTTGTGTGACTATCCAGATTGCGGGAAAGCCTTTGTTCAGAGTGGGCAACTCAAAACTCACCAGCGTCTTCACACAGGGGAAAAGCCTTTCGTCTGCTCAGAGAATGGTGAGCCACCGGAGAGTAACTTGCGTGTTCAGAGCTAGGGTCAGTCTAGTACTGGGAATATATGCACGCTCATGTGGCAGCACTCTGTATAAAACCTTTGGATCTTAACTTTGGAGGAATGTCTAAGGAAGGGAGGAGCCATGCAAAATCTGTGCATAATCATGCAGACTTATATGTAGGAATTGCATATATTATATAAGCAGGTTGTCAGTAATTGCATCAGTTGATACTGATGTAAAAAATGACTGGGTGTGGTATGGGCATGCAAGTTGAACGTGCTGTTCTCAACTGAATCCAGGTTTTTGTGGAGTGCAGAAGGTTAGATTCAGCAGCATCTTCATCCCAAAGATGTTAGGCTTTCATGTCGGTTGACTGCTTTCCTTAATATGTTGTCCATTGGTATCTTCTGTTTTTTAAGGCTGTTTAAGCAGATTCACACATGCAAACCGTCATTGCCCCAAGCATCCCTATGCCCGGCTGAAGAGGGAAGAACTCACAGACAGACTCAGTAAAAAACAGACAGCTGATAACAAAGCTGTGGCTGAGTGGCTAGCGAAGTAAGTTCCCTTTATGGTGTGATCTCTCTAAAGTCCTAACAGAGTGGCCTGAGAAAGCCACTCTGTGGCTTATTCTTAGGGGCAAAAAACCCTAACAATCCAAAACTGGCTATTCCTTAGCATGATTCAGCCCAGTCTTGCCTTTTCTTTGAGAGGTGTTGACTGCTGGTTAAGATGAAGTTTCTCCTGGGGCCTTTTCTCATCTGTTTTTCCTTCTTCACTTAACTTCTCTTTGTTTGAAGAGAACCTGTTAAAAATGCTGAGCAAAGGAGGCCTCTGACAGCTTAAATACCGCCATGTAAGGGTTGAAAGATAAAAACCAAATACATTGATCAGTCTCAGTACTTGGGAGGTTTTTGCCAGGTTTGAATAGTAGTTGGTGCATGAGTTATACATAATTTAAAAGCATTCTCCACCTTTGATTTCTAGATACTGGGAGACTAGAGAACAGCGTGCTCCCACTTTGAAAAGTAAAGCAATCCAGAAAACGGATCAGGAACAGCAGGACCCAATGGAATATCTCCAGTCTGATGAAGAGGATGATGAAGACAAAAACAGCGCTCATTCAGCTGCTTGCCGCCGCCTCCAGGAACAGCGTGAACGCATGCATGGCGCATTGGCTCTCATTGAGCTTGCAAACCTAGCTGTGGCACCACTGCGACAGTAGTATAGGAACAGAGTTTGCCTATACAAAATGTACTTCCTGGTGGTACTTAACCAGTTAGATCCTGGGCATAAGCTAAGCACCTTATTTGCTTATCATAGGCTGCTATTCTGTAGAATTTATGAAGAATGTTGTTGCCTCATAATGTGGGGTGAGAGAATTGCACTTTTTGTAAGGTAAAAGACAGATGTAAAGTTTTTAAGTATTTTGTAAATACAGGACTGCATAATGCAGGGTGGACAAATTACATTTTGTGGGAAGCTAGATTTTGCAAGGTTAACTCATTTATTTGAAGCAGTTTTCACAGGAAGCACTTTCTGAACACAGTGTTTGTGGCTAGCAGAATGGTACGTGTGGCCAAAGAAGGCTGACAAAAGGAAAAGTATTTATCTGACTATTTAAGCAAAATTATATTAAGTGGTAGGTCTGAAAATACTGTAAGCAGCAATGGAACCATGTTTTCTAATATTAGTGTATTTTTACCTAGTATCACCAAGGCAGAAGGCAAAGCTTAGATATCTCAACTTGTAGAGGGGAAGAAACTGCTTCATGCAGAAAATTGTAAGATAGTTCAGGATCTTCACTGTGACTGCTCAAGGTATGAGAATTGACTTTGCTATTTTGTTTTTTGATTTGATCTCAGCAGAATCTCTTGGTTTGAGTAGCACTTGTTATTCCTAACATGATGTTAGGAACCTTTGCACATTGTTGGGTTTATCTGAAAATGATTAGTCTTGCAAAGTCTAGAGAGAGGTAGACAATTGGTAATATTTTTTCAGATATTTTTGGACCCTGTAATGATTTGGCACTTGTTTTTGTTAATAAAGGGGGTATTTACAGGGTGGTATTGATTTGTAGTAAACTATTTTAGATCTCTTAGTAGCAAACACTAAGTTTTAAACTATTGCTTTTATATGATTATTAGCAAATAGAAGCCTCCATACTTCCTGTGCATAAAGCCACCTTATTGCTTTACTTCAGGATAACATGCCGATTTTGTGTTCACTAACTGTAGCACAGCTATCAATTAAACACTGCAGAAAAGTATTCACTATACAACTAGAAAATAGGCTTCCAAAGGTAGTTGCAGGTGTGTTAACTATGTGATATCATATATTTCCCAAATAAATGAAGTTGCAGAACACTGCCTAGTACTCTCAGATGTAGATAGAAAATGTTTAGCAGGACATCTTGTCACCTCATGAATATTATCTACTTTCAAATACCATTGTCTCACATGATTTTTTGTGTGTGKGTGTATTTTGCTTGGCAGGCAACCAGAGATTCCTAATATGCTAACAGCATTTTGTTTTCAAATTGGACACGCTCTTTTTTCTCTCTCATTTGAGGTACTGCTTTGGGGATGTTAATTCATATTTACTGACCTGCTTGTTCTTAACTCCTCCCTCTCATTGAAGGTCAGGAAATTCAGATGAGAAGGGAAGCCACTTTCCCTCTTGCTTAATCAAGAGGAAAAAATTGCCCAGTTACTTGATATAGACTGACTAAATGCATACAGCTGTTTAAGAAATATAGTGTAATTTTACAGCAGAAACTGCAACTGTTGCATTATGTTCTCTGATAATTGATACCCGCTGTGGTAGAAAATTTTATTAACCTCGTTGTTTAAAGTCATGTATTGATGCACTTAACTAGAAAATAATCAGATTTAAAAAAAAAAAATCACCTTCATTGAATGTAATTAGTTTTTGCACCAATGATACGGTTTAATTTCTGTTTTCAGTTCCTAAACTTAGTTGACCTCAGGCTTATTTGTTTCTCTTTCAAGTCTTTTGGGCTTAAGGAAACAAAACACTTTGTAATTCTTCTAGGCTTCTTAGCCTACATAAAACTGCCTGGCAATTGATGGGTGTCAGTTTAGAACTTTTAAAACAAATCCTTTTGACCATTCAGTTGACTGCATACAAGTAGTCTGATCCTAAGATAAGTCCTGAGTGTTATCTTTTGTACTTGTGAATGTTGAAAATTGCTTCTGAGTAGTATTTTAGAGGGCATGAGACTGTAATCACTAGCCAGTTGCAGGTTGAAGTCATAATTTATGTCAATAAATTGATCTTCCTAATCAGCTGTAATGCTTTGGACAAATTGCAGAATATTCGTCCAGTATGACAAGTACACTGAATTCTACCTAGCAGTAGGCAAAATTCAGACAGCTCAAGCAGTTTTGTCTAAGTGACATGTACAGTGTAAGATACCAAGTAAAAAAATTGAGGTGTGGAAGACTGCTTAAGTGATTATGTACAACATACCTTGAAGTGTTCTGTGCTTCATAAGATTAAGCTGTAGTTTGGCATGACTTAACAACAGAAGAGTAAATATGCTGTTATTTTAATAGGCGCTTTGAATAAAAGGTTGGTTTAATTTTCAAGTTTAGCATGTATGTGTGGTATTTGGTAATTCTTAATACTTCTCTCTTCCTTATTTCTATAATCCTGTTGATGTGACACATAACAGAACGAAAGGTATTCATTTTTCCTGTTTGCTGAAATTTCACACATTTACAAGTTGACCTTTTAAAGCATGTTCAGAGGCAAATTTGTTTGAGTTCTTTGACAAAATTTTGAAAATTCATTTGAAGTAAAGAACAGGCCTGATGTGATGCAGCAACCAGAAGCTGGTAAGCAGGCAGTGGTTAGATGTTCTTGAAGCCCTTTAACCTAGAGATGGACAGCAATACTTTGTCAACTGTCGTTTTTTTTTTTTCTTTTTCTACTTTTCAAGAACGCAGGTGCTTATAGATGCTGGAACTCCCACATACTCATAATTGAGAGCTTTTTCTGGTGAGACTGGTTTGAGAATGGACACAAGTGTGGCACTATTTTGACAGCTAACTCATTTTCCCCATAAGATCATGTACTACCCACTTCAAAATTACAGAATCGGCAGCATTTTGTCATGCTAGATTTTTATCACACATAACCTTCCCAAAAGAACTGAGCCAGAGTTTGTGAGAAATGCTTGGCAGCAGGGATTAAATCTCAATAGTTCTCACTGTGGATTTTGCAATCTTTTATGCCTCCACAAAAGGGAAAGTGGTTAAAAAAGTGAACCACTGAGTTTGGGTTCACTACCACTCACGTTTCCATAATCCCATGTATAAAACTCAGGAAGGTTTTGCATGTGTGTGTGTGCATACACACCTAGAGGCACTCGTTTCCCCGAGCGGCTGCAGAGCGGCACCAGGGCCCAGCCCCGCGCAGCAGCGGCGGGAGGGGAGGCTGCGCCCCGAAAATAGCGAGTTAGAAGCTGGGAGATGAGGGACGGAGAAAGGGGCGCGGTGGCTCCGAGGCTTCACACGGTCCCGCGGGCGGCAGCCGGGCTAACGCCCCGCCTGTAAGAGCGTTTGAACCCGCTTTTGCACCCCGCGAGGTTCCACCGGCGCCGCCCCGTGCCGCCAGGGGGCGCCCA